>NC_056739.1:1538237815-1538607815 GCF_019279795.1 Protopterus annectens | reverse complement strand
GTTCGAGCATATGGTGTCGACCATATGACGTTCGAACTTTTAAAAGTTCGATAATGTAATATACCCCCAAAATGTATCATCAGAACAGAAAAACAATAAAGAAACCGGAAAAACTGGTTGTTGTTAAAGGAAAATAAAGGTATAGTTATTGTTACACACAGGGCAATAAATGTCTACCTGTTATTACTTATACAAGGGAATAAAAGTGTACTTAACTTGATTATTACTCGACATTATGAGATATTAAGCTTTGAGCCATTTTGTCAACTCCAACAATCAGATGCATTAAAATGTCTCACAGGTTGGCATAATGGTTAAAGTATTTACCTTACAAGACATATGGTGCTGGGGTTGATTCTCCAATGGAATAATTGGCTAGACTTAAAATAGTCTACAAAGGTAGTTAGCCTGGTACTAACCTATAAACTAACCTAAGGAGGGCCTGTAACTTAAGGAAAGTACTACACCAGGACAACTGGCATTACTTCTTACACAGCAGTGATGTAATATAGATGTTATAAGTGAATAAAAAACAGAGAAACTTGAGATCTTTAAACTTCGTCGATGAGCTCAGTCACAATAATTTCCAAAAATCATGAAACTCAGGTAGAGTTCCAAAGCAACGAGCCTCATCCAGGCTTGTTGCTTTTGAACACTACCTGGGTTTCATGATTTTTGGAAATTAATATGAATGGGATCATCAACAAAGTTTTAAGACCACAAGTTTCTCTGTTTTTTATTTTCTCCTCAACACTTGTGGTGGTGAGGTTGGAACTAGACAGATTCCTATGCTTGCTTGTTTTTATATAGATGTTATAGGTGCACATAGTACAGTCTCTAATTACTGTGAAGGTGTTGCTGCATTAATATATAAAATGTGAAAATAAAACTGAATCACTTACAATATGCAACACATACTGGGTTGTTTATGTAGCAAAGCATAGCTGTTGTAAACTATACGGTAACCTTTAATTTGGCAAGTTCATTCAGCCTTAATGGAAAGAGATTTCTAAATATTATATGGTTATAAAAATGAAGCTATTAATACTTCTGCAATGCATAGTGTACTTTACAGTCATAACCATTTGTGTGTGTGTGTGTGTGTGTTACAGCACGTAGGAGGTAGGCATCAAACAACTTTCAGCTTTCATCATCAGTATGAGATCCACAAAGACAATTGCAAAACTATGAGAAGACGAATGATAAATATCAGCTTAAGTCTATTTGTGGCTTAATATGCATTGTAAGAGTTGAATCCTTTGCTGTGCAAATCACATATATGTCAGTCTGTTTGCACATGTGCATCTGATCTGTTTGAGTCTGAATGCAATCCATATGCACAAAGAAGTTAAAAGTTAGTTGATAAAGCATATTACACAAATTCTAGTTTACCTGCATTTTGAGTGTACACTTTCTGTATTTTTTCAGTGTCCTTGGGCCTGTGGAAGGGGGGGGGGGGCACAGGAGTTGGGATCCTACCTTCTAATGTTGTTCCTCAAAAATTCTGGACAAAGCCAAAATAATGGGGAAAAAGGGTCAAAATGGATTTTAAATATTGCTTCTATAAACTTAGATGGTTGTGGGAATAATAGGTTTTGCATTAACATGGATTTTGTGAAGGTTATGAAATCTGAAACTCTGTTTATTATTTAGTAAATACAATCCTCAAGGATTTTTTAAGGAACAGACAAAAAACATGAGGCAAAAATATGGACATTCTCTGAAATTCTGGACAGTTTAGGGGTATGGTTGAGGGTTGGACTCTCCCAACATTTAGCTGTAAATGTAACCTTTAAAATGTATAAGCTATAACCTGTTAATAACTCTGATTTGATGCACAGAAGTGACATGCAGTGTGAAGCACTAAGGTGAAGATGCAAGAACTCGTAATAAACAAAAGTATAATCACTTCTCTTAATGAAGTAATGCACGTATTCAATCATTTGTACTTAACTAACCATATAAAATAAGCGTGTAGTTTGAGTTTATTCATGTAATGATAAAGGAATTATTGCATTCAGAAGCACTCAGCTGTACTCTGTACTGGCTGAAATAATTTTATGTTACAACAAAATTTATTTGATTTGACAGTGTATAACACACACACGCGCATGCACACACACACACACACACACACACACACACGCACATATCTTCTGTTTGGTATTACAGTTCAACAAATGCTTCTAAGAGGTTCTTTGAAGAAGTAAGCTTTTTAGTGTTTATTTTTAATTTCTGCCCAGCTGGCATTACCGCTCTTTGATGCTCTTATAAAATGCCTGCTGGAGCATGTTAATGAATACAAGGATATTAAACAAGAAAAGGAAGCTAACAAAATCTAAACTCCAAGCTTATTAGACTCGTCTAATGTAAAATCTGATCAATTTATGATACGATACAGAAAGCTCAAAGAAAGATGAACAATGGCAGGCATTTATGGATCACTGGATTCTCTCTTCCGCCATCAAATTACACTGTGCTGAATTTATTTATTTATTTATTTATATTTGTTGACCGGGAGTGTCCGAATGGACGTAGGTCCATTTTCAGCAGAGGCCCGGGGAGAAAAGCTCCACAGTTAAAATAAACAAACAGTAGTTGCATTGGGTTACATAGCGATTAACAATTTACATAGCAATTACTTACAACATATTTACAGATGAAGAACATAGTACATCAGTAGACAACTAGAATCTTTATCTGTGAAGTACATAACAGACATTAACAAATGTTAAAATAAGAAGTTCCTGCTGTATAAGTACTACGCTTATGAGCATCTGAGCTCGCTATAATCAAGGTAGTTAGTGGAATGGAAAGAAAGGTAGTGGATGGATGGGGTGGGCGATATTAGAGTGGGAGTTGCAAGGGCATAGCCAGCATGTTTTTAGGTGCGCTTTTAGTAAAGTTTTGAAGTGGGTGAATGATGGTACGGAGGTAATTGTGGGTGGGAGGGAGTTCCATAATTTGGCTATGGTGCAAGAGAATAGTGCTTCACCAGCAGAGTTATTGGCTTTAGTGATCTGCAAGTGATTTCTGTTGCTGGATCTTAGTGGTCTGGTTGTGCGATAGGGCTGGAGTAGATTCTGGAGGGATGGGACATTTAGTGGATGGTTTACTAGTTTGTGGGCGACTGAGAGTTGATACCATTGAAGGAGGTGAGGGAGTTCAAGCCAGCCCAGTTCAGCAAGTGAGAGACAGTGGTGACTACGGTAGGATGCCCCTGTGGCAAATTTGGGTAGGCCAGAGCATCAGCTGCGATTTGTAGGTATTCACTTGGGAGGTTGTCTGCTGCTAATTTGGTGGGTTTAAGTTTAGTTAAGAGTTTTTTATGTTGGAGGTAGGTACAGGAGAAAAAGAGAAGGCAGTGGGGAGATTAGTAGTTGAAGGTGTGGGTTGGAGGGGAGGGGGATTGTGTTGTTTATCTAGTGATAGTATGGTTTGTGTGAAGTGTGTGTTGAATGAGATAGCAATATTTTCTGAGGAGTGAGCGATGTTAGGAGGAGGGCTACTGACTTTACCTAGGTGGAGGATGGAGTTTATGGAGGACCAGAATTGTTTGGGGCTGTGTTCAGAGGAGTCTAGGGCAGACTGGTAGTATTGGAATTTGTCCTGTTTTATTAGCTTTTTGACTCTATTGTGTAGTTCTAGGAATTTCTGTCTAGTTGAGGGGGTCTTGGTTTTGCGCCAGTGCTCCCAGGCTTTATCTCTGTTTTTCATTTCTGACTTACTGGTTTTCTGTAGCCACAGGGAGGGTTGTGCTTTGATTCTGGAAAGTCTTATGGGGGCATGGTAATTAAGGATGCTCAAGAAGGTAGTATTAAAAAATTCAACTGCGTCATCAAGACTGAGGTACTTTAGAGGATGCCAGTTACATTCTTTGAGGGATGAGATGAATGTGAGTGGGTTAAAGTTTATTTTTTTACGTATCTGACGGTAGACGACAGGTTTAGCTTAGTATAGGTATTTTTTCAGTAGGAATGTTGGGGAGTGATCACTGAAGCTATCTGATAAGCAGCCTGTTATATATGACTGGGGGCTCTTACTGGCTAGTATCCAATCCAGGGTAGTGTGCTTGCTGGAGTTTTTATTTATCCTGGTTGGGGACTGGACTAGTTGGGTGAAGCCATGAAGGTTTACATGATGGTTTGGATGGTTGCCAGAACAGTCAATATTGAAATCACCTAAAATTATAGTTTCTTGGGGCAGATGGTGGGTAGACCAGCTGAGGAGGTTTTCTAGTGGAGGAATGTTTTGGCCAGGTGGGAAGTAGCATCCAATTATGTTGATAGTTTTGTTTTGGTTTATTTTGAGGTTGGTATATATTATTTCTTCATTGCCTATTTGTGGAGCTGATGATTTTAAGATCTGGATGTTTAGATGCTGTTTAAATATTATAGTTACACCACCTCCTTTCTTGTTTAGCTGGTCTACTCTTAGTATGCCATAACCTGTAGGGAGTATTTTCCCACTGGTAATGTGAGGTTTTAGCCAGGTTTCTGCCAGGATGACTATATCTGGGGAGTACAAGTCTATGGTGGCATGGAGTTCATGGACTTTGTTGGATATACTTCTAATATTTAGGCTTAGTAGAAGGAAGTCATTTGGCTTTCTATTGGCTGTAATATGGGAGAAGTTGTGGTTTCTAGTCTGATTATGAGGACTGGGGTTGGAGATGGTAGGGCCAGGGTTGGGGTGGATATCTCCACTTAGGGCTAGTTTTGATATGCATGAGATTATTAGTTTTCTCAGTTTTTGAATGTGTTTGTTTATAAGGGAAACGTTATGATTGTGCTCTCTGGGTAATAGGTATGGTGGGAGGGTTACTATGTTAAGTTGTAGGGATGCTTTTTGTTTGAGTAATATAGTTGGTAGAATATGTGGGGGTGCATAGGGATGGTTCTTGAGTTGGTGGGAGGGGAGCTGAGTGAGGGTGAGACATGAGTGGTGGTGTGAGTAGTAGTACAGTGGTAGTGGTTGAGTACGGGAATGACAGAGCTTTGGTAGGATGTAAGATATGCAAGGAGAGTGCATGCAGTGGGCATAGGTAAAGTATGCTTGTACATGTTAGTTGAGTAGGTGTGATAGTAGTGGGAACATGGAGGAGGTAGTGTTGGGTTAGCGCTGTGGTTGGCTACTGGAAAGATGGGAGGGGTTTGTGAGTGTAATAAAGGTGGGACCACTAGGGGCGGGAGGGAATAGGGGTGGGGGTGAAGCGGGTAGAGACCCTGTTAGTTGCTCTTATGAGGGGGCTGGAAACAATCAGGTAACAGAGTTAATTGATGAATGGACATATGACAGTGACAAGGGTGGTTGTAGTTTTAAAAATGATGCCTGCCACAGGTAATATTTATTAACTTTGGGATTGTCTTAAGGTAATAAACAGGGGAAGGGGGAGGGAAGAACAAGGGTGTGAGCAGGCAGTTCTTTGTACTGCTGCTAATGAGCCAAAGCAAAGACAAGTTAGTGTTTGAGAAACAATCACAACTGACCAAGGACTGCTCTGAAACTGTAAGTCATTTCTTAACCATTTTCAGGTGGAAAAACAGGATAACCTTGTATCAGTAGGCAACTGTGGTCTCAGTTTAAATTAACAAACACACAGTATTGATCAGTTATGGATACTATTTGCTAATAGAAGGGAATAAGAGAGAAAGTGGAAGATGAGTGTGTGTGTTGGGAGGGGGGGGGGTGCTTACAAGCCAAAGCAGAGTGCTCTCCAGGGGAAAATGAATATTGGCTCAAACAGGTAGACACATACTCAAAGTTAACTTTAGTTGTTTACAGACAGTTCAGACCCGGACTGCGCTTTTCTTATAAGAATGATAAGGGTGGTACCGCAGTTGAATACTTAAGAATGGTGTTAGGTTGGAGAGACACTGAGCTCCTCATGGGGCCTGTAACAGAGTGGATTGTAGTTTTGAATTAGTGAATTATATCACATTATGTTATGTTATGCTGAAGAACCACACCATGGGCACAGTACACTGTTAATATAAAAGATTAAATGATTTAAGATCATTTGGCAATAACAAACAAACACCTCAGTTATGAAAGAAATCTTGAAATGAAAAGTCCCTACTCTGTATTTGCCATAAAGTCTCTAGGACTACCGACCTACTTCATTTTCCAGTTTCCTAATGCATGGTAAATTAAGCAGAGAGGTCACTAACTTAATTTCAAATGTAGCTGCACAAAGCTATAATACAGCCTGTGATTTATTAACTCCAAAAGAAACGGGCGAGTACAAACAAATGTAACAATATAACGGATTTAGCGCTTTCTTCCACCTAAAATGTGGATTTCAGAAATCCACATTTTAGGTGGAAGAAAGCGCTAAATCCGTTATATTGTTACATTTGTTTGTACTCGCCCGTTTATTTTGGAGTTAATAAATCACAGGCTGTATTATAGCTTTGTGCGGTTGCATTCTTTGGATATATTTTAGTGTTGGACTTTATTTCTTCGTTGCAGTTTTTCCACACTTTTTGGTGTTAATTTCAAATGTGGTGTAAAACTTAATTAGCTAGTGCACAGCTTTCACAGACTGAAATATGACAATGTGCCACAGTAATGAAAGAAAAGAAACAGCTAACTGAAGCAGATGCCACCAAGCCCAGTGTAACTCATTGTAAACAGGAAGTTACAGATGAAGGCAGAGCATCACAAAGGAGAGATGTCAGCTACAGGTAGAAACTGAAGAAAAACTTAGGTGTGCAATCCCCAAAAAGAGAAACAGTGACGACGACCCCCCCCCCAAAAAAAATAATTAAATAAAAAAAAAATAGCAACAACAATAATAATGATAGTCACAGTAAAATAAAACACAGACCACTTTCCCATTCTCAGTAATGTAAAAATACATATATTAAGAATAAATAGATAACTATACATACTATACATTCCAAACCCACAAACACAACACCTAAAAAACAGCCCACCAAAATCAATCCCCAGTGAAATGAACTACAGTCTTATAAACACTCAATAATAAATAATTAACGTAAACAATAAATAACTAGAAAATCAACAAATGGCAATATAGCAAAAACAACCTCACCATGGGATTCATAGAATTTATCTCCACCAGAGTTAATTTCCCAACATGGGTTGGTTAATTAGTGCAGTGGAGAGAAACTCTGATTGATTGATATGCTACAGCCACAATGAAGAGACAGCTCATTAACAGCTTGTTAACATATCTCTGAATCGAACACTGTGCTCTTTGACCTGACCTCACTAGTGTTCTCCTAAGCAGCCCAATCATCTCATTAACAAAGGCACCTTCATACACGCAACCACACTCTAACATTTAGGCACCCATGCGCACATACTCCCAAACATTCCCATACACAATCCCACATCCACTCACTCATCCACAAAAAAGCCCCTCCACAGTCACTCACCCCACACGCACATATACAGACTTGGCATCCACTTCCTAACCTCTGTGGTGCGACAAGGCAGACACACACAGATTTGGCATCCACTACCAAACACCCAAACACCCAAAATGCAAACATTCATTCATCCCCCTATAAACACTCATCCACACTGTCACCCTTTCATTTTCTCATTTCTCACTTTACGGTACACACACACACACACACACACACACACACAAACACACACACACACACACATATATATATATATATATATATATATATATATACATATACTGTTCCTACAGTCACTCAGCAAAAAACTGAACACTGTCCAAAGTTGTCAGTCACACATTCACTCCTGTGGGAGAACTTGACACACACACACACACAGATATATATATATATATATATATATATATATATGTGTGTGTGTGTGTGTATGTGTGCACATATATATATATATATATATATATATATATATATATATATATATATATGTGTGTGTGTGTGTGTGTGCACCTCAAGTTCTCCCACAGGAGTGAATGTGTGACTGACAACTTTGGACAATGCTCAGTTTTTTGCTGAGTGACTGTAGGAACTGTCTGGGTTTCTAAAACATGTGAAAATTATATATGCAATTCAGCCTAGATATTAATATGCTTTCCCTGCAAACTTTTTCATGGTTTATAGCAATAATACTTTCCATATCTTTCCAGTTCTCTGCT
The DNA here is from genome assembly GCF_019279795.1 of Protopterus annectens. Classification (NCBI taxonomy): domain Eukaryota; kingdom Metazoa; phylum Chordata; order Ceratodontiformes; family Protopteridae; genus Protopterus; species Protopterus annectens. Next base: position 1,538,599,705 of record NC_056739.1, on the reverse strand, counting down.
CAAGTGACAAACATTTTGTTTTAACTCTAAATTCACAAACTTACAAAGAGATACATGCATCCATTTCCTTTCTTCTGCATCAGATATAAATGATGTAGTCCAATCTTCGTGTCACAGAGAGGTGGAGCCTGATTGTCACATGGACTACCTGAGCTGAATTAGTGGCTAAGGTGTCAGAGAACCCATACAAAGAAAAGAAGAAATGAGAAATTATGGATAATGCATCAACGTGGTGGTTTGAGAGTATCTTCTTTCTGCCAGGGGCTTTCTGATAGAGACCAGTGAGCATTTATTGGTTCCAAAGCAAGCTGCAGTGTGGCAGTGTGGGGTGGATTTGACTGGGTATGTTATTCAACACAATGCAAGACTGACATCACACTATATCCCTTTCCCTTATTACCAAAAATTCGACCAGTCTGGAAACATATGCCATGGTCTGTCTCTCACCATTCTTAAAGGCATGGTGGTGATCTCACTGTAAGAAAAGACTGTTAAAGCCATTCTCTCACTGAAGAAGGCCTGCCTGTATCAAGGGTTAAGGCAGGATTTCACCATATAACCTGCTGTCCTGGGTGGGAATAAATGAGATCATAGGGATGGGACAGATGTCAGCAGGAGAGAGAATATATACTGTGAAGATATGTGAAGGCTGTCAGCCTAGCCAGACAGGATTTTGTAGATAATTCTGTCATTTGTAAACATTAATGTAAGACACATGCTTGTTCTCTTTGATAAGTGCTGAACTTCAAAAATGTAACCACACTGCACCCTGCTGGAGGAAAGCTGATAAGTCAAGCATTGTTTGATCTAAAAAAAATCGGAGCCGAGATGTCTGGATGAAAGAATTTATGCTATTGTTTTGAGACCAGAGTTAGTTATGAGAATTTGCATGTATAATGTCTTTTATTGCTGTAGCTTCCTGTCCAGGTGCAAGATCAAAAGGACTGCTAAATTCTGAGTTTCTGTTAGCTTGGGAACCAGAGAAAAAATGATGTAATCTGAAATGAGTCAGTAGTACTGTGATATCAATTTAAGGACAGAGAAACCCAGAGCATTATGCATTTGTCTTCAGAACATCCAACTCACCAGCACTCTTCCTGTGTCTGCATGTAAGTAGGATCTTAGACTTTAGTCTCTCTCTTAGTTATAGCTAAGGAATAGGAAGATTAGACTAGTTGTTTTTCTGTATTGATGTCAGAACTTTTCTACTGTATTATTTTAAGCATTTTCCTGTGATCTCTGAACTCCTGACTAGCACTGTGTAGTAAGAAGTATTGTTTTATGTTCTTATTATTTATTATTAAATATTTTTAAACCTTTCAATGGTGGTTGTTTTATGTAGAGATAATGTAAGCTCTAGAGTACAATGCATGTATATAGTGATACTGCACAAAGCCACTCCAACAGTCTTGCTGTTCAGTCACACATACCAGTTGGATAATAATATTGCATAGTAATAACTGGACACCCTTTGATAACAGCCTTATTAGTAGTTGATATTAGTGGTTGGTGGCGGTGATTGCTACCTTATAGCCTGGCAGGAAGGGGTATAGCTGGGGAACCTGTGCCAGCCTTCCCCAGGAGTGTCTGTGTGTTTGCATATAACTGAAATCTTAAAGTGTGTGTGTGTATGTGCTACTTGGGCAGGGACACAAAGCACTGGTTGGACAGAGAGGGTGCTGGAGGTTTTAGCTTGACCACTAGGCTGAGATCTGGACATTATAGCTGTGCCAGTGGGGAGTCTTATTGGGGATCTGGAGAGAAAGAGAGAAACCAGCCCCAGACTGACTGTGATCTCTGTGTGCTCTTAAGGCAAATTGTACTTTACTGTGTGTGCATTTGTTATCCTTCCCAATGTGGATGCCCCTCACTGGTGTTAGTGGTGAGGATTGAGGCTCCTTGACTGCTGGGCCGGTACACGGGGAAATCCACTTCAGCGAAAGTGCATTTAAACGAAAATGCACTTTCATGAATTACACTTCACTGATCAAAAAAAAGAAACACAAAAAAACACTGTACACACATTTTTGCAGGGGAGCAAGCCCCCACACCCCTGCTACTTAAATATACCAATGCCGAGATCGTACTACAGTGGGGAAAAGGGTATATTCCTTTACCCCACTGTACTGTGCTTTGATGAAGTGTAATTCAAGAAAGTGCATCTTTGCTTAAATGCACTTTTGCTGAAGTGGATTTGCTCACTTGTGATTTGCACAAGTGAGCTTTCAATGGGTTGAAGTAGACCCATTTATATATATATATATATATATGTGTGTGTGTGTGTGTGTGTGTGTGTGTGTGTGTGTGTATATATATATATATATATATATATATATATATATATGTGTGTGTGTGTATGTGTGTGTGTGAATATATACATATATATATATATATATATATATATATATGTGTGTGTGTGTGTGTGTGTGTATATATATATATATATATATATATATATATATATAAAACAAATGAGAACATGTACCAAGGCTGCCATAGTGTCTTCTGTCTTTCGGCTTTTCCCAGTTAGGGGTCGCCACAGCAGAACTAAGGTCCGCTAATGATTGGCAGTAGATTTTTACATGCTGGCTTGCCGGGCCTAACGCACAACCTTCAACGAAGGAATGCCCATTCACGCATGTCGACACACAGAAGATGCTCTAACTGAGAATAAGGCTGCCACAGTGTACATCAAAAAATTAACTGCAAAACGTGAATCATAAAACAAACTTCAAAGCACTTGTAAAATGTGTTTTAATTGAAATAAGCTTAAAATAATAAAGGATAAATGCTTTCAGACGATATCAACACCCTTCATCAGATCAGTTACCAATTAAAACCATCAATGATTAAAAAAGTACAGTTGTGTACACTTACCATAAATGTAGATGTTCAAGTGTATTCATTGTTGCAGTCATTACATTTGGGTAATCTGCTAGCAGGTTGCCCTCAGTCGGCCTGAATTCCAAAGTCCTGGGTCCTGCATCAGTTGCTGTCTTCTCTTCCATGACGTCAGGTCATCAGGGGTATAAAACATGCAGCCGACGGCATTTTCTTTAGTTTTTCTTGCCCCTGATGTCAGTTGCCACCAAAAAGGTAGCAATATTATATATATATATATATATATATATATATATATATATATATATATATACATGCATCAATATAAACTTTACCTTCATCTACAAGCAAATACACCACATAGGTTGTAGAAGATAGAGAAGGAAAGATAAACTGTAGAATGACAGGGGGATGGCGGGAGGGTAACCTGGACTGCAACAGTGAATACACAAGAACATCTACATTTATGGTAAGAGTACACAACTGTACTATGTTCTTCATGTTTCACTGTTGCAGTCATTACATTTGGGTAGAATCCCAAAGCTATGGTTGGGAGGCTGGAGCTAAGCAGCATTAGGTGAGGCTATAAGGCCCTGCAGCACTGCAGTGGAAAAGCCTGCCCTGGACTTAGATTAGAGAGGCAAATGGTAATGCTTTGCAAAGGTGTGAACAGAACTCCAAGTAGCAGCCTCTAGAATGTCCTTGGTTGGTACTCCTCTGAGAAAGGCTGCTGAAGTAGCTGCAGCGCTGGTGGAGTGAGACGTAATGCCCTTAGGCACAGGTTTGCCATGGTGTAGGTAGCAGAAATGGATGCAGTGGCTTATCCACTTTGAAACTGTCTGCTTTGAAATAGCCTTTCCTTCTGATCCTGCAGCATATGACACTAGTAATTGCTCAGTTTTTCTTGGAGCTTTAGTCCTGCTCAAGTAGAATCTTAGCTGTCTGTGTACATCCAAGGAATGCAGAATTCTCTCCCCATTGTTCTGTGGATCTGGATAAAAAGTTGGCAGATGAATTGTTTGGTTAAGAGCCACACTGGAAAAGACCTTAGGCATAAATGTAGGATTTGTCCTCAGAGATTCCCTGTCTGGGTAAAAAATGATAAAAGGCTCTACAGCCATGAGGGCCTGTAGCTCTGAAACTCTCCTTGCTGAAGTAATTGCTAGTAGCAGAGCTGTCTTTCATGATAAGAACTTTATATCAGGGGTAGCAGCTGGTTCAAATGGAGGCAGGGTGAGCTTTTCCAACACATAATTGAGGTCCCATGTAGGTAATTGTGATCTTCTAGGAGGCCTTAAATTTTTGGCTCCCCTAAGATACTGCTTTAATAAAGGATGAGAAAAGATTGGTGGCTCTGTATTGTAATGAGCTGAAATGGCAGAGGAATGGATTTTGATTGATGAGAAAGATAGGCCTTTGTCAAGCATCTCAGTTAAGTATTGGAATATCTGAGGAATATGTGGTTCTGCTGTATCAGTTCCTTGTGCTTGATTCCAAGCACAGAATCTCTTCCATTTGTCAGCATAAGATTTTCTAGTACTAGGCCTTCTGGCTTCCAAAATGACATCCATCACAGCTTTACTGAGAGGTGTCGTTTGTATGATTACAGGATTAACCATGCTGCCAGGTTCAGAGTCTGTAGTTGATTGTGCAGGATCTGATTGTTTTGCTGGGACAGTAGTTCTGGTTTTTGAGGCAAGGTCCAAGCTGGGTATTGAGACAAGTTCCTTAGGATTGGGTACCAGTATTGGCGGGGCCAGTCCGGGGCAATTAATATCACCTTTGGCTTCTCTTTTCTGACTTTTTGGAGGACCTTGGGTAGAAGAGGCAGAGGAGGAAAGGCGTAAACTGAAGGATAGGGCATCCACTTTCCATGCTTGTCTGTGATAAGTCCTTGTGCAGAATCTTTTTAGTTGATAATTTTGAGGACAGGCAAATAGATCTATGTCTGGGCTCCCCCATTTCTCTGTTATCATGCTGAAGACTTGTGGATTTAGTTTCCACTCGTGAGGATCCATAAGGTTTCTCCTTAAATCGTCTGCCAGAGTGTTTTGTTTTCCTGGCAAGAACTGAGCTTGAAGATGTATTTGGTAGGTCAAAGCTGTGTTCCACAGTGCCATGGCTAATCTGCAAAGGGGATATGAGTGTGTGCCTCCTTGCTTGTTTATATAACACATGACTGTGGTGTTGTCCGTCTTTATCAGTAGGGTTCCTGGATGAAGCAAGTCCTTGAAGGCTGTTAGGGCTAGCATCTCTTTCTGGTTGATACGTAGATGCATTTGATTTGGTGCCCATATGCCCTGAATGCATCGTTCTGCCATGTGGGCCCCCCAGGCATAATCTGATGCATCTGTTGTTAAGGTTTGGCTGGCAGGGGGTAGAGTGAAAGGTTGTCCCATGTTTTGGCGACAGGCCTTTGCCTACCATAGAAACTCCTGTTGCAGGCAGGGAATGAGAGGAATCATTGTTTCCAGACTATGTGAATGTTGACTCCATAAACTTTTTAAGTACCATTGTAGTTTCCCCATATGCAGTCTTGCATATGGAATTAGTAGGATGCCATGAAGCCCAGAGCCTGCAGAATTTGTCTTGCAGAAGACTGGGTTTTTGTTGCCATCAGTTTGAAGTAAGTAGTCAGTTGCCTTTGTTTGTCTGGCGTGAGGTAAGCCATCTGGGCAGTTGTGTTCAAGCTTGCACCCAGGAATGTTATCTTTTGAGAGGGTACCAGTTGTGATTTATTTTCGTTTATTGTGCACCAGAGGCATGTAGAAGCCTTTTCACAAATTCCAGGTGTCGTAGAAGAGTGTCCTTGTTCTCTGCTTGAATGAGACAGTCGTCCAAGTAAGGATATATTTGAATACTTTTTTGTCTGTAAAATGCAATTACTGGTGCCAGGCACTTTGTAAAGACCCTGGGTGCAGTAGATAAGCCAAAGGGCAGTGCAGGGAATTGGTAATGCATTAAACCAGCCTTGAATCTGAGGTATCTTCTGCACAACTGTGTTAGTGAGACATGCAGGTATGCCTCTTTTAGGTCTAAAGTCACCAGCCAAGCATTCTTGCCTAGCATGGGCAGAAGCTGCTGCAAAGTGAGCATTCTGAATTTTGGAATGTCCAGGTATGTGTTCAGAATCGATAAATCCAGTATTGGCCGCCAGGCCTTGTCCTTTCTGGGTACCATGAACAGTCGAGTGAAAACCTTGTCCTTTTTCCTGTTCTGGTACTATCTGAATGGCCCCCATATCCATGAGGGACGTAACCTGTTTCTCTGCCTCTGCCCATTGATTTTTTGGCAGATCTGGCCAATCATCTGTCATTGGCAGAGTGTGGAAATGGAATCTGTATCCCTGTGATACGATGTTTCGTACCCACTTGTCCTGGGTTATTAACTGCCAATTTTGAGCAAAAAGTGCTAATTTTCTCTTTATGGGTGCTGCCAAAAGGTAAGTGCTTGGTGTAGGTAGAGGGAAGTCACTGGGATTGCTTTCTGTAGGTTTGCGCTTTATCTCCTCCAGATTTGGAGGTGGATGTGCCCCATTGCTTTGACCTGTATAAGTCTTGAGCCTGGTACCTGGAACCCTTAGGGCGTCTGGATTTGCTCCTTTGAGCTCTGTCTGACACAGGAAAGAACCAATTTTTTGTAGGCCTGTGTCTACTGAATACTGGTGGCTGCACTTGTAAGAAATCTTTAACAGTTTGCATAGACTTAGCTTTGTCTTCCATTTTCTTTAAAACCTCTTCTGCCTTAATACCAAACAGAGAATCATGCTGTAAAGGTGCATCTAGAAATTTAGCTTTAACATGATCAGGCAAATTTTGTTCCTTTAACCAGGCATGCCTCCTAATCACAGATCCAGTAACTGCGGCCCTGCAGGAGGCCTCTAAAGAATCAAAACCACATTGCAAAGTATGCTTTCCAACTTGTTCAGCCGCCTGCAATAATTCCTGCAATTCTTTATTTTCTGCACATTCTGAGATCAACATAATTTTCTGTTTCAGCAATCCCATAACATGTTGTTGGTACTTAAGCATATGCAATTGACAATTTAAGGCCCTGATTGCCAAGGTTGCAGATGTATAAACCTTATTTCCCCATCTGTCCAGTGCCCTAGAATCCCTGTCAGAGGGGCTAGGGTTTTTTGCTGTTGAGGCCTTAACTCCCTTTGGACCCTGAGAAATAGTTTCAGGATCAGCAGCAGGGTTTCTAAATAAAAATTTATGCGAGTCGGGGACTCTGTAATATCTGTCAGGCTTACTGGGAGCCGGAGGTAAGGAGTCAGGGGTCAAGCTTGACTCTGAAAACACATCATCCTCAATGTCTAAAACAGGGAGAATGGCTAAATGCTTGTGTTGAGGGAGAAGGAGGAAATCCCTGAGCCTCTTTTTTGATTCTGAGAAGTCTTGGCTCTCCCAGTGAAAATGCTCCCTCAAAGTATGCAAGGTTTCTCCAAATGAATAATCCTCAGGAGGAGATGCAGATGGAATAGACTCCTCAGCATCAGAATCCTCACAAGGAGGTATAGATAATTTCTGATCAGAAGAGGAATCAGAGGAAATAGAAACCTGATCTGAAGATTCATAATCAGTGTCTTGCCTAGACCTCTTATCTGGAGGGGGATGGGTACCACTGATCAAGGTAATAAGGTCTTCAGCCATTTTGATCATCTGTTTTTTAGGCATAGAGGCCTGTGCATGTGGCTCATGTGTCGGTTATTTAGGTTTAGAAGTTGCTTTTGTCTTTGGTTTTGCAGCTGTCGTCGGTTTGATGTACAAATGTTGAGGTCTGAATACACCCTCAGAAGCCGATGCCTGCTCAGCAGCTCCGGACCCATCCGAGGGAGATACATCTGTTGGTCCAATACCTTGAGTATCTTGCGGCATGCTGGACTCCACATGGGTGTTGTTAGAGGCCTGTGACTTGAAGGCAGCAGGTATCAGGGGCTGCGAAGGCGCCTCACTGAGTACCGGCAACTGGCTTAGGAGAAGCTTCATCGTCAGTTTTGGATCTTGACTGCCTTTCTCTGTCCTTATCTTTGCATTTTTTATGTACTCCGGTAGTCGGATTGCTATCCGACGACATTTCTGGGTAGTTAAATCTGTTTCCAAAATACTTTGATGTAAAAATATACCAATGCTTAAGAGTGCATTGGTTAAATCTAGCACAAAACCGACAGCCAGGCACGTTGTGATCAGGGCCTAGGCAAGGAATACAGTATAAATGAAAATCCTTATGAGGTAATTTGCTTCCCAAAAGTAATACAATTATTTACTTTTTCTGACATCTGTAAAAAGCAAGAAAAAAGTTTCCCCAACGGGGTACTTAGTTTTAGTGAAGACTTCGGTTCAGAAACTCAAACTCGAATATTTCAGTAGTCGGCCGACTGGCACTTGCGAAATGTTTCTGCTTCGGGCACCAAGCTGAAAGAAAGACTGAAGAAAATGTCATCGGCTGCATGTTTTACACCCCTGACGACCTGACATCATGGAAGAGAAGACAGCAAGCGACGCAGGACCCAAGACTTTGTAATTCAGGCCGACTGAGGGCAACCTGCCAGCAGATTACCCAAATGTAATGACTGCAACAGTGAAACACGAAGAACATCAAATAATGACCAATCAAATCAATCCAACTGCCACATGTCCTCAATAGGTACAGCCTTCTCATTCACAAAAAGTAAAGCATATGACCAGAACCGATCAAGCAAATGATCAGTGTAAGAGCCAATTAAATCAATACAACTGAGACACATTCTCAATGGGTGAAACCCTCTCATTCATAAAAATGTGGGACATGTGATCAAAGCCGACCAATCAAATAATCAAAGGATCCTGAATCATCTAGTAGCATATTAAATGAATCATATTTAACAAACTCTTATGTTTAAATAGATAAACTCACATATATATTAAATACTGAAAAATATAGAAAATAAAAAAAAAATCCAAAATATGTGCATAAAAGGCAGCATAAGTTATTTTAGCTTCCCTCTGCTCAAGGTGGGCTTAAAAGATAAACAGGTATTCAGTCTAGGTGGTATGTCCACACAGAGATCTCCTATCTACTGCATTTCCACAAATTCTGTTTCTAGCACAATATCACCTTTATAGATCACCAAAACAACATGTAGAGTTTGAAAAAGAAACATGTTGAGGATTCTGCGAGGTATGCTTATATAATGGGCTCTTTAGATCCTGAAGGTGGGTGGGACTAATGTGATTGAAATTCTTTTCTACATAAATCTCTGGCATGATTGACAGCAAGCAACATATATGAGGTCAAATGTTCTGCAGTCACCTTAAGATTTCAATTTATATTCTTTGCCAGTCAGTGGATATATGAAACTCTGTGTTCTCTTAATATATTTACAGACATTGCAGTTCCCACATGGATTGGTGTCTGGTCTTGTCACTTTGCATGGGTTGCATTGATATGAGCCCTTACATAGTAACTGCTTAAGATTTTTGTTGTTCTTAGAATAAAATTTGGGTTTTTCACCCACTATTTTACATATTATAAAGCCTTGTTACAGATCTAGATATGAAATGTGTTAATGCTCAAAACGTTCTATATCCTAAATCTCCACATGCAAAACAACTCACCCTGGGGAAACTTAGAAGATACATGCTGCATCTATCCAGTACAGCTAGTAACCTCTCAGCTTCTTGGAGCAAGAAATCTGGAGAAAGCCACAAATAAGTGGGGCAAAAGTCCCAAAATAGGGACACTTTTTAAATATTGCTCTTACAAATGTAGAAAGTTGATAGAATAACAGGTTTTCAATTAGTATTAATTTTCTGAAGGGTATGAAGTCTGAAACTAAAATGTCTGTCATTATTTTTTGACTGCAGTCCTCAATGATTTGTCAGTGATTTGTCAGAAAATTTTATGAGAAACATACCAAAATGCGAGGCAAAAATCTGGACATTCTGTGAAAATCTGGATATTTGAGAGGTATGACTAGCAAGGGTTTGTTAGCTGAAGCGTGCAAATCAATCTACTTCAACTAGGAACACCAAGTTGCTTTTAAAACTTAACTAAATTTCTGTTGTAAGACTTTACTGGGATAGTTAAATATTTTTATGTTATTTATTTACTTATACTTTGTCAATCAGGTTAATCCCACTAGGCTAGTGGACTGTCTTCAGGGGAGATCTGGGGTGGTATATCTACTACAAGGGAAAATTTAAACAGGACATTGGGAAACTTTTCCTAGTCTTTTTGATAGGTGCGGTGGGATCCTTTACATTACCCTGAGCTACCACTAGCTCAAGCAAATGTAGCACCCCTTTAATGTTGCAGTGCAGTGTCAGCATTCCAATTACATGGAATGGGAACAGAACCCGCAGCCTTTTGATTTTCCAGTACCAAAGGTAAGTGCTACCTTTGCACCACTGAAAATACATAACAGTCATTTCATATGTATCTTGTAGCACAGGTACAAGAATGTTCAGCTTTAAATAAAACCATCATATATCTTTTCCACAGAATATATCCAGTATCTGAAACAAGAAAGATAATCAAAACATTACACAGTGTGTGTGTGTGTGTGTGTGTGTGGGGGGGGGGGGGGTAAAAAGGGGGAAAATAACACAGCTAATAGACATTTATGAAATTTTACACAATTTAGCTAAAACATGCATTTTCTAAGCTTTCTTGATTTTTTTCTTCAAAATAATTTGCATAAAACATAATGAAACAGTTTATTAACTGGGAACAACCAGGAAATAAGCACACTAACTACATTTTCTATTTATTGTACATGTTATTGCTTTGTGGTTCATGGTATGTTTAAACTTCTGTAACTCTGGGATGAATCTTTAATAATGCGTATGTGGATCACAGTTCTACACTAATTGCATGTATGTATTTTGGTTAGACAAATCTGCCTTTTAAAAGCGTCTTCCCCAGTATAGCTTTTTCAGGCTGTGAAATGTTTCCGAACAGAAAATTTGCATGGAAAGCCAATTCACATTTGATTTCTCACTTGCGGAGAATGTGAGTGAGAGAGACAGACATACAGAGAAAAAAAGATGGTTTATATTCATGTGACTGTACCCCCCCCCCCCCAACACACACACACCATTCATTCACATACACACAAGCATTTTATTCTACAGGATTTATTCAACCAAAACAGTGTTATAAAGCTAATCTACTCAGTTTTACACTGTTATGGAAGTTGGTCACCACTGCTACACAAATATTTGAAGAACTACTAGCTGCGACGCCACAAAAACAGTATCAATCACATTTCTGAACGCTCCAGACTTGCTGGCCGGTACTTTCAGACTGACTTGTTTCATATTCTGTTAGCATCAGCTGGTTAAGTCATTACCCGAACTACATCACACTGTGTTTATTCATTCTACAGGAAGCAGATTTTTTAACAGTAGCTTGTGGTGAACTGCAGCTGGCTGGTAATACCCATGAAGACAGTAACAGTCACAGTAATTACACCATCTCATGACTGCCCCCTTTTCTAGTTATGTTTTTCTTCCTCAGATGTACAGATTGGTGGGGTTGTTGGGCGGGGGGGGGGGCAGCATACTCACAGATGAATAAGCAACAAGGCTATTAATCATTTCTCAGGATACAGCAGACAACAGTTACTTGCACACTCCCTATGAGGTTAAAGTTTAAAAGTACCATCTCTGGCATTCCTGCTCCCACCTTAGGCATGAATGCCTGCATAGATGTACATAACTGAGAAGAATAAAAATTCCTTAATTTCTTTTTTAAGTAATGCATTTCTGTACTATTCTGGGGATTAATTACTGAACTGACCACAAAACGTAAATGATACATTTTGAATAGTCACTGATCATTCAGTTTATACTTCCGAAGATCTGCTCAAAACTTTTTATTCACTGTTATCATTTTCAAGCCTCTGAGATCAGCACCACATCGAAGCTAATACTATACATGAACCATAATGAGACAAGCCAGCAGCATTTCATCCATGGCTATCTCACACAGTCCTTCTCTTGTATACCATGCAACATTCAGCATACTAAATACTTCACTCATCATCTTAGATTATGGCACGGATTCGGAAAATGAGTTGCTATGGCTTTTACAGTTCACAATTTTAGAATCATGAGAAATACAAAGTAATTGAGTTTTCTGACCATTTACACCTTGCCAGTAACCACCTTCAGACTGAAGCACCCCTCTTAAGGATGGTCATACCAGTCGGGCATTAATTCCAGAGTCAAGTGTACTGCCTCTTCTCTGAGCAATGCAGTTTTTCTTAGGATTTCACTTCATACTTCCGACAGCAAATATCCACTCAGTGAACAATAGTGTGTTGATCCAACATAATTCAGGGTTGCCCATTTACTGCTATACTAGTGGCAATGACACTTTTCCAGCTGAAAATAGTCTTCGTTCCAAGTTGGACTTTCCTGGTAAACAAATGTTAAATAAATAAATAGAGTCTGCTCTTTCTAGGCTATAAGGAATATTAGATCTTGCAACTAACAAGATCAAAGGCAACTTGGTAAATGCATGTTGCATGTAGGAATATATGCTCTTCCGTAACTCCACTGATGTTGTAAAGATCAATGTTAATGACATAACATTAGGAATGCTCTAATCTGTAAGACAATTAAGAGCCTTATAAATTAGTAATAGTGCCTAAGAACACAACTGAATGAACATACTACAGGAAGAGGTGATGACATGAGGAAGGAATTTGTGGGGTGTAGTGTGTGTGTGTGTGTGTGTGTGTGTGTGTGTGTGTGTGTGTGTGTGTGTGTGTGTGTGATGTAGATAAAAGACCCAGTAGCAGAACCAAAAGGAGTTGAGGATGGAGAAATCAACTGATTTGTGTGTGTGTTTGGGGGAGAAGATAATTTGCTAAAGCTGTCACCATGAGTGACAAAGCCGAGATCACAACTGGATGAAAAACCCTTCTTAATGAGTCTAAGCCATGAAAAGTGAAACAAAGTTAGTAAGATGTGAAGCAATTTAAATAGTAACAGCATTAATAAGCATGGCTAGGCCTGAGGCCTATGGCCTGACAGTTTGAGAGCTGAAGACAGAACGTAAATGTTTCAAAGGATAATGCAGCCAAGACTAGGTCAAATGTGAAATGTCAAGCCTGAAACAGGCAAAAAAACATTAGTAAACATAAACAGTTCCACAACAATGTTCTTTGCTTTTCTCAAGGATCACTTAAAGTAATTAAAGTCACCCATGAATATCGTATTGGGTTGGATGGTTAGTGTTTCTAATAAGTTTAAATACATGGTATGGGTTTCCTGGGTCATGGAGGGGGACCTATAGCTTGCAATGGAGTGGTACTGGAATTGTCTATAGTGATTTGAACATAGAGCAGTTCAAGTGCATTGTCCTGTTTAACCAGCCTTGAAGTATATTTATTTCTGATGTAAATACAGACATCTCCACCTTTAGCCCTGCATCTGAAGTAGCTGGTCTAAATGTGTGGAAGGCATAACCTTGCATTTTGGTGTGCTCTCTGTGGCTTTAAACCATGTTTCAGTGACTGCACAGACACCAGCATTCTGTAGGGTAAAGAGAGCTTTTAGGGAGTGGAACTTTTTGTTTAGACTCCTAGCATTTGCACCTTTAGATTTTCTTGGTTTTGATTTGCTATGTCGGAAGTACTATCAGTTTGGGGGGGGGGGGGGGGTGTCAATGTTTTAGCTAAAATTCGAAAGCCTAGATGGGAGAGGTGCAGACCATCCCTGGCAAAGCAGCATGGTCTGTTGACCATCTCCTTCCATGCTGACAAATATTGCACCCCTTAGAATAACACCAGAAACTAAGTCAATTATTAAAGTCAATCATCTTTTTGTTTGTATTGTGGCAACATCCTTGGACAACGTAAAATGCTGCTCAATACTAGGTTCATACCAACCTACATTCTGAGAGCTCCATGATGTCTCTCTTCATATAGTCTAGAGAGGTACATCTCAGGTCATTTACCCCCATGTGGATGATGACTTGAGTCATATTAGTAATCGTGGCCGAATGACCTGAGTGTGCGCATAATGTGGCATATCCTAATCCCTGATAAGCAACTGACTGTGACTTTCCCCTTACTCAGCCTGGTGAGAGGGACACTGGTGTGTCTCATGATGGAGTCTCCAATGACTAGAATGTTAGATTGTGTGGTGGCTTGTCATATGGGCTCAGAGGTATAGGCTCCATGAGATGTAGCTCTATGTGTTGATGCGGGTGTTGTACTTAAAGAGCGCCTTTGGGACTGCTGAGGGTATTTGTTATGTGTACTTCATCTAGGAGGTCTTTGTGGTTTAGGAACATTACATTTAATTGCCTCAGCATATGTGGGGTGATATGTCTGCTTTGAATTGTGCGTGATGGGTGCAGTGTGTGTACTATTGACAACCTTACTGACATTAGGAGTACTTTTTTTGTGAGAGCTTTGCCTACAGTGACATTGTGTAATTACATCTCTCACATACCATATCGGTTTGTTTGAGAATTAAATGGTTGTCAGTAAATATGAGGCAATTTATACACTGCCTCAGGAAGCCCATATTCACCAAGCTGGCAACGGAGACAGTAGGAAAGTTCATATCCATGGCCACAGACCCATTTTTATTGATTAGTCAGTGGGAGTAAGAATATCAATCACTGTCAGGAGTATCTGATTTGCAACTATGGGGACAATGCTTGTCACTACAAACTAGTTGTTCTATGTGCAACTAGGTATTGGAGAAATTTCAGTTCTGCCTTTACAGGAAAAATGTCACTCAAGGTGTCTGAGTCTGTACAGAGCACTGCCAAACACTTGAGGGGAAACTAATACGTAGGCCCTGAAAATTTAAGGATGAGGTATTTAGGCAGATATTCTGAAGTTAGAAACAAATCAAGCAGTACTTACTGAAAACAAAGAATTGGCTTGTTAAGAATGATGAAAAGAGGGGAGCTGCATGAATGGCTACTGCCTGGCTACTACTAATGCTGGTCTCACCACAGCTTCACTCTGTTGGGATACAATGTTCCTTTGCTTCTTCTCTCACCAGAAGAAACATGTTAGCACCAATCCCAAGATGAGAAGCAGGCCACAGCCTGTTTGGTGATCCACAGTTTTGTCCCAGATGATGCTAGTGTCCGTAGGCTTGTAGCCTTTTCTTGGTAGATTCCCTGAATAGCAACCGAACCAATCAGGAACGTTAGGTACAGATGCTCATTCTCCAACCAGAAACAGTCAGGAATCAAAGCACACTGCTCCTGCTCTCACCAGGATCAGAATATAAGCACAGATTCCAAGCTGTCACCTATAAAGCAGTTATTAGGCTTTCTGGTGATTATCAGTCTCCAGGAAATAATGTCCCTGTACTCCTTCTCTCATCAGGAGGAAACAGAATCACTAATCCCAAGATGACTACTGAGAGGCAGAATGTGGGATCTCCAATAAGTGGTAGTCTTGCAATAGATGTTTAAAGGTAAGATGAAAAATTTGTTTATCTTAAACACTGCAGCGTGTACTAAGCAGTTAGATATGAAAGTGGGTAACTTAAGTTTTAGCTAAGTAGAGAGCCACTATTTTTAAAAGAGCAAGATAGAGTGAAATGCAGTGGGGACTTTTGTATTCTGGTACTATGGAATACAGTGGGATGACCAATAAATTTAAATAGATGAAGGGGAGTGATTTCACAAAATGATAATATTTTGCTTACTCACACCAGCCAGTGAAAGGAGAGAGGGAAGGAGATACACGGTCAAATTAACATAAGGAGCAAGAAACTAGAAAGATAGTGGTGTTTAAGAACCCAACAGTAACAGGGTAGAAGGGTGGGAAAAAATTCTGTCTGACTCGCAAGAGAGACAGCTGTGATCTCTTTTCAAGTTTTAATATGCAATTAAAAACAGAATACAAGTAAAACACAGTGTAAAGAAAAAAAATCACAGTACACAAAATAGAAAAGAGTAATAAACTAATACAAAGTACAAGAAATCAAAAGCAAACTAACTTTTCCTGAATAGCAAGCTGTGGAAGAGTCTGGGTGAGTTTTTTCCTGTAGGAAGGATAACATTTTACTGTCAATTTTGCATATATGACCAGAAGTACACCATATGAAATTAATATATTAAACCATTAAGCAAAGCATCTGAGAAATAAAAAGGCAGAGACAAACTACACAAACTGAGATTGCCTAATAATAAGAAAGGAGAAGTGACGCAAGGACAACTTTTTGTATCACCATGAAAAAAGTGTGCAGTTGCAGACATCTGTAAGAAAGGTTATGCTAAAAATGAATGCAAAGTGCTAGCCGTTGTTAGTAAAAAACAGAAAAAGGCAGAAGCTGTTATGCTACTGTAAGACCTGCCAGTGAGATGCAAACTACAGCAGTGTAGGCAGTTGTACACATCCTGTCTGTAAAGGAGCATGGGTTGGAAGGAGAGAGTTATGAGGAAGGCAACTAAAATATTAGCCTATAGAAAAGTTTTAATGAGAGAAAGACTAAAAAATGACTATGCATAACCTAGGGGAATGAAATGGAAAGAAACATGATAGAATAAAAAAACACAAAAAACATCCAAAACTAATTAAAAAAAAAAAACTTCCAATGGTGTATGGCAATTTAAGGACCAAAACTGGAAGCAGTAAAATACAATTGTAGATTTATATGGCGAGTTTGAATATGTAATAAAATCAATTCAACAAAGCTTTTAACCTCTCCAAATTTTGGACTTCTTCAGAATAAAATGAAATATGACTAGTACTCAACTTCCCTCCACCCTTTTTATCACAACCTCCCTCACCATCTCCTACCAAACACCTTACTTTCTACTCTGTAAATATACAAAGTCTAACTAATAAAACTACAGACCTACATTCTTGGATATCTCTCCACTCTCCACATATCTTATCCTTATCAGAAACATGGCTAAAGCCCCACATCTCTAATACCAAAATTCTCCCACCCAACTATAACATTTTCCCCCAAGACAGACTCTCCAGAAAAGGATGAGGAGGAGTCACAATCTTATACTCCAAACAACTCAACTTGTCTCCCCTACCTAGACCTACCCCAGATTTCAACCCAGATGAGCTTCGTATTCTCAACTGTCACTTTATCCTCAGAAGAAAAAATTGCTATAGCAGCCATTTATACACTACCTGGAAACAACATACCTATCCTAGAATCTATCCTGTCCTGGATCTCTCTCTATATACCCTACCAGTTTATTATCCTAGGAGATGTCAATGTTGATAGGAAAAAACTATCAACCAGCTCCCTAGATCTTACCATTAGCCTACATGGTTTCCATCAACTTGTTACAACACCCACCCGTCTAAACAAAAACAACAACAATAGCTCAATCCTAGACTGGATTCTAATTTTTGATCCAATCCACTACCATAATCCTGGCACTCTACGCAACTCCCTGAGTGACCACCTCCCTATATTCATGCATAGACACTCCCCCCCCCCCAAGTCCCACCTAAACTGCGACATCTGCAACCTCTCCAACTTTAATGTTGACACCTTTAATAATACTGTCTCATCAGTTAACTGGTCTAACCTCCTCCACCTTCCCCTCAATGACGCAGTGCTTGAGTTTAAGCAGGCCTTCCTCAATATACTAAATTCTCTAGCACCTACATGCAACATTACAATAAAATCTAATCATGCCACCTAGCTCTCAAAATACACCATCTCCCTTATGAAAAATAGAGACAGCACTTGGAAACAATGGCTAAGTACTAAATCCCCTATCCAACTACAAAAATACAAATAAATTAGAAATCTCACCAAAAAACTAATCAATCATCATCTTCTTTCGGCTGTCCCCGTTAGGGGTCGCCACAGCAGATCACCTGTTTCCATTTCTTCCTGTCCTCTGCATCTTGCTCTGTCACACCAACCACCTGCATGTCCTCTCTCACCACATCCATAAACCTTATCTTAGGCCTTCCTCTTTTCCTGTTACCTGGTAGCTTCATCCTTAGCATCTTTTTCCCAATATACTCAGCATCCCTCCTCAGCACATGTCCAAACCAATGTAATCGTGCCTCTCTGGCTTTGTCTCCAAACTTTCCAACCTGGGCTGACCCTCTAATATACTTATTCCTAACCCTGTTCACCCTCATCACACCCAGTGCAAATCTTAACATCTTTAATTCTGCCACATCCAGCTCAAACTCCTGCCTTTTTGTCAACACCACTGTCTCCAACCCATATAACATAGCTGGTCTCACTACCCTCTTGTAGACCTTCCCTTTCACTCTTACAGGTACTCGTCTGTCACAAATCACTCCTGACACTCTTCTCCACCCACTCCATCCTGCCTGTACTCTCTTCTTCACCTCTCTTCCACACTCACCGTTATTCTGAACTATTGACCAAAAAACTAATTAATAAAGATAAGAAAAAAAAAATTTACCATGAGGCACAAACCACCCAGCAGTCAAACCCCAAGAAATTCTGCAGCTCCACTAATAAAATTCTCCATCAACGTAGACCAACTACCCCCAACCCATATCCAGGCAAGACACCTCTTGAAACTGCCACTTTACTTAACACTCACTTCACAGAATTCATTTGCAAGCTAACCCACAATGACCATAACAAAACCCCTCCCCCCACCTCTTCCGCTACTAATAGCACCACCCTTTCACCCTTAAGAAGCCAGTCTCCACAGCTTATATACAATCTCTTCTGTTTAAACTCAAACCATTCTCCCCCTCTTCTGATAACCTGCCTCCCCAATTTCTTAAACTCGCAGCTGACTCTACAGCCTACCCAATGTCTATACTTATTGACAGGCCTATTCAAGAATCTACCATCCCTGACATCTGGGGATCCTTCTACACCATACCGCTTCATAAAGGAGGTAATTTTACTGAGCCTTCAAACTACAGAGCCATTGCCATTCTCTCTCCTCTCTCCAAAATCCTTGAAAAAACAATACACAAACAACTTCTCAGACACTTAACTCCAGAAAATCCTTCTAACACCAACCAAACACGGTTTTATACCTAATCATAGCACTTCCATCGTCCATCTATACCGTCGCTGAAGTTAGGAACAAAAACTTTCTGGTATCCTGTCTATTCCTAGACCTTTCAAAAGCTCTCAATACTGCTTCCCATTTCAAGCTACTAACTAAACTATCTGACCTTGACCTCTCCCCCTCCTCTATTCTCTGGTTTTCAAGCTATCTTTCAAACAGACTACTGTCTGTCAGATGGCAAACAACTTGCTCCCCTTTTGTACCTATCCAGACAAGAGTCCCCCAAGGCTCCATTCTAGGGCCTCTTCTTTTCAATATTTTTATCAATAACTCTTCCCTTATTCAATATGCTGATGATTCCACTCTTATCTCCCTCTCTGATAACATCTATCAACTTCATTGTATAACTCAAAACTCCTTTCTCACCATCAAACAATGGCTTTCCTCTCCCATCATAAAATTCCTTCACTATCACATCCCTTGATAATACAATAATCAAACCTGAATCACACACTAAGCTCCTTGGTACCTTAATTAATGACCAATTAAAATCTGACCTCCATATCAAACAATGACACAACGTCAAAAGACGCATCAAAAATTAGGTCTAATCTATAGAAATAGAAAATTCCTGTCCTCTAAGTCCAACCTGCTCTTGCACAAGCATTCCTCCTTCCCCTGCTTTAAAAACCTCACTGAGGATGATTATGGACCTGGCATATAAACTGATGTTACACATTACAAAATTCCAAAGTTCATTTTGCATTCGACTGCCTCAACATGATGAAATCTGAACACATAGTTAGCTGAAGGGAAAGACAACGGGTGCCAAGACAAGTACTTGCTAAAACCACTGCAGCAACTGAACCAGTTCTATCACTGCCAACAATTACATTAAGGAGAGTAAAGCAAAAGTATTTATTTAAGGGGAAGGGATTGTGACCAGTGAGTTTCTTGACACAGTTCCATGTCTTTAAACCAATGTTCGACAATAACGGAAGAATTAAAATAACTTTGAGTCATTCTTTCTGTATATTATTTAACATCAGCATCAACATGCAGTTGAGCAAACATGTTTATGCACCAAGAAAAACCCAGTTAGGCTACGGTCTTCACTGTGCAATACTTTAAACTTTCTGTAATGGAGGACCATGGGACACATGCAAGTGACTCCTTGGGGACATACCAGTGTTTCAGTTACATGCCTTCTATATGGCAATGCCTTTTTTTAATTATTTACTGGTGCATTTGGGCCATTAAAGACAAATCCCACTAGTTGGAGTTATACCATAGTTTGCCCATTTTCTGAACTTGTCAGTACAGTGTAAGTGGATTTTAAACTTAAGATCAAGCCTGATGACCATAAACATTAAAGTGCCTGTAAAATATCCCAAATGCATCCAAACCAATGGGTAAAAGGTTATACAGAAAAGCCAGTCAGTAAAAACTCCAGGAATGCACCAGTAAAGAATTAACAAGTAAAATGTGAAAAGTAATGTGCTTTCAGAAGCTATGTAGTGTAAACTCTAGTATGTCCTTATAAGATCATTTGCATATATTCCTTAGGCTTCTAGGATAGGAGGTATATGGTTATTACACAGTGAAGAATCTACCTTATCTGAGTTTTCAGTGAGCATGTCAGGCTTAATGTTCTGGTTAAGCTAGGAAAACTGACATAAACCCACTGGCTTTGTTGGCAGTCTATGGCTTGAGTTTGTCTTCTGTGTTTTACATGGTTTGCAAAGTTAGAAGCATCACAAATACTTCAAGTGAGTGAACTGCTGTAGAAACTAGGAAAAATGATACTCAGACTGAAATGGTCATGTGCCTTTCTTTCTGCTTTTCCTGGTTGGGGGTCGCCACAGCGGATCACCGGTCTGCTAAAGATTGCCAGTGGATTTTTACAGTGTCGAGTTGCCAGCCCGGCACCCAACCTTCAAAGAAGGAACACCCACACACGCACACACCTACCTGCATGTCTTTAACGTTCAGTCAACTGTGAGGAGGACATGTAGACTCCGCACAGAAGGCACGCCAGCCGAGAATCAAACCAGAAAACCTCTTGCTGTGAAGCGACAATGCTAACCGTGGCACCATGTGCCTCCTCCTGCAAAATACTATGGCATTGAGAATCTGGTGCACAGATAGCTGCAACAAAAACGGACCATGTTCAAAGCACAAGGAAATACCACCTTACAGTATTTAAAAGCACAACCATGAAAGTGTGCTCTCTGTTGTAATGCTGGTACCCCTTCAAATGCTCATCATATTTTTGTTCATAGGGGCCTGTGCACTCAAGCCCCTCTCTCTCAAACCCAAGATTAGCAACATTTGCTTGAAAGAAATAATTCAAACTTAAAAAAGAAAAGCCTCTTTCTCCTGTTATTTTTAAACTGTAACAAGCCACTTACTGCAGTCGATCCCACACACAAAGTGGCAAAGCATTTCACCCATGACCACAAATACAAACTGAATGCTAGTTATGCACTAAACACAGATTGTGCCCATGAACACTTTGCGCCTGGGCAGTTGCCCCCTTCATCCCACCCTAGCTACATCTCTGTATGCAAAAGGCAAGGCATTTTAGATATTCAGTTTGAATGTTTTTATTATTTCATTGCAACTGACTATTTAAATACACATTACTTCATGAATGCACTGTACAAAACTGTTAGATATACTGAGGTAAATCTGAGTTTCCAGCTTTGGCTCATATTTCAGTACAGATCCTTACTAAAAAAATGTACCCTTGTGCAATTACTGAAGTAACCTGCAACCTTGCACATTCTGTCGTAAGATGAGATAAAATGACTGATTTAGTGTCAGGTTATGGGAAAATGTACAAGGCACAGGAGAGAGGAACAGCTCAGGGAAAGAATAAATGATACTTTAGAGAACTGCACTGTTTACAGTGCTGTATGCCTACCTTCCTTCAGAAAGACAAACCCTTTCTCCTGCTTTGTCTCTGTACAGTGTACTTCCATGCCTGCATTATACCACTCTGGCATAAATATTACAAACCATCATTTTCTAATTTGAACAAATTAACTGCTGGGAGTAAAAAAAACTGTGTCTAATGACAGCGCGTCTGCCTGAAAGAAGTTACCAGAATGTAGTGTTCAACTTCTTAAAAAATACCTCACGACTTCTATGATTTTTGCCTACATATTTTGCCTTGCCTTTCCCAAATTTACTGCATTTCTTCAGAAATTTAATGCTGTTAAAGTTACTACTATCATTAAACAACTGAACTAACAGCATACAAAAGCCCCTTAGCTCTAACTGTGTGCGGCTTCCAAACTGTGGACTTTATTTTCTGAAAAATTAAGAAAATGTTCCTTTTTCTGACCCTGTACTATAATGTTTAATGCTCAGAGTCTGAGAGATATGCCTATAAATATACCTTAAAGTTTCTCATTCTGCTCTTTTGTTGCTCATATATATATATATATATATATATATATATATATATATATATATATATATATATATATATATACCAGACAAGTAAAAATGCATAACTTTTAAAAGAAATGTTGCTTAAGATGTGACCTTTACACAAACAACTGGAGGTGTTCACTCTGGTAATTGGAAAAAAATTACCAAGCTTGCTCTTGGGCTTTCTGCTTCAAACTCGTGTTTGCTTACGAGATTGATAACCATTACAAAGCACAGCATTTCCAGCATCAAATTTCAATTACTGGAATTCTAACCTTCAGGAATAGCTCCAAACCCAAATAACGATTCTAAAATATCACCTCATTTAGCAGCACTCAACAAGGTTCTATGTTTAAATCTTTTTCCTGCTGAGATGCCGTCTTCATCTATTCATTCTAAACCACAAAGGCTAAGCCTGTTAATGTACTGCTGGAATGGCTATGTTTACTTCATTTAATATGGTCTACACCTCAGCAATGCTCACAGCTGAGATAACATTGGGCCCAGTATAATAATCCTCCATGGTCCCCTCTCCTGTCTTTGCATCTCTCACTCTACACATCCCTGTGTATTCAGCTGTTCAACTAAGTCAATCAAAAGGCATGATGCAACAAACTTATCAAAATGGATGACATAACCTGTGCTTAGGGTGAAATCCGGTTATTTGTGCTTTTGCTCTGTGGGCATTCAAGCAAACATCTCCCTGACCGATTGTCATTACTGTTACATATATCTTAGCACAGCTTGTTTCTAACAGTGATGTACTTTACAACAAAACTCCATCAAAAACAGACATATTAGGTTAAGGTCAGGTGTTTAAATACCAGAAATCATTTGCATATAAATAAAAAATGAAACAATATAAGAAAGTTCTATTGTGATTAATTTCTTTGTGTGCATATAGCACAAATATCACTTCAAAGCAATGCAAGTATATCAGACACTTTGTCAGACATAAAGGTGAAGTTAGAAAGTTGCTTAAGCACTGGTTACAAACAGCATTCGTAACTGATATGTCCATACTTTCTTTTTCAACAGAGAGAGAGAGAGAAATTGAGAGATGTTGGGCAGCATGTAAAAAGAGACAACAATTCCCAAATAACTGAATCCCAAAATGGCATGTTCTAAAATAAATGAAAAGATATTAAGGTGTAGCACGGGTGTACTTTGAAACATCTAAAACCCATAAAAACTAATTTCATAACATTGAGACCAGACCATCTAAAACCCATAACATCGAACTTCATAACATCTAACACTACAAATCACAAGAAAATAACAATTCCTCTACACATAACACCACCAAACTACCAAACACAGTTTTTACTACGTTTGTGCAGGGGGGGCAAGCCCCCCTGCACCCCTCGTAAATGAAATATACCAACTCCAAGATCGCACTACAGTGGGAAAAAGTTAATTTCCTAACCCCACTGCAGAAACGTAGTAAAAAGTGTGTTTGGTAGTTTGGTGTCATTATATGTAGTTATATGTGGAGGGGATGTTATTTTCATGTGATTTGTACTGTTAAATGTTATGAAATTAAATGTTAAGGGTTTTAGATGTTCTGGTCTCAATGTTATGAAATTAGATGTTATGGGTTTTAGATGTTTTGAAGGGGACCCGTAGCACTGGGTTTGATTTTCAAAGATTTATGTTTGTTAGACATTAAATCTGATATTGCATCTGCAAGTGGTGACCCATGCATCGGTTTGGGAGTGCTGATATCTGGGTATATCATGTTTAATTCTCTATACATTATTTTTTTAGTGGCACTGGTAGCAAAGGACAGCTTGCAGTCTCATCACTCCCAAAACTAACTTTTATTAAATTGCTTATGCTTTTAAATAAATGCTCGACTGAAAAGTCTAGCTATGACCTACTATTTTTAAACTAGTTATTAATCACACAGGTGTAAACAATCTTAGGAAAACACTTAATAAAATGAAGGAGGAATGCCTCAAGTAAAACTCTATGCTGTCAACAGACATCACCCCACCTCTGTGATTGCATGTTTACCAAGGGCAAACGGTTTAATATTCAGTTATGTGACTGCAGTACAATACCAATATCATTTCAGGCTCTGGATGACTGACACTGTTGAAGTGACACCCTGACCCCATGTGTAAAAATGGGAAAAGGGGTTGTGGATTGACAGATTTCTGAGGAAGACTTCTCTCTGATCACCAAGAGTTTGGTGTGGACCAATAACATTGCAGCCACAGAGGAGGGTAATTACCTAACACACAAAATTAGATGCCATTATAATTTTTTTTAAAGAAGAGTGAAATAATCTGTCCACCAAATTCAGCATACAGCACCTAACTACTCATACACAAATGCTTACAGCTTGGGCAATAAGTTTCATGAGCATTTATGATAATGTTGTATCACTGTAAGCTAATAATTATCACCAAATCATCAAGCCCCCTCCTTTTACAGTTTGTGAAGTACTGCCAGAACATTAGTAGTTGGGGGAAGTACTTTTCATTTATCTCACATGATGAAGACAATGAAATATTGGTCATTATTATATACAATATCAGCAGCCTTAAAACTTCACACATCTCCATGTATGAGCACTGTTATTTTCTTAAAATCTTGACAAAGTTAAAGGCTATAGAAATCCCTGCAGTTGGGCTGTTGGACTTTAATTACCCAAACATAAAATGGAAAACGCTGAATTCAAACGCTCCTTATGCTTCTGCATTCATTAATTTTATTACTCATTAATTCCTAATGGAAAATAATGAAGCCCTAACCTTTGCTATGTGGAACCCCTGATCTGAAAAGGGGAGGCTTCGCAGCAAAACACCGAGCAGCCAAATTACATTTTTAACTGATAAAGCTTAGTCTTGACTGCAATGCTTACTCACCATGCTGCAAAAAATCTCCAGGGACAAGTACTCATACTTCTCCTGACAAATATTAGTCTGGCGAATTGAAAAATACTTGTCCATGGCAAGCTTGTTCTCAAGAAAACGGAAACAACTCCACTTTTGTTTAATCTGTCATCTGGCCTTCCTCCATTTACTCATAAACAAACCACTGCTTCTGTACAACAAAATGAACATAGCATGGAGCTACAGTGCTGAACAATGAGGCCATGGCTTGGTTATAAGCACATAAAATTCATTTATACCAGTGGCACTAGAGTCTGGAAGCAGGCAGAGCAACACAGGATTAAGAATGTCTAGGATGATCGGACCATGTTTCTGGCACTGCTCTAGACCAACATCCATGGTTATACCTATGGTTATTCAATCATGAACTAAATGATCAAGTCATTACACAAAGAGTCCAGTTCCACCACTACAATGCTAGTCATGGCATAAATTTGAAGGGCCTAGGCTAATGTATGCCCAAGTATGTGAATATCAGCAGTAACCACCTGAATGAAACCAAATTCCTTTATAATACATACAAGATCTTTAATGAGAGTCTTCAACTCTTCATCAGCTCTGATTCTAAAATCCCAAGGATATGCTTCATGTGGAATGTACGTACTACAGAAACAAGGAAGTTGGGGAACTCCTGAAGGAATGTCCACCTAATCTTTGATGGATGCTAGGATGGGGGAAGCAGGGGTATATGTAGTTTACTCCTATGCCCATTCCAAATTCAAGAGATCTGGTGCACTCACATGTGAGTGCACCGGATCTCTTGAATTTGGAATGGGTGCACTCACATGTGAATGCACCGGATCTCTTGAATTTAGAATGGGTGCACTCACATGTGAGTGCACCGGATCTCTTGAATTTGGAATGGGTGCACTCACATGTGAATGCACCGGATCTCTTGAATTTAGAATGGGTGCACTCACATGTGAGTGCACTGGATCTCTTGAATTTGGAATGGGTGCACTCACATGTGAGTGCACCAGATCTCTTGAATTTGGAATGGGTGCACTCACATGTGAGTGTACCAGATCTCTTGAATTTGGTGCACTCACATCTGATCATTTTCATTTAATGATTGCATGTACACCCCCCCCCCCCCCAATTTGCTTCGCCATCTTACAGGGCAATACTGCAACATGTCTCCCACAAAAGTACAGTAGGTTCAGACCAAAAAAAAAAGCCCAGAGTAGGTCTGGACATTGTATTGGTGCTCTTAACAGGACAACCAACAAGAGGGGAGAAAAGTGGTGCAAGTCTTGATAGTGGAATAATGGATAACCACAACCTGAGCCAAATGTTTCTAAAGTTACATAAGAAATAATAATCACAAATACAGTGTTTATTGGTAGTTCTTTTCTTCCATAAGTAAATCTAAGTTAAGAAAAGAGCCTTAGAGTTCAAACATGTTGATTCAATTTCAAAGAAGATCATATCAAGAAGCAACATATTATTATGGGTTTCTATAATGTCAAGAACAGTCTAGACTAGTCCAGGTTACTGGATCTCTAATTAGTAACAATAATGACATTTCAGAAAAAAGGCAGTGGTAAAGACACCAAATAATTATTTCACAGCAAATGTACAGCAGTTGTCCCAACCGAAAGACAGAATTGAAAGGAAATTTGTAATAACTGACCTAAGATCCACCAAGCCCACTGCTGCAGTTGCAACACTTGTATCCTGGTGAGTCCAAAGAAGTAATGCATGAGATACCTAAATTGACACGAGATGGGAGTGATTCATCCAAAGGGTAATCTACTGCAGCCTGAGCCATAAGACGCCTGTTAACTGTTTCGGAAAGATGCAGTCAGCAGTAACAGTCTGCTTCACGGTGGATACAAATCTATTCGCTCAACAGTAAGCGTACTTACACATGCAAAGGGCAGATTTGGCACCTCTGACCCTCCTCAGACAACTGGGATTATCTCCCCAAAAATGAGCAAAACATTATTGTGATTCCATCCTCCAAGATGGCTCCTCCCACTTTTTCTCCAAAACTGATTTGACATCATTGACAAAATCCCAGTGCTATCTTCTAGACAGTTCTGTCAGCAGCAGCTCTCATTTGGTCTAATATTTGAGCCATCAAGTTAAAATAAAAAAAAAAATAGCTTCTTCTGGCTTGACTATCTGTCATGAGTCTAGAGTCATAGAATAACAATGTTTTTAAAAAAGGTAAGTCAAGTGAAGAAAAAGAACTGAATTTTGTCGCATCAACACTTAATCAGCTTGTTTTCGAGACATTTACAGTACAGGGTTTAGTTTACTTGTATGTGGAGAACTTGAAGTGATTGAAGGACACTAAATGTAGATCACAGAGATACAAGCCTCTAGAGCGTTAATCATTGTATGACCAAAAGATCATTTAAGTCAGCCCACATGACAGCAGTGACCCTCTAGTCGTAAGTCTTCAGCTCAGTCCTGTGTTAGAATAAGCCTGACATTATTCAAGCCTTGGGTTGGGGGTACATTTAATGTTACACTGTATGTATTTTACAATTGTCAGACAAGATGCTTATTTCAAATTGCTTGAGTCTTTCATTAATGTTGTACTAGAGGATGATGTGATGGAACTAGAATAAACAAAGACACTACTTAGAAATCTGCTCTATTCCTTTTGCATAAGGCTACGATAATCAATGATGCTACTTACAAATGTGCTCCATTCCTTTTCTGTAAGGCTAGAACAATCAATGACTACTTACAAATGTGCTCCATTCCTTTTCTGTAAAGCTAAATTAATCAATAACCCTACTTACAAAAATATTTTAATGACAATCATAGCATTTCATTAAAATGTTTTTTAAATGTTGGTATGATCCTGGAGCAATTGTTTTTGTTGGAAGGCTGTGCTCTTAGACCCTTCATTTTGGAAGACTCACTCCTACACATCCCCTTACCTTTTATAATTACCTCTAAGGCTGCCTAAGACCTTTTGTTATACTCATAACAAAATTATTCCAAGCAGGGTCAAGGTGTACTCTACAAAGGCCTTGGCTTCATCTTTGGCATTTTGAAAAGGGTTGGATTCTAGAAGTATTCTAGAAGCTGCTATTTGGTCCTCTGGATATACTTTTACAAAGCACTGTAAGACTGATTATTTCTCTAGGTATATATCATGTTTTACTAGGACCATTCTCCAAGGACTCCTGGACCCTTCTCCTTCCACCTCCCAAATATAGTTAGCTATGGCAATCTACCCATATAGCTATGGTTACTGCAGTTGTGATCAATACAAAGAACACAGTACAGCTGTCTAAGTTAAACTTACCATAACAGTACAGGTTCAAATAATCGCTGCTGCAGTAGCCTTTCCCTGCCTCCATCCCCTTATTTTTTTTTCCTTATGCCAGGGTATGGACATTTTTTTTGTTGTTCCTAACATTGTCCTTTCAGGGCTGACCCTCCCTCTCCATGCTAGAAGGAAAACTCTGAAGAACATTGTGCCCAAACCGTAAGGCAGCTTGAGCAGTCTTGGGGCAATCCATTAATACACAACACTCCTAGCATTTAATTAACTTTCCTGAAAAGGAAAGTAATAATACATCAACAAAATTAAGAAAATGGAAGTTTCCCCCAAATGGAACTTATCTGTCCAGTAAAAGGAAGCACAAGCTGACCATTGATCCTTGAAAGCCTCAGAGGAGTTTACTCCTCAACAGCAGTAGAGCTCTGAAGGGCTTCACTCCCAAACTTGTTTTTTAGTCAGCTCAGCTCAAGCTGCTTGACAGTTTTGGCATGTGGAAGATGCCCTGAAGCGTTGGAAGATGGCTGGCTGTTATATCCTTGGGAGGATATAATCCATATTGCTAAGGCTACTGCAGTAGTGATCAATATGATAAACATTCACTGGCACTACTGTCTACATCCCATCATAGCTCACCCAAAGGTGCTTCCATATCAGGGGTGATATCAGAAGTGACAAATTCATCAAAGTGAACAGATTCCAGATTCTTCTTTCATTAAACTAATAACATATGTGGGGCATCATATGAAGGTTTACAGCAAGAAGAAATGGGTATTGGGTATATCTGCTAAACCTAACCTCTAAATCAGGGTTGTCCAACCTTTTGGCTTGCTGGGGCCGCATTGAGTGAACAGAAATTGTCTTGAGGCCGCATATAAAATATAACATATAGTTAACTCTTTCGCTGCCACAGGAGACCAAAGTCGACCTCCTGGCTGTACTGTAGGTGCATTCGAACAATTAATAAATGTAATAAATGCCTAATATTTGCCTTAAAATTCTAATTCTCATTCTGATTTTAATTCTCTAATCTAACAGTTAACTCTAACATCTTAGTTAATATATAGATTTTTTTTTTTACAAATAAACAGATATTCACTACAGCACTAGCATTTCTCACTGGGAAAACCACTCCAGCAGTCCATCTACATACAGTGTCAACATTAGCAGTCCTACAATACTATAATCCACAAAAATAAGCCAACAAATTTGCAATAAAGTAAAGAATTCACATTACTGACTTAATAAAACAATTCTGAATAAGCTACAAGAGGGTCTCACCCAAACAAATGACTGGTGCCAGAAACATGGCCTCAAGCTAAATGCCAAAAAATGCACAATCATCCCCTTTGAGGAGAGTGATGTCCCCACAAATTATCACATTAATAACAATGTTGTAAGCATGCAATCAGTCGTGAGGTGCTTGGGAACCCAGGTTGATAGAAATTTGACTTTTGACCACCACGTTGTCTCCGTTGTATGGAAAGCTTTTTACATGGCCCACCTCATTAGTAAGGGTATCTCATCCAGGGACAAGGAGGTCATAACATCCCTGTATTCTTCCTTTACAAGACCAATTATTGAGTGCAACACCCCTTTTGGCACGTGCCTCAGCAAAACACCATGCCAAAAGAAGACTACAACCATTTCTGACAAAAAAAGGTCAAAGGACTGAGTTCACTTAGTTATCCAAACAGACTAAAAAGCTTCTTGCTTTCCTCTGTCTCTCATTGGCCACTATAAATTTCATCACTGGCTTGCTTTCCAGGTTAAGAAAGATCCTGCCTTAAGAGACTTTCTCCACCTCAGAAATACTGGTTATATTTAAAACACTCACTACAAAGAACACAGCCTTCACTGCAACATAAACAAGCCACTTTGTATGGACAGGTTCTTGACACCAAAACATTCAACTTCTGTAAAAAGCTCATCTCATTATCAAACAATGTAGTTCAACAAGACTACAACTAGATGGATAGCCATGAATGTACTCCTTAAGTAAGTAGCATAGCCTTCATCAAACCGGAAGGAAAATCCACATACTAAACTTTCCCAGCTGGATGGCTAAGATCTAATGTTGGTTACTCAAGTCTACTTGTCTAAGAAGAGGGGCCTATTTAACTAAGAATTCCATTTGCAAAAATATATTCAGTATACATATTAAATCTCTCTCTTATACACACACACACACACACACACACACACACACACACACACACACACACACAGAGAAAAAGGAGCCCCTACTTGTAAAATAGGCAACCTCAGTAATCACATGACACAGTCTCACTGATTGAAATTGTCTGGAAGTCAAAATATCTGAAAAAAATCATAATAGAAATGGATTCATCCATGCAATTTCCCACCACCAAAAGGACCATCAATAAATCAACAAACAACTGCTCAGCAAAAATTAAATCAATACGAAATCTATAAAGTCTCTAAGATCATACTACATACTGGAGTAAACATATAACTTCCCTCCAATCTAAAGCCATTTGACATTCAGACATTTTAATTTGTGCAGAATTTATTCACAGACTGACCATTTACTAAGCTGTAATGCTGACCATCGCTTTTGAAAAAAACAAATTTCCACACTTTGTCAATAGCTGAAAGTGAAGAAAGGATTACTTTTTTTTATTTATTATGTATTTATTTAATTTTGGAAAACATCTTTAAAACTGTTAAATTGATCACACACCCAGAAACACAGAAAAGTTATTGTGATAAGTAAACCACAGACTGCTGCAAGAAATCAGTCACAGTAAACTATGCTTACGTCCGAACCAATGAAGCATACCTGTCAATTCCAAAATAATTAAAGTAGCATAATAAGAACGTTATTTGCAAGGTTACATGGCAGTTTATATTGGAAATAAGTGAGATATTAAAAACGCCTTGTATCTCATAATTATGCTGAAAAGTCTTCCAAGGTAAATACAACCTTCTGATTTAGCATGGAACCATACCTCTCAACCTTAGAGCAAGAATTCTGGACAAAGCGAAAAATAAAATTGGGACACAGGCCCAAAAATAGTTATGCATCACAGACACCACTGAAACAAGTGTAGCTGCAAATATTATACATCATGTATAATGTTTCTATTCCATTATTGTCAGTTAAACATTATATGGCTCATTCAATCCTGCCTTCTTTTGCAACAAAGAAAACCATACTTTGAAATGACAAATCCATTAAAAAATATAAAACACATTGGCTCCACATCCTGCAACTTCCTACCTGCAAACAACCACAGAGCTTTCACTGAAACTAGGTCTGCTTATTTCCACAGAATGACACCTCCCTAATTAAGTCTAATGGTATACAATCTACCAGGATCTGGACTACCTGAAATAAATTAAATTATGGTCTGTAAATTGCAAGTGCACTTTGTTTAATTAAACTACATTTCAAAGCTCACTTGCTGTATTTTTTCAGTAACATCCCAATATCCATTTCCAGGTCACTTTACAAGACATTGGCAGTGGTAGACTTAGCATCCTCCAGATCCCTACAGGACCACACTCATACTGTTAACATCATCCATTAAATGTAAATATCCATCCACTGTAAATGACAAGAAGCTATGTCTTAAAAAATCTATTTTTGGCATTCCTAGTACCCAAGTATCAGGTTTTGAAACAAAGAAACATATTCTCCACAGTTTGTAAGTCTGTCTTTAATAATCATCTACTATTGCAGTACTCCCAACACAAACACACACATACACACTAAAACCCCCAACATTTAAAAAATGACATTGTGCCCACCTGATTTGCCAGTATTGATGATCCACCAAAGATATGCTTACTGTTGTCCAATCTACCACTGCTTAGAACCCACCAATGACAGGACAGTATTGGGTGATTTTTTTTGTTTGTCAAAAAAAACAATAAACTTTATATGTTACAGTCCCACATTAGTCAATCCATTACTGACCCATTAACCCTAGGCTGCTGTCTCATTCTTAATCCCTGGGACTGCATTACCTTGGATGACTACTTTTATTTCCTAAGCAAAAGACACAAATTGGAAGATGAGGCAAAAATCCAGACATTCTTCGAAAATCCATACAGTTGAGAGGTATGATGTCATATTCAATACAAACACTTTCCCTGTCAGAAAAGCTGCAATTTAATGAAAGTGTACTTGATGGAGTAGACATTTAACTTAGTACTTTATTATGTTAGCCCCTTGTGTGTCTCTCTCTCTGTCTCTCTGTCATGCACACACACACACACACACACACACACACTTCTATTTTCACACATACAAACATTCTGCTTTCATGCATGCACTCACTCACACCATACTCACCTATTAACACAAGTTAAGTGCTGTCTCTTTAAAAGGCAATGGCAGCAAATCCATAGACGAGTCCATCTTCAGCAAGAACACACACATTGATTCTTTGGCACGAAATAATGGTGAGAACACACAGACCCTTCTTTGGCGGAAAAAATCAAAACTAGAAGGATGCTTTGGTGCATGTTGACACTGATGTTAGAGTTACAGGTCACGGCTGCGAAAAACACAACAAAATAGTGTTTTGGGGCATGCATACATCGATGTTGGAGTTAGAGGTAGAGGGCCGCATGGCAGAGCTCTGAGTGCCGCATGTGGCCCGTGGGCTGCAGGTTGGACACATCTACTCTAAATGATGCCCCAGTTTGAAATGATTCTTTTCATGTTTAATGAGTAATGACAAGGTTATGGTGCTGGTGCCGGAGGAAAGAGGAAAATTAGTTAAACCAAACTGCCTGGATAAAAAATTATTTAAATTTAATTTAATTCTGGCAGTTTAGCACAGATGATTAATATTTGTGCTGTTAATGAACTTTGTCCTGTGGACAGTTCAATTCCCTCGGCTTCCATTTGCATAACTTAATCAGACAGTGCTCCCAGGTAAGTTCTATAAACAGGTTCTGAAGAACTACAATAGCTAGAAAGTAGGGTGCAATCAATACTGCCTGAGGCAAACTCTCAGAATAAACATCCATGGAAAGTTGATGGGAAAATCACTAAAACAGATTTCTTTTTTGCATCACCCCTTACACACACACATTATATATATATATATATATATATATCTCAGATCTGTAAATTTACAGCCCAGAAAAACCAATGCGCTATAAAACTTTAGTCGCTTCTATGATAAATTGCTTTTAGTATAGTACAATAGTAGAAAATGAACACGTAGCAGTACCGCCCAGACGCAGGTCGCGTAAGTTTTCAAATGCAGTTAATTTCCATGCATTACGTGCTTGGGGTCATCCCATAGCCAGGCATTGTTTAAAAAAGCATTTAGCAAGTTTCAAGTTATTATATTGTAAATCAAAGAGCGTTAATAAATGTTGTTACTAATACCACTTATGTCATTTTCTTCTTCTTGGAATCAAACTTTCGCTTATGTGAGGAATGAATCGACTTTTAAATATTTTTGGCATACTAGTTAAGCAGAGGAGGTATGTGGCTCTGCTTAACTAGTATGCCTCACATAAGCTTTGAAAGTTTGATTCCAAGAAGAGCGTTTGACCTAATTGGTAGGTAGTTATTTATTTTAATAACGTGTTTTAAAAGATGTTGATTTTAATGTAATGCCTTTGTCACAGGCAATGCTTTTATGTTTTTGTCGTAGTAGCGCTTTAAATGTGAAATTGATGTGTTAGAGGTACAATTAACTGAGTTGATTAATTTAAGCACATGGTATAAGAATCCCTGCATTTGAAATAGTTGCATTTATACGTCTGATGAAGCGGGGGGACCCGTGAAAGCGCTTACGTTGTTTCTGTGTTTTTACTGTCGCTTATATTAAAGCTCTATCGCTAAGGCTCCTTGGATTTATTTGAAGCTGAGTTTTGCCAGACAACCTAGAATCGTGGTTTTATGCTGCACTTTGGGTTTTTTTTTTTTCTATATATATATATATATATATATATATATATATATATATATATATATATATATATATATATATAATGTACACATGGGTCTACTTTACATGCTCGAACTTTCAAATGTTTGACATTCATATGGCCGAGACCATATGATGGAACATTTAAAAGTTCAAACATGTCAAAAAAAAAAAAAATGTTTCTAGCAGGGGGCAAGACCCCCTGCACCCCCCACCCCCTGCTATGTAAGTATACCAACTCCAAGATCACACTACATTGCGGAAAAGGGAAATCTTCCCGTTCTGCACTGTCTGGAGATCTCCATTCAGACCGTTCAAACTTTTAAAAGTTCGATCATATGTTCTCTGCAATATGAAAGTTCGAGCTTTTAAAAGTTCGATGATCTGATGGGGACCCATATATATATATATATATATATATATATATATATATATATATATATATATATATATATATATATATATATATATATATATATATATATATATATATATATATATATATATATATATATATATATATATATATATATATATATATATATATATATATATTTATATATATACATACACACACACACACACACACACACACACACACACACACACACACACACACACACACACACACACACACACACACACACACACACACACAAAGTAGTTACATGGTCACATAACATCAAGGCAAAATATTAAGGGTGAAACATTGCTCTCTCATCTGTGATCTTGCAGTACAGCCAAAACAATGTTAAAGCTTTCTGGGAGCTGGCAATTTGATGAAAATGTCTTGGGCCCTATGAGTATCTACAGTTGAAGAGATGTAGATCTCCACCCAAACAGTTTTTAGAAATGCTTTTCATCTGCTTCATGTTTTCCAGAACTCTGCACTGTTTTGAATACAATCTCTCTTCAGGAAAGCTACTCCATATGACCAATACTCTCTCATTAAAGTACTTCCCTGCACTGTCCCTGAGGTACATTCTTCCCAGTCTCCCCAGTCTAGACTTCAACAGCACCCCCTTATTTTTACATAGCTTTTTTTTTCTGAAAGATGCCATCTTCGGGAACATAGGCTGCCATACAGAATTCATGCAAGTCTGTAGAATCTGTGACAGAAGTTACATACAGTCGGTACAAACACATGTAAGTGGCCACACAATACACAAAAAATGAAGC
This sequence comes from Protopterus annectens, assembly GCF_019279795.1. Taxonomy (NCBI): domain Eukaryota; kingdom Metazoa; phylum Chordata; order Ceratodontiformes; family Protopteridae; genus Protopterus; species Protopterus annectens. The sequence goes on along the minus strand of NC_056739.1, from coordinate 1,538,564,231 downwards.
TCTAAACATGGATAGAAAATATCAGAATATAAATGATACAACAATGACATGACGTAATAAAGCATTCTGAAGAGAGAGGCTTGAGATTAAAAATTGCTAGTAGTTTGCTTCCCACTTATCATGAACAAGAAAGCTAACCATGTACAGCAGCTGTACAAAACTCACATCTGGTACAGGTAAACTGGTTACACAGTAAAGTATTATATTGGCTATAGCATATTATTTTTGTTTATCCTTGCTTAAAATGAGTAAAACGGCTGTTACTGGGGATTACATCTCTGCAAAGACCAATTAATCTAGAGTATATGAAGGGGGAAATTGGTGCCATATTGGCAGATATGCTCAACTCAGATTGTACCAAGTAACGCGAACAAACCACTCTTGGACCCTAGTTTTAAAAGGCAATTTGGCCCACACAAGACATGCATCACAGAGGAACTGTTAAGTGATTTGGGAAAACTTCTTTTAATCAGATATTGAACTTGGGCTGCTAGCAGAAAGTAAATTTTAAATTAGACACTGTCACATCTGTGTTTTCTTGCAGTTTGCAAATGAAGTCGCCATTAAGTGGGAAAAATGCTAGTCCTTCTGTATTCTTACTGCACTGTATTTCAGTGCTTTGGCAAAGCTGTAGCAAACAATGATGCCAACATACAACTTGACACCAGTAACATACATCCATTATGAAAAATCAGACCTGTAAATTAATGAACATGTGAGATACTCTTCCACGATGAATTAATTAAGACACTTGTCCGGTTAATGAGATTTTTTTCTTTTAATTTGGTAACATCAACATAAAAGAAAAGCACACACATCACTGAAACAAGCATATAAAAGGGCCAAGGGTATATTACACTAACAGATGATACTACAAAAGTAGGCCTCTGACCAAATCATTCAGAATAACAAATACAACCCCCCCCCCCACCCCCACCCCCGCCATTGGTAGAGCAAACTGTCTACTCACTGTGCTGTTCCTGGTACTATTCATGCAGCTCCTACTCTGACAACCCAAAATATAACAGCTCAGTGGGTTAATGGTATTTTAGACTTCATGATAAATCAGCTATTGGACTAGAGTTCTATAGACCTATGCTTTGAAGTAGAAATACACTTTATATTACCTATGTCCTCCTTTTTGGTCATATGCCCCTTTTTTCTTATTAAGTAAATCCTAGTACAACTTTCTGGCTTGTAAGAGGGGAAATGATTATTATCAGTTTGTTTTCAATTATATACTAATATATTAATACAATGTATTAAAGTGAGAACCTGCTCTGTGATGCAATCATGGGGAGGATTTAAACACAGTGGATGCCTAAATAGCTTTTCATGTACAGCACTGCACTGCAATTAATGTATTAGGAATCCAGAAATTGATGTTGTTGTTGTCTTTCGGCTTTTCCCAGTTAGGGGTCACCACAGCAGAACTCCGGTCCGCTAATGATTGGCAGTAGATTTAGTATTGAAGGTGCCAGCCAACCTTCAACCCATTATGTCTTTTGAATGCCCATCCAACCATGCAGACTCCACACAGAAGGCACTCCCCGCACTCCAGCCGAGAATCGAACGGGAAAATCTCTTGCTGTGAGGCAACAACACTACCGCTGCACCACCATGGAAATCCAGAAATTGATGTATGGACTCTAAAAAAGATGTGGATTTATTGAAAGCAACAGAGCGATAGATTTAATGGTCAGAGGAACAGAATTCACTATCAGACATCATTTCTTCACAGGCTTATGCAAACAATAATGCCTGACAGGGTGTGCGTTAGTGTGTAAATAACACTCACCCAGGGGTGTTATGAGGCCCGACACTGCAGGTGGATAAACTCTATACCCTGGAAGGTTATTATTTACATAACAACTCACACCCTGAAGGGCATTATTGAATGGGTTGTTTGTTAAATTGTTTTGCATTTGTTTGTTTTTGTTTAATTACTATATTTTTTAATAATTTTAATGTAAAATAATTCCTCCACCTACTGCTTCAAACTTAATGCAGTATATGCTGGCAAATCATTGGGGTTGAATTCACTTAATGAGTTACAGACTTTTTATCATAGCTCTCAAAAGAATCAGAAACACAAAATATTAGTACTATTAATTTGAGACATTGACAGAATAAGAGAATGTGAATTAATATACATTTTCTGAAATTAAAGGTCTATAACTCCATTTATTGTCATTGTTTATAAAGGGTAATTCACACATTTCCTCCAAAAGTCTCCAGTTTTAGGAGGGATTAAGGGAGGCAGAGCTAAACTTTAGGTCAAAATCAGGGGTGTCCCTGAAAATCCCTCAGAGAATGCATCATGTTATTACAGCAACTTTCTAATTTTATAAGAGCAAAATTTAAAATCTGTCCCTATTTTTAAGCCTTTGTTCCACCATTATTTTAGGCTTTATGTGGATTTACTGAGTTAAAAGGTTGAGAGGTATGCGCACCTCTTCATTGCTGCCACTGCTCAATCGATCTCACTCTTCTCACATATGCACACTTTCACTTTCATGCACGCAAACATGCCTACTCTCGCATATGCAGAGAGAAACAAATGTAGTTATCCATTTGTTTTAATTTGACACTCACTAAACAGCAAAAGCACTGCTAAACGAGCATAAAATAATGGCACTCTCACTCTTTATGTGTAATGCATTGCTGGCAGTACGCCGCCCGCGCACACACACACACACACACACACACACACACACACACACACACACACACACACACACACACTTTTACTTTTCTATTTTTTTTTATTTTCCTTTTTTTTTTCTTAATTTTACACTTGCTAAACAGCAAAAGCGCTCCTTGGTGAGTGTAAAATAATGGCAACATTTAGTTCTGTTAGAGTCCAAGCTCCACAGCAGCTTAATATGCTGCCATGAAGCGACAGACTCGTTTTTCAGTGGGCATTACCTATAAACATACCTCTCAACTGTCCCTGATTTTCATGGACGTCCCTGATTTTGACTCAAATTTTAGCCCTGTCCCTCTTAATCCCTCCTAAAACTAGTGACTTTTGGAGGAAAGGTGGTGAATTACACTTAATGAATAATGACAATAATTAAGTTATAGACTTCTTTTACTTCAGAAAATGTGTATTAATTCTTTTGCTCTGATTCTGTCAATGTTTCAAGTTAATAGCACTAATATTTTAAAAATGTCCCTGATTGTTCCTGATTTTTTCTTGACTTGTCCCGGATTCTGTTAAAATTAGTCCCCGATTGGTTGAGAGGTCTGCCTATAAATTAACACCTTTCTGGAGAACGTTCATTCTTTAATCAGAGCAGTGATGTACAGGTTGCCCATTCAATAAATTACTTTTACAGCTGTTGCTCCTAAAATGTCTGCTTCTGTTTAAAAAAAATATTCAGTCATTTACCTGGTTGAAGATCATTAAAACTGTTTAATCAAATAAAATTAATTCATGAAATTAACTGCAACTTTAAGTATTTGGTTAACACTTTTTTGTCTTTTAAGGAGTTGCTTATGATTGTGTCAAACTGGTTTATGGTGATACTCACTGACACTTCAGTATGTATTTATGCTCTAATGACAACAAACAGGGAAACATCTAGTCTTCAAATTAAAACTGCCAAGTAAAATGCATCCTTTTTGAGATGTTACCAGGCACATGTAAACACACTTGTATAATAATTACAATTTGAAGGAAGCAAGTTAAGTTCACTTAACAGTGGCATTTATTAACTGAAATTCCTTGAGAGGTATTCTAACAAACTCCTGCGGCTAGCAGTCTTGTTCAAAGTGCATCCTCTGTGCACAACATCGGTTTACTTTCTTGGTATTTGATAAGATAAACATGAAGGTTTAGCAGTCCAGACTTTCTGGTGTCACAGAGCTGCACTGTATTTTGTGCCTGATTGTTACATAGTAGGACTCAATAAAGCTATTTGCTAGAACTGAGAATTCAAAGTCAGTAGTGTCACCTAATGTTAGTGACAAGAGTGTGACAAAATCTGTAATGTACACAGTAGCCATGTGGGGATTAATTTTTTTCAGTTTGTACAGCTTTGGCCAAATTAAATTTAAATAATGGTCAGATAACACACAGACACCAAAGTATTATTATACACTAAATGATAAAACAATCCTCCCTTATCAAGAAATTCCACTGTTTATTATTAGCTAAGCCAGGCCATCCATCTACACAACTAATAACAGATGCTATGGAACAGTTTAGGCCATATGAATTTCTGCTTGGGAAGGAAATCCCAAAATTTATTCCTGTAAGGAAATGGGGTTGTAGTGTAATTCTGGTTTACCATAAATATTGAATAACAACTGAGTGATAAGTGACTGTTTTAAAGTAGATATGGCACTTATCTGATAGATAATTTCATGTGACTTCTTACTCCATTACAAATTTATATATATTTATTTATTTAAGATATGCACGTCTGAATTCTAAGCATCTTTTATAGAAAAAACAAAACTACTAGATAGAAAAGGACAGTAGTGCAGCAGATTAACAATTAAACTCTAAACCCTAACTTTAATTAGCAAATTCAAATCAAACATTTAGGTGGTATGAGTTGTATATGTACTCTCTAACTTGCTTTATTCTTATCTGTTCAAAACATTGTTGCAGTCTGTAAACTCTTAGCAGTGTTTAACCTCTCTTAAATGTCTTCTTAATTTCAGGTGAAAAACACGTCCAAGGGTCTTTGCTGTAAAGAGAATCTGCCCGGTTGGATATGTTGATTATTGAGACATAAATAAATGCCCAAATGACAACTTGGTCCTTTTTAGGGGTGGTGTCATGAGGAATACCTGTTAAAATTCAAGTTTATGAGAATTGTTCATACAAAAATGGGATATCACAGGGCACTCATGGTGCAATGTGCAACACATGATGTGCTGTATATTTAAGAGAGGAATGGCAGAACTTCTCAATCCAAAGTCCTTGCTGAAATGCAGTTATATAACAATTCTCCGTCTGCCAGACCTGTACAGGAAGTAGAAGTGACTGTGACCATGGTTCACATTGTATAAAGAAATGTGCAAGCTGTGCAGCCTACTGAGATAGATGTTATAAAGTTGTCTTTACTTCTGAAGAGCAATCTTCAGAGATGTAGGCTGGTGATTAAACATATTAAAACTATGGCAAGGGCTAACAGATGAGGCATGACCAAGGGGCACATTATAACATTTTCCAGCAATACAGATTTGCATCTTACAACACACCTCTGTACCACATGGTGCTACCACCTTGGTCTGCTCAAAATGCTATAACGTGGCTCAAAGCAGGACTAAAAGATAACAACAATGGTCACCACAGTTTGCAAGTATTCCTTTTACTATACTGACAGAACCTGTAAGCCTCTGTGTTGCAGTCTAGAAAAAAGAAGTATTACTTACAGGCATATCAATGAAATGTATCAAAAAAATCTTGCTTGCAGTGTTCAAAAGTGTTTTATGTTCTTGCTTTACTCTCTCATGCCAGAAGCTGCTAATTGCAGGTCCTCAGTTCCTTCCATTATTCTACCCTCATCAGGGCCTCATACATGGTGACAATGCAGTAATGTGGCATTTCATAAGAAGGGTCTTCCCAATGAGGAAAGCCTCTAGGCTAAGCAGAAGTGCAGATCACTATCACAAAACTGAGAGCTGGGGTTACCATTCTGTAGCCATTTGAAAGATTTTGCAATGTCAGAAAGTGCCTTCAAGAAGGTGGCTCTCAGGCTCGTAAGGGGGTCCCCATCTGCATGCTATTACCCAAACTCTAGACCCCCTTTTAGTAATGGGATCTTATGGTTGCCCCCAGTTTCCACCAGCTATTCAAATGCAACTCTTATCCCTCCTCTCCAGAGTGAGACTTAACCTCTTTATTGCTCCCTCTCCCTAATCAGCCCCTCAAATTCCTGTCTGGTAGCCAAACCAAAGTCATTTGCACTGCAGTCAAGGCTTCTTAATCCCTTTCTGCCACAGAGCTCTTTGCATGGTGCTAAAAAGTGTTGGACAAACAATCATAAATGCCTGGTTCTGCAGTGTATTATATGGATAGCAAAATATGGCAAATGAATCAATGAGCTTCAGGGAAGAAGAATGAGATTTCTCAAGGAAGATGAAACCTAGCAATATCCCAGCAGACTAGGCCAAAGATTATTCATAGTTATCTCTTGGGAAGAGGCTATCTGCAGATAAAATATGTAATGCATGTGGTATATCTAAATATGTTGCTACACCTCTTCATTCTTGGATACATGTTTTATCTTATTCAGGTTTACATGCGAGTAGGAGCCTATCACAGCAATAAATACACGGACACACATACACACACCCACATGCAGCCAATCTGTAGAATGATCGCCGACGTTGGAGAAAAATGGGCCACCTGAAGAAAAATCACAATTACTCAGGAAAGAGAGACAGACTATGGATGGGACACAATCCACAGAACCAAGCGCTGAGACTCAGCTCTTCAAATCACTAGTCCACTGGGCCAACTATATATTTAAAGCTATGTTAGCATTCACACGACTTATACATAGCCCATGGAATAATACATTCCATGAAAATATATTTGCTCAATTAATAAAATCACATTTTCCATTTGAAAACCATGTTTTAAAAAAATATTGCTTTCTGTATATGCTTTAGATACACTAGTGTTTTTGATGTATATTTAGTTATTTCTATACTTAAGCACAACTGTTAAATATACTCATGTTTTGTTAACATAATTATCCAGCTAACACAGCCCTCAGAGGTACCATACAATTATAAAGTTGTACTTAAAACGATGCTATAAGTATGAAAACACATGACACATTTCATGTTCATCTGAAGGACCACAAAGCAGAAACAACAAACAGGACTCTCACCCACATTAATTGGCAAGTAATTCTTGGTTTAATACTTCTGAGAGTTTTTCAGTGAAAACAATTCACTGTGCAGTTCTAAACTGAGATTTTCCATGCAGTGGAAAAAAAACCCCATAAAAAGCTTTCATCATTTTATATATCTGGATCTGAACTATCTATATGTGAGGATATGAATTAACCAAGAGTCTGCCGCAGATTCATACTTTGAAGTATATTATAATCAACTCACAGTCAGCCTAGGCATTCTCTATAAGATCAATCCATCTGCTTGGAGTTTTTTTATGAAAAGTAAGTTGATTATTTATACATTACTCTTGCTCAAACCACACTTTCATTGTCAGTTAATAAATAAATATTTAGGCTGACTCACATTACTAAGCTATTTCAGTATTCGGTTCCAAATTCTAAAACCAGAAACTCCTAAAACCTGGGCACAAAGTTCATTTAAATCAAATCCATCAATTAACTGCAAACTTGGGCACACATAATATCATGGCTATGTTTCCTTTGAAACTAAAAGCACATAGCCCATTCGGAGTTAACTTACTTTTTTATTCCTTTTCGGCAGTCTGGGAAAGACTATATATGCACATGTATGTGATAACTTAACTAGGCAGAGAAAATAATAAATACCCTTTATTGCTGGAAGATTAATTGACATCACAAGTACATTTTCCTTGCTGTAAGCAGGAGTGGTCAATTTTGGAAGCACATTCTAATGGAAACGATAATGAACTTAGCAACATTTGCCAAGTACTCATAAGTTGTACGGATATTTATTGATATGAAATGTTGCCATCGCTATAGGTAAAACACTGTGTGTTTGGTTACTCATAGCAAAGCATTGCTGTTGTAATTTTGCACCTTACTTTTGCATAACTAAAACAGATGTCCACAGACAGTAAAATAAGAAAAAGCATGTATGCGCCTGTTTTTTGTGTGTGTGTATATGTATGTATATATATATATATATATATATATATATATATATATATATATAAATATATATATACACACACACACATACATACAAATAGTTTGCCATCAAAACATCATATATCAGTTACGCAACCTTGGAAAGGCGAAAGGCACTCTTCTGAGGTTTCATAATATTGATTTTTAAATTGACAAATTCAGAACAGCGAATGCTAGTGTGCATTCGCTCTTGTGGATTCGTTATTTTGAATGTAGATCGCTCTATAGTGGGGATCAGGAAATTTACCCTTTCCTTCACTGTAGTGTGATCTCGGAGTTTGTATCTATAAGTAGCAGGTGGTGTAGGGGGTGCAGGGGGGGCTTGCCCCCCCTGCAAAACGTTCATAGCACATAACTGGAAGTGTAGGTATTTTTGGTAAAGTCAACATTCCTGAGTTGTCGACTTTCCCTAATTCCTACTTTAGGTTATGTGAACAATCAGTTATTGGATTTTAAAACATTTCGGGTCACATACATGAACACTCGCACTAGTCAGTTGCAAGATTTTGATAGTAAATCTAACAAAAAAAAATACATATATATATATATATATATATATATATATATATATATATATATATATGTATATAGGCAGAGTGAGATAGGCATATATTTAACATTTTGTGGTACTGTGCCAAATTATGAATATCTGAAAATAAAAAAGAAAAGAAAGAAATTAATTCATCCTAGAGAGAGAGATGCCAAAGCAAGTGCCATAGTTTACATGGAAATTTATATACAAGAAGGAAATGCCCAAACAAAAATTGTGAAAGCATTAGCGTGGAAGATTCAAATAAAGCATGCATTTTCAATCTCAAACATCCCTCAAGGCTTATAAAGGCTTTTTTTAATGAGACAAGGGATTTCAAATCCCGTGGAGCACAAATCCAATTCTACATTTCTGTTCCTCCTTAAATTGGAATTTCAATACCATATTAATAAAATAAGGATGGACAACCAGTACAGTTAACATCTTGGGTAGCCTCAAAAGCATTACTATGTTCTGCAGGACTGCAAATCATACTGTGTGACATTTCATACTATTAATAATCTGGCTGCAAAGCCCATTTTAATGGCAGAATCATTGGACTAAAGTCAGTGTTTCATTGCAATGCAGGTCATGGACAGCCGTCAGATCATTTTCACACCAAGGGACACTGACAGATCCATTTATTAAGGCACCAGTCAATGTTGCAATAAGTGAAAATGGCAGTTGAATCCAGCCACCAGCTGCATAAAAAGTAGTAATAATACTTCCCATTTCTTTATTTATTTTTATACTGATACAAGCAGATAGTTTTGAAGTATTCAAAGGCTTATGAATAATCTCGGAGGTCAGATCCACATTAAAAACATGCTTTAAGCTTCAGGCAATTGTAGTAAATATAAACACAAAAACAAAACTGGTCTAAAATAATGTGAGAGTCATTAATAAGGCATGAGCTAATATAAATGGAGATGTGAATTACTGTACTAACACATGAGTAGATAGGATAATGTTTAAAAGCAGAATGCCATTTATCCTTTCAAGTACATTTCTCATGGATACTAGAAGCTTGAATGAAATATAGTTCATTGGCTCACAGACCACAAACACCACGTCTCTGACATAAAGGTTTCCTTAACCAGTGAACACATCTTCAAGCGAGTTCAGACAAGTTATCTACATGGAGAAGAAAATACCAATAAGACCACGGATGTCCTGAGTGATTTCACTTAAAATCCTTAAATAAATAAACAAGCGGCATAGAACTAAATGTGAAACACAAAATTATAGAATTTGACTGAACATATTCCAGTCAGGATGTATATTACTCTATGTATCAAAAAGCAGTAGACGCTGCATATTTAATGGTTTAACTCTAATTTGTTCGCTCCCCGTTTTGAGAACTGTTTTTAACTGGTCCAAGTATTCCTAAATTCTACTAGTTTCTCACCCTACTACTACTTTAGGAAGTTTCATTTATTCATTCACCATTCTGTGAAGTAATATTTCCTGATATCCTCCCAAAGTTGTCTATCTCGAAACTTCAGATTGCATTTACTTTTTCTTCAAAACATTTGTCTGCCAGATGACACCCACTTGGACTCTGTGTTGCATTAAAATACGTCTAAATTGCTTCGCCATTTTCTCACGGTCAGCTAGCTGAAGGTTCCACCAGATGAAACAAACCGATTGTAGCTTTATCTTGTAAAAATGTTTTTTTTTTCCAATAAAAAACATGCATTAATGTCACATCATGACCATGGAAAAACAGAAAAGCCCACATGCACAGAATCAGCACTGGCGTGGAAGAAGGAACTACATCAGCAGTGAATTTCTATAGGAAAGTGCGATTGAGACAAGGGGACATCACGACTGACATCAGCACATTGAAACTTTATCCAGTCTCCACTCAACACAAAGGTAACAGTGAACATTTCTTTTATGTCCACTTCGTACCTTCATTCTTATAGGCTATACTTGCTAAATGTATCAAGTCTCTACAAGGCTTTCGTAAAGTGAGCAGGAATCTACATTGACAGTCACGGATACAAGAACAATAACAAATCCTGGGTGACATGCCAGTCATTAACATGCAAAATTAAATTTTGAGCATCAGAAAAAAGGCAACAGCTATGTCAATAGTCGGGTAGGTTGATGAGATTTTCTTGCAGTACCAGTGGTTAATCAGTCAGTTGTTTGAAGGCGCCATCAGTAACTTATCTCAGTTCTTAGTGCAATGTTTTTTCACAAAGCACTTTATATTAAAAATAAAATTCAAGACATAACTATACAGAATGAAATACTAAACAAAATACCAGTACAAATTTAATTTTACATGTTTTTAATTTACACATTTGCTAATTGGTAAGTGAACGGGTCCACTGCTGACCTTTTTTAAGCAACATCACAAGACACATGACAAAGGTTAAAAGAAATATATCTGGGCAATTTACAGTAGACAGTCAACTAGCAGTTTTTTGATAGTTGAAGGAAACTGGAGTACCAAGATTAAAAGCCGTATAGAAATTGGAAGACTACATACATACATACATACATACATACATACACACACACACACACACACACACACACACACACACACACACACACACACACACACACACACACACGCACACACAGCTATAAGTCAGAATTGATTACCAGACCCTGAAGCTGTGAGACAAAAATCTCTAATGCACAATTTATATTTAAAAAAAGGCATAATAAGAGAGCAGGATACACATATACATATCATGAGGCACATTCATAATAACAACAACAAAGTACATAGAACTGAGCATGATAGTTCACAGAATGATAAGTCTGCTCCTGTACAGTCTGCCCTGTGCCACTATTATGGACTTAAAAGTTTCAGAGATAAGTGTGAACTCATGGAGAAAGTGGGTCACAATTCAGACTCGCCTATATCATGTTGGAATAATAAACAGTGGCGAAGTAATAAATTCCACTCTGAATTATCCATGCTGAAAGGTACTGGACCCCCGACCTCACTGAAGGAGCTGAATGCTGCCAATCACAGTTAACTAAATGGGAAGAAACAATGAGGCACAAAAACAACAATCGCCTCTTCCCCTGAGGTCATATTTCAACACTCCCAGCTGAAGACTAACATCAGGAATGGAAATGTTCATCTCAACAAGCATGATCGTAAGCAGAGAAACATGGACTGGCATGGCGAGGGCCTAAATCTCTGTGACATGTATGACAGGAAGCAGGGAAATATGGACTGTCATGGTGAGGAACTGTATTTCTGACACACATGTCAAGAAGCAGAGAAACATGGACTGGCATGCTGAAGGACCATATCTGTGTGACATGTATGATGGGAAGCACAGAAACATGGAATGGCATGGTGAGGGACTGTATCTCAGTGACATGCATGCCATGAAGCAGAGAAACATGGACTGGCATGGTGAAGGACCATATCTCTGTGACATGTATGATGGGAAGAGCAGAAACATAGGCTGTCATGGTGAGGGACTGTATGTCAGTGACATGCATGACAGAAAGCAGAGAAATATGGACTGTCATGATGAAGGACTGCATCTACGCAACATGCATGACAGAAAGCTCAGAAACATGGACAGTTATGCATGACAGAAAAATAGGAACATGGGCTGCTTTTGTAAAGGACTGCATTCCTAGGGCATGAAGACAGGAAGCAGAGAAATGTGAATTGCCATGATGAATGACTACATTTCTGTGACATGCATGACAAGAAGCAGAGAAAAATGGGCTTCATCTCTGTGGCAAATGTGACAGAGAGAGCAGAGAAATGTGGACTACCATGGTGAAGGGCTTTATCTCTGTAACATATGACAGGAAGCAGAGAAACATGGACTGTTATGAACAAAAGGAAAAACAGAAACAAGAACTGCTATGATAAATGACTGCATTTCTTTAACATGCATGACAGAAAGCAGAAAAAGGTTTCTCTATTCTTCACATATGTCTGCACTTTCAAAGGTAACTCCCAAATCTGCTCTGAATTGGTGGTCAATAATGCCACATACACAAATGCCATAGATATAGCCAACCTGCTGGCAGACATGTTCAGTGAAAACTTCACCCCCCTCTGCCCCCCCCCCCCATCAGTAAACCAGGACATCCCAAGCACCTGTCCCCTCCCCTCATCACCAGGGAGCAGGTTATTAATGCCCTCTCAAAGGCAAAAAATAAAGCCTCCATGGGACCCAACAACATCCCTGGCTGTGTCCTACATGAACACTCTCAGCACCACTAGGCACCCTATTCAACCAAAGCCTGTGCACCAGCTTCATCCCAGCAGAATAGAGGATAGTCACTGTTATCCCTCTGCACAAAGGTGGATCGTCTACTGACCTAGACAATTATAGGCCCATCAGCCTAACAAGCCTGATCTGCAAAGCCATGGAATGCATTATCATGGACCTTATAAACAAGGACATTGGCAACCTCCAAACTTGATCCCACACAGTTTGATTTTGTCAAAGGGAGATCATGCCTGTTAAACTTGGTCACCTTCTTCTAAACAGTCACCAAAGCCATGGATGATGAGGGCAAGACAGTGCACATCGCCTACCTTGGCCTAGCCAAAGCCTTTGACACTATTCTCCACTTGGGCATAATAGATAAACTCTCCCAGCAAGGCATCAACCCATATGTTACCAGATGGGTAGCTAACTGGCTCACTGATAGAACCCACTCAGTCAAAATAGGGGAAGCCATCACTAGTTGTAGACCCGTAACAAGCGGCGTACCCCAAGGAAAGGTCTTGGGGCCTCTACTGTTTGGGATATACTTTTCTGATGTGCAAGCCAAAACCAGTGGTCTGTAGATGACCAAGTTTGCAGATGAGTGCAAGCTGGGCATACCAGAACCATGGCCTCAAACTTAATGCCAAGAAATGTATCATTATCCCCTTTGGGGAAAATGGTGTCCCCACTAATTATCACATTAATAACAATGTACTAAGAATGCAATCAGTCATGAGGGACTTTGGCACCCAGGTTGATAGCAACCTGACTTTTGACCACCATGTTGCCTCCTTTGCACAGAAGGCTTTCTACATGGCCCACCTCATAAGTAAGGGCATTTCATCCAGGAACAAGGAGGTCATAACATCCCTGCACTCGTCCCTTATCAGAACCATTATCAAATATAATGTCCCCTTTGGCATGTACCTTGCCAAGCACATACAGCAGGAGAGACCACAGAGGTTTCTGACCAGGATAATTCAGGGTCTCAAACACCTATCCTATACAGAAAGGCTAAAAGCCCTGTCCCTCTACTCAGTCTCATACAGACTGCTCAGAGGTGACCTTTGTCTTGCATACAAGGCTGTCTTAGACTTAGCCTTGATGGAGTTACTGCATATCTGTAAGTGAAACTCCACTCACACAACCCACACGGCATATCTGTAAGTCAAACTCCACTTGCACAACCTGCACGCAAGGTCTCAACCTGGTCTGTGACATTAATAGAACTTGTTGGTGGGATAGATTTGTGTCCCAATGACTCCCCCATCTGTGAAACAGACTTCTTCTCCATGTCAAGCAGAGTACCTCACTAGCCCTCTTTAAGAGGAACCTGGACGACTGGATGGGAAAGAGAAAATATACCCCTGGGATCTCACCTGTGTCCCTGCTGGACAGGGAAAACAGGTGCTGACTTTGTGGGAACATGGGTTAAATTCTTGGCTAGGCTTATAAGGGCCTCTGGGCCAATAGCCTAGTATTGTATTATGAACCTACGAACCTGTAAATGACTGCATGTCTTTGGCATGCATGGTAGGAAGCAGAAAAATGTGGACTGTTCCAGTGAAGGACTGCATCTCAGTGATATGTTTAGAAATGTGGACTGCCATGATGAAATACAACAGCTATGTGATATGCATGACTGGAATCAGAGAAATGGACTGCCATGCATGAGAAAAAGCAGTTAAACATAGACTGATGTGAGAAGGACTACATCTCAGTGGCACGAGTGACAATAAGCAGAGAAATATGGACTACTGTGGTGAAGGACTGCATCTCTGCTGCTTTTATGACAGGAAGCAGAGAAACATGGAATGACTTGGTGAAGGACTGCATCTCTGAGATGTGAATGACAGGAAGCAGAGAAATGATGACTGCTATAGTAAAACCTACACCTCTGTCTTATGCATGATACAAAGCAGAGAATCATGGACAGCCAGGATGAAGGACTGCAACTCTGTGCCAGGCATGATAGAAAGCAGAGAATCAAGGACTGTCATAATGAAGGATGACATCTCTTCAACAGCATAATGGAAAACAGAGAAATACTGACCGCTGTGATGAAACTGTGTTCATTCTGTCACAGGCATGTTAGAAGGCAGAGAAAGATAGACTGCTAAGGCAAAGGACCGCATCTCTGTGATGTACACGACAGTCAGTAGAGAAACATGCACATGTCCATGATTCTCTGCTTTGTATCATGCATAAGACAGAGCTGTAGTTTTTTTAGTGAAGGTCTCCATATGCTGTGTCATAAGAGCTTGTAATATGAAGTTAGTCCTGAGAAAGATTTTTGGTCTGTGTTATGTTAAATCCCTTGTTCAGGGATAACTTGCGCTGCACAGTTATGTTTTGGAGCGGGCAGAACTCCGGGTATTTTGGCACTACATACTACTACTAACATGGAGTCTACAAACTCTCAGATAGCACTTCAGAACGAAGTTCAACCTGGTTCCAACAGCAAATGGAAGTGTCTGGTTACTTTCTCTGTAAGCTGCATCATCTTATATATTAAGATGCATCACATGCACAGCTTAGGGTTGACTAAATGGGTGTGTATCTGAGACAAGACTTACATGATACAAGCAGATATGACTTGCTAGCATTATACTCGGATACTTTTACGAGCAGGACATTGTCTCCAAAAAATTCCACCTTTCAAATTATTCATGTTATGAGGTATTCAGAGGTGAATACCCAGGAACTCCTATCTTAATATGTTCTAGGACAATTCACAGGCCATGCCTCATACCAAGGCTAATGCAATGTTAAACCAAGAAAGTGGAGATTCCCTTAACAGGGACAACTTTCAAACTGTCTGAAAAGAAATCAGAGAAGCACACAATATGTAGTATTAGAAAAATGAGGTGCAACTTACATTATTATTATTTTGGAGAGGTGTAAGATCTTGATGCTAAACTTATGTCACCCCTCACAAACAGTTGTCAACAAGATTGAAGGAGCAGAAACAACTGTTGTGCCTCCATGTGTGTCCATTTTCCTGACCAAAAGGAAAAAGTATATCCTCTCATAAGAGCTGCACTATTTTTATTACATACATTTCTAAATTTCCTCACCATCTCTGCCCCCCAACTTCCTTGAGATGAATGTTTGATGGAAATGCTACAATTTGTAGGGAAAAAGTGCTTTGCACATTTGCTGTCAACCATTTGCCCTCTCTGTTTGCAACAGGACCTTTCATTCTTACACAACTCTTCTTTATCAAGATACTACCCTCCTGGCTGTATCACTTGATTTCCTTGAAACAGTTAACCATTCTGTCATGCACCTCATCAAGTTATCTCCTATTCTTTCTTACTACAGGTTCCAATTCAAGCTATGCACCCATTCCATTGTCTCTTCTAAACTTTCTTCACTGAACTTCATAGAGACGAGGTTGTCAGAAATGCATGTACTGTTGTAGACAGTTAAATAATCTCTCTAAAATAAGTTAGTGCTTACATTTTCTGCCGGTTGCACCTTTTCTATGCATCCACCCATGCTGTTTTCTCATACCTTTTTCTTAATTTATGATTTCTGATGTAATCAGCTATCTCAGAATATGTATTACTTTTGCTGCTATTGTTCTTATCCACAGTAACACTGGCCCTACTCAGGAAGCTTTTGATTCTTAAATACACGTGTCACATGCTGCACTGAATGTTAGCCGCCATACTTTTTTCTGTCCCATACTTATATTCCGTCCCATATCATTTAGTCATCCCCTTCTCACGTCAGCCATGCATATTTTGTGCCATCTGCAAATAGTAGGACATCCCATCTTGACTTCTTGCAATATAACTTATATGCACAAGGGCAGACCTAGCCTCCTTGATCAATTAGTAGTCCGCCTGCCCTCCATTTGGAATTAACATACACTTACGTTCAGCAGTCAGCCAGCAGATTTACCAGTCAGCAATTATATGGTACTGCATCAGATGACTTTGTTAAAGTCAAAAAATGACACTGCCATAGCCTCTTGTCTACAGCTTTCATTACTCAGCCATGAAGCTTTCACTGGATTTATATAATGCAACCTTCCCACTTAGAGTTCAAAATGACTTAAACCTTAAATGGTGCCACTATTTAATCAAATGTTCTTTTCTTTAAAAAAATGAGTGACTGATTTTCTCTCATACTGGCCGCTAGTTTCCATCTTTGGACTTGTTTCCATTACTGAGAAGAATTCCATTACCCTTGCTAGTCATCAAGCAACATGCCACCTCACTTTTAATTGGAAATGCCACTAGTTAGACACTAGTTCTGTTGTAAATCTTGTCCAGCCGTAATGGCTTCCCCCATTGATTTAGAAGTTCTTTCAAAAGTATTTCTTCTGAAAAGGACTAGTATCACACCCTTATCGGCAGTGCTACTGCTGACAGGCCATATTGCCTATGTTGTCTTTTCTCATGAAAATTCTGAACACAAATTATATATTTGGTATTCTTGTATTACTTTTGCTTCTACTCCCTCCCGTGCCCCCCCCCAGTAGAAGCAGACTTGGTTCTTAAGCTTCTGCTTCTGATGTGTCCAGCTGTGCTGTATTTTTCCATGCATATTTGTTATTCCTTTCTGTCAACCCTTTGTTTTTTACATCCAGTTATCCCTTAATCGATTTGTCTTTCTTTTTTCTCTAAATATGTTTATACAAGGCTTTGGCAATTTTCTTACTTAATGTCTTTATCTTTTCTTCTGTCTGAGCCTTCACCAGTCTGTATTCCTTGCTTCTTTTGTTTAAATCATAACACTTTATTTTCTTTTTGAGGCCTTCAAAAGGGCTGACAATAAGCCAACAGAAGCAACTTTAAGAGATGATACAAAATTACTGAAGAAAGGTAGCAGCATAAACATGGACCCCAGAAAAGGATAATCTTTATCGTATGGCAATAAAGTAGAGCACAATATCGAAAATCTTAAAATGCATCAGGGACATGTCTAGCTGTACTGTAGGAGGTAGCAAGGAAAAATGCAGCAGTTACAGTGAAGAAATGGGTTTAAAGGAAGACACTGACATTTCTCTAATCACTAATAGCACAAATACAGTCTTCATATCAGATTTGAGTCTTGGAAAGACAGAGCCTCAGACTGTTAATTTGTCTTTCTGTCATTGAGGATACCGCTGTAATTACATAAATACTGTGAACATTTTAAATGACTGCATAAATTATAAGCAGCTCATGGAAGACACTAAATGCATGCACTTATGTCTACTGGGAGTACCCTGTTGAAAGCAAACAAGTAAATGAATAAATAATTAAAATAAACTAGATCATGTCAAACCACTAAAACTGATGAACTAGCTATTAAGTGTTACCCAGAAGCCGAACAGTCAGGTCTAAAGGGCTATCAGAGAGCCATTGGAGTTACACTATGAAATGAAGTTATTCTACCAAAAGGAGGTTACTGTGGTTTTTATTTGAATTCAGTAAACAATGCACTGTTTCCACTTAGATAACTGATGAAATGTGTTTGCCAAACTGAACTTTACAGCTTCATACTTGCTTAAAAAATAAAATACAAGATGCAATGGTTCAACCCTCAGAAAAATGCTATAAAAGCAAAAAAAGTTCTTAGATCTTTGTCAGTGCACCCCTAGTCCAACAACAGCATTCTCACTCTTTACACAGTGATCCCCTCACCCCATCACATTTTTTTCTTAAACCATATCACTGTTTGGCTTCTAAAGTGTACTGCAGTCAGGAGTTTAGTAGCAGATGTTAACAGGACAGTTCTGCACTGCAGGGACAGCATGCCAAAGATTTGTGGTGCATGAACTGGCTTTGGATGAAGCCAGGAAAGAATCTTCTGGAAAAAAAGGCCACTGTGGGTTGTATGGGCAGTGCAAACAACCAAGAGTTTGTTTGTTAATTTCAAGCCACAGGAAGCATCTTCAGATATCTCTGACAAGTGTAGGCTCTGTGCTGGTTAATGTTTAGATATCTCTGACAAATGCAGGCTCTACGCTAGCTAACATTCGATCACTGGTGATGAAAGACTTATGTCATGGGTACTGGGGCACCAAGCAGAATTTGTACAAAACATTCACTCCCAAAACATCAAGGACTATTGAAACTCCACATCAATGAACAAGCACAATGAATATTAATGCCCTGCATGCTAATGTCACCTTTAAACTTTTGTTTTAGTTGAGATCAGGTGTTACCTCCAAAAAAAGGGGATAGAGAAGAGATCACAGGCAAACATTTTGTAAATGTCCATAGCAAAATGAGCAACATTTCTTATACTGCAGAAAAGACAAAATGACACGTGACACAGGAGATGTGCACAGACAGGATATTCAGCCTTCTAACATTCCTCCCCCAGCATATACTTTTGTGCTGAGTATTCTAACATCCATAGAGTTTCAAACCTCAGCTCTTCAATCTAAATCACTGTAAACTGTCAACATCATTAATGCGTTTCCCCTAATTAAAATGCATGTGAGCACACAGTTCTCATTATGTGCCAGTGCTGTCTAAGCCATCTATTTAACATACTGAATGGAAACTGCTAGCTATGGCAGTATCATAAGCATCAGCAATTTTACAGACCAGGGAGGGGTTAGTTCAAGTGTTTGGCTGAAAATAAAGCATAAAATAAACAACAGCAGTAACCAACTGGAGGCTTTACAGAAGCTAAGAGTAGTTCTGAGTTACCATAACTGATTTTAGAGAAGTAGCTACCTCTTCTTTGAAGTGCTGTAAGAGATACAACATGCTGCATATTAATTGCTTTATGTTTTGTAATGCATATCAAAAAGACTCGTCCAGCTTGACACTGCATTTTAGTCACATGATACTGCAATCACTCAAATATGCTACTTCATAACTCACAGCACTGCTGACAATCTCAAGCATCTGTTTACATAGTGATATCACCAAGCAATAAAATAAACATTTATTGCACACATCATATTCTAGTCCCTTTCCACTCATTTGTCACACACAGTACACATAGTATAAAGTGCATTTAGCTGTTATTTACACTGACATTTTCATAAACAAACGATCTGAGGATTCTTCTAAAGTATTCTGGGTAAATCTGCACCAGTGTAAAAGAAGTGAATTCATGCAAAGTCTCTTATTTTCCTGCCCCATTCCTGACCAAAAATAAAGAATATATATATATATATATATATATATATATATATATATATATATATATATATACACACACACACACACACACACACACACACACACACACGGAGCCTTGTGAATTCAGCTCACATACACAGCCTTGTGAATTCAGCTCATCAGATGGAGAACAACAGTGTAACTTGGGATCTTTCACAGCGTCAGCAGTATGGGTACATGCAGCTAGCGCTGACTACTTAAGGCTGATGACACTGCAGATACACCAGTGTTTGCCGCCACAGCCTTTTCAGTGTCTGGATGTTGAGTTTATTTGTTGTCGCCTGTACATGAATTAACATAGCACCAGTGGAGTGGCCAAAGTGCATGAAAAAAACACTATAAAGTAATCCGAAAATACAGCTTTATTCTTATAAGCATTTAAAAATGATAACATGCTTTATGCATGTGTTTAGAGTGCCCCTTCAACAGTGACAATCTAGAGCCAGTGTTCACACCACTGGATGGCTAGGCCCGCTAGCAAATATTGAATAGTAAAGTACATAACAGCAATGGAGTTAAATCAAAATATGTAAATCACCTGAGAAGCATTCAGAAACTTCTATAAGATGAATTAATGCACATTAAGGAAGCACACCATGCTGTTTTAATGGAATAGCTTTACAGGAGGGACAGGCTTTTAGTTCATCTTGAAAAATCTCCATAATGAAAGTTTAAAATCCAATATGACCTTCCAAAATGTTAAAGCTAAGATCACAATACCAGCTGAAAGGCACCCTGACTGAATCATTTTTGCTGAATCTGATTTGTGCAAATGTTGCATTTGAATGAAATGCCATTTGGTTGAATGTGATTTCAAATGAAATGCCATTTCGCCAAATGTGTCCTTTATCCTATTTTTTCAGTCTGGCTACAATTCTGGCCATTTCAATTCAATGTCTTTGGTTAAAATACAGTTTCAGACTCAATCAAACATACCACAGTGGATGATGTCGTTCAGCCTTTATTGCAATGTTTTTCTCAATTATCTTCAATAAAATGAAAAGACTTTCTGAGACAGGCATTGAATCATCAGGATGTCAAAATCTAACCTGGCTCCAATGTCCATAACTACCCTGCCAATCACCAGGTTAAGTATATTTCAAGATTCCTGCAGCAGAAGCACAGAAGTGTGATCCATGGTACAGGTGCTCAAACTTGGCAAGCAAACAGTAGTCATGATGTCAGCAACCTCTAGCAAGGGCAGCTGGAGCAAGTGACCCTCGTCATCCTGGAAACCATCTGTACTGTAAGGGAGCCTTAACCCAATCCACTGTAGACATAGTTGTAGGTAACATTACTGCAGCACATTCAGGACAATCACCAATGGCTTGTTTGATGAATCTCATCATAAGGTGATGGAATGCTACACGGAATGACCTTATCTACAGGATGCCTACTTAACTCGCTGTCGATAAAGGCCTGTAAAGTAATCACATTGTCACAGATAAAAGACAACTTCAGCAGTCTGAGAAAGACAGAAAAGGCACATAGGGACAATAAACACAATTTAATTAATTTCTTCTGCTCAAATCATAATGATATGAGCAATATGTTTTGCAGTTTGTGTTTTTCTCCAAATCTCATCAATAAAAGGAATAATAAAAGTACTTGGATATTTTTGCATATTAACCATTTCACTTTATATGAGTGTCCTACGAATTAGTTCAAATGAGAAGTAATGCATTGTTATTCACAATGTTAAACATTATTTTCACATAAAAAGGTGTTGATATTTCAAATCACAATCTTGTACGCTAGATTCAGGAAGTTGTACAAATTTGGGATGGTCATATATAATAAAGGCAGGTATTGATATAGACAGCTATTTCTTCAGGTTTCCTTCTTGCTTGCAGAGGTTAGTTTTAAAGCATGTTAGCGATTAAACTAGAGTATGCAAGAAATGTTCCACTGTACATCAATGTGTGTGTGTGTGAGCATGTTTTATGTAGGAATACACACAAAAACACATGTATACATGCACATACACACAAATGATATATAAATATAAAATATTCATGGATTTAGAGTGTGATACCAGAACAATGTGGTACTGTAGGATGAGGGGAGACATTTCATCATGAGTGGCAAAGCCATGAACAACTTCTTCTTTCGGCTTTTCCCAGTTAGGGGTCACTACAGCGGAACTCAGGTCTGCCAATGATTGGCAGTAGATTTTTATGTTGCCGAGGTGCCAGCTTGATGCCCAACCTTCAACAAAGGCTCGCCCATTCACGCATGTCTTTCGAATGCCAGCCACTCGACCATGGGGAGGGCATGCAGACTCCACACAGAAGGCACTCCAGCCAAGAATCGAACAGGAAAACCTCTTGCTATGAGGCGACAATGCTACCGGTGCACCACCGCGGCTGTTGGCGAAACCATGAACTAAATCACCAAAAGTCTCAATGTCTTCATATTATTTTAGTGCGGATTGTAAATTAATGTTTCCCATTCAGTTCATAAGATGTGGTAATACATTGTCAGTAACATACTTGCCTTTGGTGCAGAAGGCTGTGGGCTCTATTCCCACACCACTTAGACCAATTGCTGACACTGCAGTTCAGCATAAGAGGGGGTGGTGCACTCCTGAGTGTGCCATCCTGCAGATGAGACATTAAACCTAGGTCTCATCTGCTAGAGTTGATGATAGTTCAGGGAGATGTAAAATAATTACATTGCACTTATCAAAAAGAGTAGGGGAACTTCCCCAATGCCCTGAGTAAATTTCCTCTAGTAGAATAAATACCACCTCGATTCACCCCTAAAAAGAGTGTACTAGCCTAGTGGGACTAACCCGGTCAAGAAAGGATGGATGGATGGATAGATAGATGAAAAGATAGATAAATAAATTAATTAAGCAATTATGTTGTATATGTAAGCTGTGTACTGAATAGGGCTTTGCATACTTCATGTACGTTTCTACAAAAGAGCTCTCTCATGGGTGATTGTTCTACTTCACTTCTGATTCTTTAAAGTTTTTGCACTTACACTGATATAAAACAAATCACCCTGCAGGCAGATGAACATTTTGCAACATAAGGGGTTTTCAATCTAATGCTGCCAAAGTAAAATTTGACTTCGACTGATACCAAATTTTATATATATGTTTGCGTGTGCGGACGTGTTGTGTGTCCATGTGTATATATATATATATATATATATATATATATATATATATATATATATATATATATATATATATATATTGATAGATATATATGTGTGTGTGTGTAATATAGATATATATAGCTATACAGATATAAATATATATTAGTGATGGACACCATATGGAATGGATACAATGCCAACACCTGTTTGGTCTACACCATTTAGTCACTGCAGGCAGACATTAACAGTTGTATGAGATTAAGAATCCCTGGGCAGGGGAATATTCCCTTTCACCAGTGATTGTGAAATCTTGGAGTAAGTATATATAATTAGCAGGAGGGCTTGCTCCCCTACAAAAACACTTGCTATTGGTTTAGTCTGCTACAGAGTAATCCCCAGAGCTTGCACAGAACATGTCAATATTTGTTCATTTGACATTTTGAATTTGTTCTCCTGGGTGGCTGTATTTTGTCCGCCACCCATTACCACAAATACACACACATACATATATATATATATATATATATATATATATATATATATATAAAATATAAAATTCAAACATTTTCATTACATATTCATGTCTACACACACACACACACACATAATGCAAACATTTACATTACATATTCATGTCTACACACACAGACACACATCTCTCTCTCTATATATATATATATATATATATATATACACACACACACACACACACACACACACACACACACATTTACATGGAACAAAATAGTAGATGTTTTTCACATTTTACATATAATTATACCCATACACATTAAAAACACAGGTAGTGTTAAAAAATGGCTTAGGAGTTTAGTCTATCCAGCCATACACTATGGTGGGAATTCACAAGGATAATGCAATGTTTTCAACTTGCAGTACCATTTTGACAGTCAGCAAGGGCCCAACATGGTGCTGTATGGTGCTCTAACACAAGACATGCAGTACTGCACAGGGATGGCTTAGAGGTCATGCTGAATGCTAATGAAACAGGTTTGGGGACAGGCATATCTTTATTAGCCATGTGCTCTTTCCCCACTGAACCACATCCAGGAAGGCATCTACACTCTAAGGAATTCAAGAAAACTCTTTGCCTTGTAAATCAGCATGGCCAGCCCTCCCACACCACAATAGTAAAAATGACCAAAAGGCTGTCTGTATTCAAATACCTAACACAACAGTGGCATGGGGATTTGGGATGGGGTGAATCATTTGGCACAAGGGATACGATGACAGTTAAGTGCCATAATGACACTGACATTAGTATGGGGATTGGACCTGATCACTCAACACCAGAGATACAACAGACAAGGGCCATAATAGCAGGAATTGGGGTGGGGAGAGCCACCAGTCTCCACGGATTATGCTGCCTCTAAATGTCAAAAAAGCACCAATTTCTGGACAAGGTTCAGAGGGTGGAATGAAACACTAGGCACCACGAGTTTCTACCTTTAAGTTCCATAACAGCATGTATAGTAGTACGAGGTTAGGGGTAGAGGAAACACTAGCCACCACAGCAATTACAAGTGTGCTACAGTGGCACATAAACTGCTATGGTGATCAGAGGGTGAGAGAAACGGGGGACAGTTACAGGGACTGTGGTGTGCGAGTAACAATGACTGAGGAGGAGAATGCCAATGCCCACAGGAACAGCAGTTTGTTATCACATCATGCAGGTTAGCATTGATCTGCATGTTGCAGCAGTAAATGAAACTCAGAAACATGCAAATTAACTGATAAAGAGGTCCTTCCTCACCACAAGGAACATGTCTCTGAATCTTAAAATAGTGCATTGTGAGAGCAGGACCTTTAATGAAGTCCCATGTTTGTGTCACAGAGTTTATTATCTAGAACAAGCCACTGTGTTATCTGGTCTAATGCCTTCCCATAAGAACTTAAACTGTTGTAAGTGTGTAACATTTTCCTATGCACTGTTGTATGTGCATATCACTTTCCTATGTACCGTTGCATGTGTGTAGCACTTTCCTACGTACTGTTGTGTGTGCATAACACTTTCCTATGTACTGTTGTATGTGCATAACACTTTCCTATGTACTGTTGTATGTGCATAACACTTTCCTATGCACTGTTGTATGTGCATAACACTTTCCTATGCACTGTTGTATGTGCATATCACTTTCCTATGTACTGTTGCATGTGCATAACACTTTCCTATGTACTGCTGTATATGCATAACACTTTCCTATGTCCAAATGAATCTAATGGGCAGGTTTTGCTGCCGTGGTTTCAGCAAACAGCCTGTTCTGTGGCACATCAACTCTTTCTGAAATAAAGAACTATTCACTGCTTTGATGAATCTTCCCAGATGGTATCTGTTCATGCCTCTGTGCTTCTGACATGCCATTCATTCTGAACGTTTTTTTTTTCTTCTAGTATATCTAACTCATTCCCTTTGGGACATTTTAATATGTCTGACATAGCTCCATTTTCTCCGGTAGATAAACATTCCAGTAAAATAAGTAATTCTGTGTCTTAAAAGTCTAGTTTTGCCAGTGCTCTGTACAGATGTTGCATATTTGTGTCAAACTCTGTTGAAAATCATGACCACATTTCAGTTTTCTAGTTGCTTTGATGCTGACTTAAGTTAATATTTTAAGTTAAAGCTTCAAAGGTTGCTTCCCACAGTATAGGGAATACCAGGCATGAAGTCAAGTGCTTCTCCTGACAAAAACATAAAGACGTTTCTTATGCCAAAACACAGACCCCCTTGTTTTCTTACTTGAATGTACCCACGACAAAATAGGCTAATGCAAAGCTTTGCAGTCTCAAAACAAACATAACAGCAAAATTAAGTTTCAGGAACACAAGTAGCCTAACATAAGCATAAATGGTTTAGTAATGCATGTAAAATGTTAACACAATGACTTCACTGTTTTGCAGAGCAACATGCATTTTCCAAAGGAATGAAATGTATACACATTCTGTCAATACGTTATAGCAGTTCAGGAAGTCATTTTCCTTTGCATATGGTATGTCATATTAGTTCAGTACGTAATTTTTGTTTGCATAAGGGCATTAGTACAAAATATATGTACCTGAATTTTAGTTTAAAAACTTCACTCGGACTTAATGAAACTATTTTTTATAACTGTTACATTTTAAAACTTTTTTGGAAAACTAAAGCTCCTCTGTTCCTTTACATATAGTAAGGCATATCAGTGTCTGCTTGATGACTGGTCTAATTTTCACTATAAAAATCTGAACAAAGGATTCACCTTGATGCTATGAGTTTGGAGGCTTCCCAAGTACAGATGTTTCAGATTTGAAGCATACCAATAGGATAGAAGCTTTATGCTACCTTCTGACAAAGTGTCCAGCACCATCACTGCCTACAGTATAAGAAAAAAGCAATAGTTGTAGATTTCACCATCTTTTGCTCTCAGTTGTGTACTTACTGTGCTAGTCTGTTAAGTCTAACAATTTCATCATCTGTTGCTCATGTGTCAGAAAAAAAACTATCTCCCTTTTAGTTGTTTCCTGCACATTTCTCAAAGCTATTTTAGTATTAAGGTCACTTCAGGAAAAATACTACTAGTGCTGCTTTGGTGAAAGAGTGTTGTGTGCTGTTAGAATTCTGCTGAAAGTTTTGCTGTTTGAAGTTTATTTCTTTAATACGAGTGTGGTGGTCCCAGAGCTGATTATATCAAACAGCAGTGGGTATGATGACAGCTGCAGGGAAAGTTTTTGGTTTTATTTGTTTTCTCTGAACTGGTTACATTCAAAAGAGTACAACAAAAAAATAGAACAATTCCTGTGGTTGTAATGAGTTTAAAGTGGGACATCAGTTCACAGCACGGTGTCTTAGTGGCAAGATTTCTGACTCCGAGCTTTACCACCTTTGCTGTGTGTAGAGTTTTCATACTGTACTTGTCTTGACTGAGTTTCTCCATGTAGTCAGTTTTGTCTCAATCTCTTAAAAATATACTAGCTGATTGTCTACTATAAACTGCTCCTATGTACTGTATTTACCCTCAGCCTGTTAACAAATAAGCTGAATGAAAAATCTGATCACATGACTGGCACATAGCAAGGCACCTCCTGCTTCTACATAGCTAAATACAGACCAGAATTCTCCAATGTTCTTCCAGCATTAATTCTATTATTCGGCCTAGTACCTCTGATTTTTAGAAAATGAGGTAATACACGTCTTTGAAACATACAGCCACTCTCTCAATAATTATACCTCAACAAACATATTTAATGTTCTATTACAAAGCTGTCTAAAACAAGCATGTCTCAATGACTAAGTTTCTTGTAGATAGTGTCCCAATCTGCTAGTGAGCATTGTACAATGAAAACAAGGTCTCGGCATATGTGTGGATGAGCCATGTGCTATTATTTTATCAGCACCCCTTGATCATACATTCATCTTACATGCCACCTACTATCTATGCATTTGCAATGACATATCAGGCATAGCAGTACTAAATATGCTACTGCCATCCCCGGCTTTCGGAATCAGAAATAATTTCTTTAACTCAACAGATATTTCTACAACATATGGATACCTTTCAACCTCTAATTTCAAGAAAACTGGACAATGCATAAAATAATGGGAAGGGGAGGCAGACAAAGGTCCAAAATCAGGGATAAATGTTAAATACTGCTCATATAAATTTAAAAATTTGCTAGAATAAGAGGATTTGTGTTAGCATGCATTTTCTGAAATATATGAAGTGTGAAACTCAAATATCTGTCATTGTTTAGTGACACTGATCCTCTATAACTTACCAGAAAGTCACATATTTTATGAAAAACAACTCAATAATATGTGCCAAAAACCTTGATATCTGTGAAAATCTGGACATTTGAGAGGTATGTACATATGCCTCAGTACTAGAAGCTGGCAACATTTAAAATATGCCAGTTTGTGTCTGAAATGTGGTGCTGTCTCTCAACACACTCCAGGAAAACATTAACTGAAAGAGATCCTGTGATTGTCACAAGTTCAGAACAGGATACCAGATCAACTTAAGAGCAGATCACAGCACGAGCTGCAGTGACAGTCTAAAAACTGCTAAACACCTACTAATTTCTAATCTCCCACTCAAATTACTAGTTACTGAAATGGCTTTTTACAAATTTCAGAATGGGAGCCCAACTGTTATCTTGGTATTACCTTTAATAGTATGACAGCACTTACTTCACAAATTATACTGGAACAAAATCCGCTGCATATTTTACAACTGTAATAAAAGCAACATAGATATCTGGAGAGGAATAATGATGTATATGAGGATTAGAGTGACAGATAAGGGTTTATCTATACAGTTGTATTTCAATACTTTAAGTTAAGCTGATAAAAATTGTAATACTCCTATTATGATCAAGTCAGCTGACCTTCCAACAATGGTGGCTGGAAGCTTAGAACTAATAAATATACTAAGGTAGTAAATCGAAGATAAACTACATCTGATTTATATTAATCTAATGGTATTTCAATGAGTAAAGTATTAAGAAAATCTATACACTTTTTGAGGGCCCCGGAATTTTCTTTACTGAATTAACAAGACTTGCTGTAACCAAATGGGTAATCCTTCAAGTTGGCTGTAGGCATACATGTCGTGTGTGTGTGTGTTTTGCAATGAACTGGACCCTATTCAGGATCAGTTTCTTTGCATTGCACCCATTAAGTGAAAAGATAGGTTCCAGCTCCGTCACAATCCTGCACTGGATTAAGCAGGTAATCAAAGAATAATATGCAATAATGTATCGCAAAATAAACAAATTGTATTATTTCTTACTACAATTTCACAGTGAATAATCATATAATGCAAAGCTTTGTAATTTTCATTTATTTCAGTACACAGCATTAAATATTGACAGATTAGTCCCCAGTGTTTTTAGATAATCTTATACCTTACATTATCTATTATAACTTGGAAAAGTTGTTTCCCATTTTCAAAGACATGTTATTCTAGCTGGCTTATTTTGTTCGTTTACATTTCATCAGAATGCATATACAAGTCAGTTGTGAAGTTATACTGTTAAACTGCTGTTTAGTGAATCTCTCAATGTATCTTCACAAGTCTGAAAAGTTTATTTTGCCACTGCTCACAGCTGAAAGTATAACTACATCTTCAATGTCATGTATGCTTATTTTCCATGTTTCCAGCCCTCATGATCAAACCATGCCAACTGTGGGTAAATCCTCATATATCCACACCTATTTCTTGTTTTTGCTTAAGGATACCACTGTTGTGGAACATACTTCCCTTCTCCACAAAACAAAGTTCATCGCTGTCCATAACTTGGATCTATGGATAGAAAATGAAACATTTATCCCAGGTCTGTCCCTTGTTCTACTAATGGACAGAGGCAGCTCATAAATGCTTTATCCCATGTGTGGAGTCCCTCAAATTATCTACGGCATGATGCCAGTTACTCTCATTAGGGGTAATATTTAATTATTGACCATGGGATGGGTAAGGCCAAGCTATAACCAAATGGGATTGGTTATTCTAAGCACAAAAAGGGAATTGGCAAGGCTTAAAATGGCCAGTAAGTGAAGCTAGCTTGGTACTTACCTACAAGCCTATGTACCCATGTCTATGTATATGTATGTGTTTTGCTTTATGGTTTGGAAAATCTTCAGATCTAGGTTATTTTACTAATCTGTTGAGCGGATAACAGCTGATTCAGGGTCCCTTTTCAGCCATGAAACAGGCAAGTGACAAACATACATACAAGGTGGAAATTACCTAAGGCCAGTTCTTTAGATGGGCTTAGAGCAAATTAAAAGACTATACATTAAAGGCAAAACCTAACAAAGGCACACGTGACAATTCAAGGTAATTATTCAATAGCATTAATGATAAAGATCAGTAACTCAAGTAGGTAGATTATCAGTTGCAAACACAAAATATAATCTGAATTAAACCATAACACTGCACATTTGGACCTGAGATAGAGATGCCACAGTGGTTATCGCTGCTGTCTTACATCGCTTGGTTCTTCCTTAAGTTCTCATCTGGAGTGTCTTCTATAAAGAGTCTGCAGATCCTATCTTTGCCTGTGTGGGCTTTTGCCAGTACTTCAAGTTTCCTTCTGCATCTCAAAGACATGTGTTGTTTCTAGTAAACTGTCCACAGCTGTGTGTGCGTGTTTGTGTTCTATAACAGCAAGTCAGTGGGTATCCTGTACTGGGGTTGGCACTCCATCACAGGTGTGTGTGTTTGTTTCTATAACAGCGAGTCAGTGGGTGTCCTGTACTGGGGTCGGCACTCCAACACAGGTGTGTGTGTGTTTGTGTTCTATAACAGCGAGTCAGTGGGTGCCCTGTACTGGGGTTAGCACTCCATTCAGAACTAGCTCTGTTATCTTTCAGCCAATGAGTGACATGACCGATGCCAGTTCATATGCAGCTCCCAAATGGGTTAAGCAGATTATCAGGGAATGAATCCTTCATGGATATGTCTATTGGCATGCCATTCCTTTCAATGTTCTACTTCAGAGGCAACAGCCATCCAGAGGATGGTCTGTCATCACCAGATAGCCATAAAGTGTGGAAGATTCTAATTCTCCCACAATGCCATGACAAGGCATGTGCATGCTCCCATATGCATACTGAGTGCAGCTACTGTGCTTTGAGCACAGCCTGATGGGTATGCATGTCTCAGCCCAGTACTTGTTTACTGCAGTGTCATTTGCCTTTATTCAGAGACAGCAAAGCAGTAGATTGGACTGCTTACCTTCTCCCCCCACCCCAAGAAAAGTAAATCAGAGCCACTTGGTCAAACCCATCCTTTTGCATAGGCTCCTTCAGTACCTGGGTCATTAAATTATTCCTGGTCACCTGGGTCATATTTTGGGCTTGTCTCTATGTGCCAAGGAACTGGTATTCAGTGTGTTTCCTGGAAAACAGTCAGAATTTTTATACTGCAATTGCTTCCAAGCTACAGGGTAATGTAATCATTAAAGTTGTTGTGTCTTTCGGCTTATCCCGGTTAGGGTTCGCCACAGCGGAACTCCGGTCTGCTAATGTTTGGCAGTGGATTTTTACATGCCGAGTTACCAGCCCTGACGTACAACCTTCAACGAAGGCACGCCCATTCACACATGCCTCCACACAGAAGACGCTCTAGCTGAGAATCGAATGGGATAATGTCTTGCTGTGAGGCGACAACGCTACGGCAGCACCACTACCACGGGTAATGTAATCATTAAAGTATTACTGCTAAATCCCGATACTTCCACTGCCATGATGCATGGAAACAAACTATCAAAGTCAAAGGAAACCTTGTCTTGTTCAACAACTGCTGAAACACTGTTCATTATTGTTTTCCTATTTTCATCACCTTATATTAAACTACATACTTAGTAATGAATTGTCAAACACAAAGGAAACAATGTCCTTCAAAGATTGTTGAATCTACAATAATTGATCATTACTGCCTTTCTGCTCCTTCTCCTTAAATTCCTGAGTTATAAAAATGTATTTTTGCTGCCAAGATTTCAGTTTGTATTAATACATCCTGTTATTCTCCAACATGTGGTATAGTCAACAACTTAACACTGAATTATTACTCCTGCTGCTGCAAATATTCTTCTAATTCTTCACTATCTTGTCATCATGCCTACTGTAATTTGTTGGCTGCCTAATGGCTCAGGTCATTACTGAATATTTGTATATACAAATCTTCTTAAAACTATAAAACTGTTTATTTCTATTTCTTTCTCTCAAATATTTGCAAATATTGAACGTTGCTTTTAAATGTTTTTTATTATGTTTATTGTAACACACTGTGACTGCTTTTTGGCACAGAATGCGGTTGAAAAGGGCCTTTGACCAGTCCACTCATCTAGTTAACAACAACAACTACAACAAATATAAATGAATGAAGGAATGAATGAATAAGTGAATTAATACTGCAGTGTACTATCAAGAACAGAATAGTTACCATACTCCATATACAGTCAACGCTTGTTCTGGTATTCCAGGAGACAGATAACTGGGTAAAGCAGACAATAAATGGCACAGTATATTGCATCTTTCATTTTTAATATACTGTGATAAGTTTTAGATGAAAACAGTGTTCGGGTTCAGTTTAGTACCTTAACTAAATGAACAAACATAAATATAACTAAATAAAAACATTATGACATTATGGCTGGTAGAAACAGTAACATAACAAATTATATGTGTGCCAGAAAATATGCTTTCATATTTAAAAACCCTGTGTCAGCTTAAAAATATTTAAATTACATTTCCAGACAGTAAGCCCAACATTCTTGTACATTAGATATTTTTCCATGTACTCTTATGAGAAATAACTCATATGGTCTTCATTTAAACAGGCTGCAGCATATGTGCTTTTTTAAAAACACATTCTACAAACATCTTTAGAAAACAATGGAAATTGGTAAATGTAGGGATTTTTTCTGGCTGGAAAAAGTTCAAATTACCTTGTGGATTATTAAGATGAGTATACAAATTTGTATTGTTGCAACAACTGTGTGCTATATTAAAATAAAACTCCCATAAACTAAAAGTTTAACTACATTAACAACATAAAATTCATAGGAAAATATGTGTATATTAATATACATGTACAATTCAGTAAAAAAAAAAGTTAGCCTTCATTGCAAACTGAAAATATCTTAGTTTGTAAAAGTTGAACTAAATGCAAAAAATACATATATTGTAAGCAATCCATTTGGAAGAGCAGTAATGCAGTCCAAGAGTGTTTTGAAAAGCAATGCTTCTTTTAAATTCAGTGGAAGATACTCTGATATTGCATACCTCTCAATCTCTTAAAGCAAAAAATCTGGACATAGCCTAAAATGATGGGGGACAAATGGGGACAGACTTTATATATTGCCCTTACAAACTTAGAAAGTTGATAAAATAATGGGTTTTGCATTAGCATGAATTTTCCGAAGGATGTGGAGTCTTAAAATCAAATGTTTGTCATTATTTAATGACTTCAATCCTCAGCTATTCGCCAGAAAGTGGCAGATTGTAGGAGGAACACACCAAAAATATGAGGCAAAAATCTGAACATTCTGTTGAAACTTGTACAGTTGAGAGGTATAAATATTGGTCTTGTGCATTTCAACTTGCCATGAGTTTAGACTGATTCTGCAGAAATACATGCTCATTCACAGGTGACTGACTATTCAGAAAAGTGTGGTGTTGTATAATCAACTCATGTAAGCTAGATTATCTTACTGGTCGCTCAGCTTTGCTTCTTCCTGTTTTACAGTCTCATAAACAGGAATCTAGGGAAATTCAGCAGCTTCAGTATTCTGGAAACTCATTCATTCATTTTGTGACACCTACTTTATATTTATCAGGGCACAAAGGAGCTGTCTCACTGTTGGTTCAGCTTTGCGTCTACTCAGTTTGGAAGTCAGGAAAACAGCAAACAAGGGCTTTTCAACTGCTTTAAGTCTTCTGTAAATATACCCATTCATTTTGTAATATCAGCTTCACCCTATTTAGGGTCAAGAGGGAGCCAGAGTCTGTCCTTGTAAGCAACAGGTGTAAAGCAGACACCTGATTTTTGACAGAATCTCAGTCTACTGAAGAATCCACACACAAACTCAAAGTACGCTTACTAATAGATACGTTATGAGGACTGACAAGTTACACACTGCCATATCTATCAGCGGGAAAGGAAGGAGCAGAAGCAATAAATCCCTCCAAAATGGAAAATATGCCGACTCCCATAAAAGGAACCTTGTCAGGAACTGAACTGAGAACCAGGTCTTGTGAGGCGGCAATCATTAATTATTGAACTACTGTGATATCCTGCCTTGTTATCACAGCAATGTTTACACTCTTTGTGCTTTATGTTTCACCTCAGTTTCTGCAGATCGCATCATTATTTTTTGTTATCATTACTGCGGAAATCTGAAGTAAAATAAGAGTCTGCCTTGTATGCCTCAGCGAAACAGTTATAACTTGTTTGTCTTGTCAAGTAACAACATTAGACTATGTTTCTAAACAATGTTTCAATTCACCTTTTCAATCCTGTAGCAATGCTTTTATTATCATCATCATCATCATGACTTATTTAATCTCACGAGTCCCGTTACCTTTTTCCCCCTGGAGGACTTGAAGTGGTCTAAGAGAAATCTGTCCCAGATGTGGTGTTAGTGGGGGTTTGGGTACTCATTCGAAATCTTTAAGATCTTGCCAGACTGCCACCAGCTGAGACAGACAGACCATTTGTTTAACGCATCATCTGAAGATCTGCAACATACCTCTCAACTGTACAGATTTTCGCAGAAACATCCAGATTTTTGCAACAGATTTTTGGCCTGTTTCTCATAAAATCATGGTTTTCTAGCAAATCACTGGCAAATTTTTGAGGGCTGAAGGCAGAAAATAATTAACAATATTTGAGTTTCAGACTTCATACGCTTCAGAAAATTGATGCTAATACAAAACCTGTTATTCTATCAACTTTCTAAGTTTGTAAGAGCAATATTTAAAAATTGTCTCTATTTTGGGGCCTTTGTCCCCCCCATTATTTATGGCTTTGAACAGATTGCTGTCTTTAAGAGGTTGAGAGGTATGATCTGCAACTATGTGGAGTGTAGCACATCTCTCAGGTTGCTACACTGTAGCATGAATCCAAGCACCTATTACGGTTACAATACACACACCTTTTATATCTTCCTGGCATTAGGGGGAAACTGTGCTAAACTGCTCTACCTCCTCAGCCCCTGCCACTGCTGCAGCAGTAATAATTCTATACCTTAGCAATGTCTGTTACTGTATCTTTGATAGTTGGACATGTGTAGGATGAAGGTCATATTCTATAGATAATAAAATGCTGTTGGCTTAGAAAACTGCAACAAGTGTCATGTCATAAAAAATAGAGTGCCATGCATTCACCTGAAATGAGCGGAAATGTAGAGAAGGGACCAGGAATCTAGACTTTATATGCAGCCACAAACTGATGGACCCATTAAACCTACCAAACTGAATTATATAGTGTAGTTGATGACAGTATCTCTGATTTGTTTTGTATTGTGTTTATGTATATAGGTTCATAGGTAAATACTAGGCTAACGGCCATGGAGCCAGTGCAAGCCTTGCCCAATAGTGTTCCCAGTCATCTGGCTTAACAGATGTTAGTTCCCTGTGCCCCTATCTAGCAATGCGATTGAAGTGATCCCTGGGGTGAATCTCCTATTTCCCAACCACTCATCAAGATTTCTCTTGAAGAGGGCCAGTGAGGTGCTCTGCTTGACGCGAATGGGGAGTTTATTCTAGAGTATTGGAAGTCTCTGGGTTAGGAACCTATCCCTCCAGCAGGTTCTGTTTAATGTGCTGATAAGGTTGATGTCTTTGGAATGAGTAGCATGGAAGGATATATATATATATATATATATATATATATATATATATATATATATACATATACACACACACACACACACACACACACACACACACACACACACACACACACACACACACACACACTTATATACAAATGCAACACACGGACACACATGCATGCATGCCTACACACAGACAGTGTTAAAAGCTGAATACTGAGGTAACCCTGTAATCTTTGCTATGCAAGTGTTGCAGTGCTGTTGCATTTCTGTTATTCTCAGGCTAATGTTATGTAACAAGTTTATTAATGTCTGCTGTGATCCAAATACCTATCCAATTAATAAAGCAAGCAAACACAGATACAAGCCCCATATAAATAAACAGATCACAAATGTCATACTTAAACATTATACATTGCTCTGCTTATCACTACAACAATTTCTATATATGTTTGAATTCTCCCATTCTTATTATATACTTACAGCACTTTCTGAGAAAATACTTTTTCAGGTTACACCATCACATTTCTTTCTTTCAAATCTGAACAGTTTTACTGTAATCCTTTTTATCTAAGACTGCTTGTTTGACTAAATCTCATTATTTTGATGTACCTGAAAGTTGCCAGTATGTATGTATGAGTGCATTTATTTGCATTTATTAACTAGGTAGAACATCGATCACTACTGTCCACTCTTCTTCTTTCGGCTTTTCCCGGTTAGGAGTCACCACAGCGGATCACCTGTCCACTCATGATTGGCAGTGGAGTTTTACAGTGTCGAGTTGCCAGCCCGGCGCCCAACCTTCCACAGAAGGCACACACATGCATGCACTCATGCCTAGGGCCAGTTTAGAGTGTCCAATCCACCTATAGCATGTCTTTGGAATGTGGGAGGAAACTGGGGTATCCGGAGGAAACCCACGCGACCACAAGGAGGACATGCAAACTCTGCACAGAAGGCACCCCAGCCGAGAATCGAACCGAGAACCTCTTGCTGTGAGGCGCATTGGTTTTTATTCCCAACTCACACAGAGACACAGTTTCTTCAGACTCAGCCTTAGATGTTAAGGTCATCTCTACACATTGCTTATGTGCTGCAGATCTACTTAATGGCGCGCTCAAAATTACCTCCACCTATGTTGTTTCAGCAGCAGTCTCAGGAACTTAATTCTCTACACAGTTACTGCTAAACCTGCAGATGTTCCCATCACAAAAATACTAGCAATGATACAAGACATCTGAACCAACCTACAGGCTTGCTTTCTGCAAACTAGTCTACTCCCCAATGATATCATAGCTTTTCAAAGAAATTCTTTAAAGTTCCCCAGAGGAAATGAGACCGATATGATTTCACTTGGATCTCCAGGAGTTCAAACCACTGCTTTTGCATAACGTATCTAACTACATGTATGAATTTACATTCAAAGCTTTCCAAAGAAAAACAATCACACAAATAGCATCAGAGTATTGTCATGTGAAACTAATGTCAGACCCACGGAGGACTGCCTGAATTAAAACAGATACTCCAAATCAGGCAGCAGTTACAAACCAGTATATTCACATCTTGGAATCTTAGAGTTCACCTCCTGCATTTATAAGCATAATGGGAATCTTTATCTAATATATGTTGCTTACCAAGTATCTGAGCAAGATCAGAAAACAACTTCAGTCAAGCAACTGAAATGCTAACAAGCGTAAGGACCAAACAGTAGAGCAAAAACTTGTAAAATTCATTTGTGCATGATTGTATTTAATCAACAATGCTTAGATATGGCACATAAAGAGACAATCTGAAAACATGCTGAGCACTATTTCCATATTTACAGTACCTGCCCTTAAGGCAATTAAAATACAAGGTATTACAGAAAAAAAACAAAGGCACAGTAAAACTCTATGATACTGGGTAATACTCGACAGTAGCTATTAATATAACATGGTATGGACTACTGAACAGACAAAAATGTAGCCATACACCGCAAGTGATGGTTTAATAAAGATGTTTCTCGTTTAAAAAAGGGACAGAAATTGAATAATTTATATAATGTTGCTTAGGTTATATGATATATAGTAATAAATGTGAAGTATAATGTTTGATAAGGTTAATTTGTTAATACAGTTTGATTACTTTTGTATAAATATAAATGTGCCTGTGTTACAAGTGATAATTCAATAAAGGTGTTTAAAAATGTAGCCATACATAATGAAGAAAGTATGTTATAGACTTCTGATTTACCTACAGTGAAGGTATAACCCAAAATAAAGTATTTCTCTTTCTAGTCTGACTAGCCTAGGTTCCAGGTTTTTCATTTCATACTTCATTTTCAGTGTAACACTTATTTATCAGGTAAACCTTAATTCAGAGGGCTACAAAGATATTTAAGGCACACTGATTAAGTTTTACGTGATGGGTGTAAATTCTAAAACAGCATTTAAAATTCTGTGTGATCTTGTTCACTTTAATGCATGCTGTGCTGTTTATATTCAGACTAGAAAGTTGAGGAAGAACAGCTTGACTGTCTTAGAATATTATAACAATCTTTGCAGTGTTCACAGGCACTTTACTGATTACTAAACGGAATAACTTACCAGCTGTCGAGTTCCAGTTCCAAGAGAGATTGAGTCCTCTCAGAATTACAGTGCAAACACCACATGGTTCAGCACTGGCAACAAAAAAATATGCAAGAATTAATAACATATCTCTCCTTGTCTTAGAATCCGACTGTAGATCATAGTGAAACCACATGTATAGCAAGTAATTTAGCCAAAGCAACTCCAGATCCAAAAGGAGGCTCAGAGGGAGACAGAGGCAGATTTCTTTCCACCCTTCCCAGTCCAGAGGAAAAGAAATCCAGCAGCAGTAGCAGCAACGGCGGCAGCAGCAAGCCAGCAGTGTGAGGAAGCGAATACAAATGACCTGCCTGGGAGTGGTTGATTGATCTAATTATCCAAGCCGAATTTTTCCAAAGGCCTCCTCTTCTGAAGAGTGAGGGAAACAGCAGCCTCTAGACAGCTGTTCCATAGTCAGACAAAGCAAGATGTCAGGGAAGGCAGGAATGCAACTGGGAGGGCTTCTGTGTGATGGAGTGGAGGCAGCCCTATTAATAGCTGTATTCAGGCTGAGAAATACAAATGATTGACTATTTATGCTACCCATTCAGCTAAAGTCCGGACTGCTTGTGTTTGCTACCTATTCAGCTAAAGTCCGGACTGCTTGTGTTTGTTACCCATTCAGCCAAAGTTTGTTCAATCACTTACACACACACACACACACACACTCTCTTCTATCTTACATAAACACACACACACACACACACACACACACACACACACACACACACACACACACACACACACACACACCATTCACTCATTCAGTCTCCTGTCTTAAACACTCACACAAGCTCTCTTCTTTTTCCCTCCATGTTTCTCCTGCTGAGAAATAAGTTTCCAGCAAGAAGATGAAACTCTATACATTTCTCAGCCCCTTTTGAGTTCCCCACCGGAAGAATGGGAAAAAAATAAGAGTGCAGGATTGCAGACTCCACTTATGTGTCACTGCAAACAATGTTAAATGTTCACTAATTAACAAGCATCAGTGTGTGGATGTTTTCTTAAAGCTGCAGTCTTCTTTATCAAATTACAAAATTAAAAAAAAAAGAAAAACTTTACATCATACAGAAGCTATATTCTTCACAAGAGCAGAGCACTGCTTGACAGGAAGGCATGTTGTTTTAACAAACTTACAGAGGAAGGATGTGTTGCTTTTGCTAATATCCTTTGCATAGGCATAGCAAGGCTTTACAGCAAACATGCTTCATGTAATGAAGACATGCAGGTTACACCAGTATCTGTTTTGAATGAACGAAGATGTTACTGAAAATAATGAAGCACTTTTCAAGGAATGGTCAGATTTACATTTTATGTTTAAAGATATCTTGGGAGCTTTGTAATATTCAGTTAAGAACAGTCTGCATTTCTGTTCTTTGCTTTTTGTTTGTTTTAACATGTATAACTTATCTGATACATGGTTATTATGATTCACCTGGTTATAGTCACACTAAGATCATTATTTTTTTATTTGGAAATTCAGCATTATTTTCACATAAGTAAAGCTTTCACAAGCACAAATGCTACTCAGAATGAATAAAGGAGGACACATGCATTTGAAAAGGCAAATATCTTTCCTACAAAACATATTGACCTGTTTTGGTAATGAGGCATGAAATCAACAGAAAATGAATTTAGAAAAATAGAAAAGAGAAGATATTT
The DNA here is from genome assembly GCF_019279795.1 of Protopterus annectens. NCBI lineage: Eukaryota > Metazoa > Chordata > Ceratodontiformes > Protopteridae > Protopterus > Protopterus annectens. The sequence goes on along the minus strand of NC_056739.1, from coordinate 1,538,524,814 downwards.
TTCCCTACTGATTTGCTGAAAACCTGCTGCCTGCCTCATTCATGTTAAGTCATTGGTTTGAAACGACTCCCAGGACAGGTCCTGCCTTCCCAGACAAAGCGGGGAAGGACACAGGATAGCATGGCATAATAAAAGAATATAATTGTTACATTAAGTGCTGGTACATAGCAAAGTGCTAAGAAAGGATTTCATAACACTCTTTGTCCATTCACTAAAGACACACTTAATGACTTTGCAACCAATTTATTTCAAGTAAATGAATCGACTATCAGTATGCAACAACCAGTCATTAACATGACGATTAAGTAGATATTAGACACAGCGACTACCCCAGCCAGTTGGGCATTACGAGGCCCATTTAGGCTATAAGGAGCATTCAGGTGTGTTACCCCAAGCATCCTCGGACTTGCCTCAAGAACAAGAATTCAAGGGTTAACTCTAAGCATGACCATAAATGGCCTGCAGCAAAACTTACAGGTTATCCCGACTTGGAATCCTTCAGTAGTCCACTGGCAGCTAATGGGAAACATAAGAAGGGGCTAAGCCATGAGGCAACCACCACCAGCATCCTATGGCAGCCATTCACCAACAACCAGGCCTAAGGCATGAGGTGACCACCACCAGCAGCCTATGGCAGCCATTCCCCTACAGCTAGGCCTCTAAAGCCCCATAATCCCTGTGAGAACTTATACAGTGTAAACCAACTATTAAACTCTAATGGCATTAAATTATCATCACTTGACAAGGCAACTGTAACTGAAATGAGTCAAGGCCAAGTTTATTCAAGTGGATACCATCTGGATCAAAAAGGTCTTTATCCAGTTTTGTGAGGTCACTGTGCTCAATGACTGTATAACCAATGTTCTTGGCAGCCTGAGCTACCCGATGGCTGATGAAGCACCTAGACTTTTTCATGGTTGCATTTCTGAAGGTAGCTGTCCAGATCATCTTTGGAAGGATGGCGGACCAAAAAATGAGAATGCCCAAATGAAGGGAGCACAGCCAATGCACACTGATGAAAATTCTAGTTGCTAAAATATTCTTCAAAACTTTAGTTAAATTGTTGCACCTTAGGATAATGATCAGAGCGGCCAGAAATACTGAATTAAATAATGGGTGCTAAATGCCCCAAAGGTTTATCCAAGACAATCTTTGGAAGATGAACCAGTGAATTGTCCGTAGGGTTTGGGCCAGAAAACCCATGCATTTAGACAGACAGGTGGAGGCTTGCTAAACCAATGTTTGGACAAAAGCCTGCCCCAGGATCCAAAGCATCTTCTTCCTTGTAAAGTAAATAAAAAGGTTACTACCTAATCTACTAGAGATAAGTGTCAGATAACTACCTTCTAGTCCTCTTTTGGATTTTGGTCAAATGCTCCTCCTCTGCTAGGTCTGAGTTACACCCTATATATAATGAGTGACAGCAATAGCCCTTAGTGGAGTGCCTAGATTTGTAGGTTCTTTGGTGTGATACTGACTTCCACCATGGAGATAGGGTAGGTGAAAACTGAAAGCAGGGACAGAGGGCGGAATGTCAAGGGTCAACCTACACAGGGAGGAGGCCCAGTGCACTAGAGAAATGACAGGGAAACTAGCTTTGACCAAATGGATAACTTGTCCTTTTCTAGCTGGGTACATTTAAGATGTCTGTAATCATAATAAAACCTATACTTTGCCAATGACAATATCCTCCCATTGCACTGAATAAGGCATCTCACTGGCTCAAAAGGTTCCTGTGTACATCCATGTGAACAAAGTGACCTGGAGGACAAAAGAGTAAAAACCAGTGGCCAAATAATATAGACTATTAAATTTGTGCCCAAGACGTTGGTGGCTAATGGAAATAATCTTCCTGGAGTCCTGGATAAAGCCTCTCAAGTTCTTCCAAATGTTCAGAACTCTGCTGCTGATCCAGTGACCAAAACAATCTGGGAGCCCCAACAACTGGGACAACCATCCCAGGGCTGCTAGACATCTGGGTTGTGCAAGGGACATCATTCAACAAGCATCTATGTCCAGCAGTGTCCATGATTCTTATAACCAGACAAAACAACAAAAAAGAGTGGCAAAGGTTCCCCTCAGATTCCATTAACAAAAATCAACAGTTAAGGAGAGTTAATGATTCAACAAGTTCTTCCAGTGCAAACACAGAAGCTTTCCCTGGTCATGTATTTCCTTCTTGCAAAATAGCCAAAATCTTTGTTAAATAACGTATCTGAATAATTAGCTTAGCCTAACCTGTCTCAACATTCATTCTTTTCTTTTTTATTTTTTTTTATTCTTAGGTAAAATGCAGAAAGGGTGACATCAGAGAATTCAGCTGTAATCTGTTCTGCTCTGAGCTACAACAGAATGGCATTAAATATGCCGATCCCAAGGCAGATCGATTCAGTGCCAACATCACCCCCCTCTCACCCCCTAAAGGACCCATCTCAATACCAAAAGATTGGCAAATTCCGGTAGTCATGACCACACAGGTAAAAAAAACGCACTCTCCAAAGCTAAGAATACAGCATCCATGGGACCAGATGACATCCCGGGCTGTGTACTACATGAACTACAAAATGAACTGGCACCTCACCTAAGTGTCATGTTTAATCATAGTCTCACCTCAGGCTTCATGCCCAGTGAGTGGTGTACAGCTACAGTTATCCCACTTCACAAGGGGGGATCCACCTTGGATCCCGGGAACTATCGTCCCATCAGTCTGATGAGCCGGATCTGCAAAGCCATGGAATGCATTATCATGGGACTTATAAACAAAGACATTGGCAACCTTCAAACACTGGACCCTATCCTGTTTGGTTTCGTAAAGGGACGATCTTGTCTCCTCAACCTGATTGACTTCTTTGAATCAGTCTCCAGAGCCGTGGACAAGGGTAAGGTGGCCCACAAAACCTATCTGGTCCTCGTTAAGGCCTTTGACACCATCCCCCACTCTGGAATCATAAACTTACAAAGCTGGGCATTAATCCCTACGTCACTCGATGGCTTGCCAACTGGCTTACTGACATAACCCACACTGTAAAAGTAGCCAACTCAAAATCCAGCTCCAAACAAGTGGAGTACCTCAGGGACCGCTCTTGTTTGGCATCTACTTCGATGAAGTGCAGGCCAGCACTAAGGGACTCTGGCTAACAAAGTTCTCAGATGACTACAAACTGGGAGTCATTATTGAATCCCCAAATTATGTGGATATTCTACAAAAGGGCCTTACAGAAACAGATGATTGGTGCCAGAGCCATGGGCTCAAGCTCAATGCCAAGAAATGTATAGTTATCCCCTTTGGGAAAAAACATGTACCCATGAATTACCACATAAGTGGCAGTACACTAAACACCGAAAGTGTGATTAGGGATTTAGCGACACAGGTGGACAGTGGTCTCACCTTTGATAACCACATAGCCACAACAGTCAGAAAATCCTTCTATGTGGCACACCTCATCACTAAGGGCTTTTCATCCAGAAAAAAAGGAGGTCATTGTCCCACTGTACTCATCCCTCATTAGACCCATTATAGAGTACAATGCCCTGTTTGGTATGTACCTCACAAGACATCAGCAATAACTGGAAAGGCCACATAAATACCTCACTAAAAGAATCACAGGTCTAAATCAGATGCCCTATGCTGATTGTCTAAAAAACTGCAGCTATACTCTGTCGCATATCGCCTACTCAGAGGCGATCTCTGCTTAACATACACAAGACCATATCAAACTCAGTGCTGTTGGACATGCTACACTTAAAGAAATCCCAATCCCTCAGAACCACATGCTCCAGGGATCTAAACCTGGTCATCACAATGAACAAAACATGCTGGAGGGATAGGTTCCTGACCCAGAGACTCCCCATACTCTGGAATAGACTGCCCATACATGTCAAGCTGAACGCCTCTTTGGCTCTCTTCAAAAGGAACCTTGACGACTGGATGGGAGATAGGAAATTCATCCTGGGGATCACATCAGTTGCCCTGCTAGGCAGGGGACCAGGGAAGTAAAAATTCTGGGAAGAAATATCCAGGGAATTGTTATGGCTAGGCTTGTATAGGCCCTAGGGCCTATAGCCTAGTACCAACCTATGAACCTATGAATGTGAATTAATTTTATTGGAAAATATAGGCGGTAAACAGGAGATGAGAACATAATGTAAAATATGGAGGTGATGTATGCGAGAAGGGAATTAAGTGATGTGTCCAGTGGAAAAAAACACTTGCAGACAGATTTGATGGAGGTGTCTTTCGGGTTCTGCATTGAAAGTGGGAAAAGAGGAGATTTCATTTTGGTGGTGGGAGAGTTTGGGATGTAAAAATGGGCAAGGAGTTATCAGTACAGTGCATTTTGAATTTTTTTTTTTTGAGGGAGTATATGACAGAGTTTATTGGAAGAGGTTGTAGAGAATGGTTTTATTATGGTGTCTTTCAGCAAGAAGTGGGAAGTCACCAGACTGAAGTAGTTTGAAAAGAAGAGACCCTGGCAGTATTTATTAATGAAATTATTATTTATAAATTATTCTTTGTTGACCGGGAAATTTTCAACTGGGCAAAACCCATTTTCAGTGGAAGCCTGGTAAAAAATGCTCCACATTTAACACATATACATTTATAACTGCCGAATAAAACATCTATACATGAGATTATATACATGATTTTTTAATATTTTTGAAATATTTCTTACATGAACAAAACATTTTAAATAAAAAAAATAGAAAAAGAAATTGACATAAATTGGCTAATGATTGAGTAGAGAAATAACATACAGTGACAATGAATGCATTATAGGTTCATAGGTAAGTACTAGGCTATCTGCCCAAGGGCATTTATAAGCCTAGCCAGAATATGTTGGCTTTCGCCACCCCCTTAGATTAGTTCCCTGTGCCTCTGTCCAGCAAAGCCATTAGATCCCCACACCACTGTCCAGCAGAGCCACTGCAGTGATCCCCGGGGTAAATTTTCTGTTTCCCATCCACCTGTCAAGGTTTCTCTTGAAGAGTGTTAGTGAGGGGCTCTGCCTGATGTATATTGGAATCCTGTTCCAAACAATGGGGAGTCTCTGGCATAGGAATCTATCCCTCCAGCATGTCCTATTTATCATTATGGTGAGGTTTATATCTCTGGAGCATATGGCTCTCTGGGATTTGTTTTTTTTTTAGGTGGAGCATGTCTATCAATTCTGGGTTGGACATGGCCTTGTATGTCAGGCAGAGATGAACTCTGAGTAAGCGGTATGCAACCGAGTACAGCTGGAGTTTCTTGAGTCGGGCTGCATAGGGCATCTGTTTGAGGCCAGTAATCCTCTTGGTGAAGTACTTTTGTGGTCTTTCCAGCTGTTGCAGGTGTCTTGTAAGGTACATCCCAAATGGGGCGTTGTATTCTATGATGGGTCTAATGAGTGATGAGTAGAGAGGCACAATAATCTCTTTTGTTCTAGATGCAAACTCTTTTGTGATTTGATGGGCCACATAGAAGGATTTTCTAACCACCTTGGCAATATGATTATCAAAGGAGAGATTACTATCTACATGGGTCCCCAGATCCCTTATTACATTTTCTGTATTTAGGGGACTACCACCTATGTGGTAGTTCGCGGGTACTTTGTTTTTTCCAAAGGGGATGACTATGCACTTTTTGGCATTTAGCTTGAGGCCAGGATTTTGACACCAGGTATCCATCTCAGTGAGACCCATCTGGAGGGTGTCTGTATCAGCCAGAGAATCAATTATGGCCCCTAGTCTGCAGTCGTCTGCGAACTTAGTCAGCCATGGTCTTCCTATGCTTGCCTGTACCTCTGAGAAGTATATACTGAACAAGAGGGGTCCTAGGACTGAGCCCTGGGGGACGCCACTTGTAAATGGTTTAGAGTCGGATGTAGAGCCTGCAACTCTCACCATGTGGATTCTATCCATGAGCCAGTTGGCAACCCATCTCGTGATGTAGGGGTTTATGTTCAAGCTGGTGAGCTTGTCTATAATACTAGAATGGGGAATGGTGTCGAAAGCCTTTGCGAGGTCTAGGTAGGCTGTGTGGACCTCCTTTCCCTCGTCTAATGCCTTGGTAACTGTCTCAAAGAAGTCCACCAGGTTTAGGAGGCATGATCTGCCCTTAAAGCCAAACTGGATAGGGTCCAAGGTTTGGAGGTTCCCAATGTCTCTGTTCCATGATGATGCGTTCCATAGCCTTGCAGACCAGGCTAGTCAGGGTTATAGGGTGATAGTTTCCAGGGTCCGTTGTGGACCAGGATAACTGTTGCTGTGCGCTACTCTGTGGGTATTTAGTCTGTAAAGAGGCTGAGTTTGAACAGTGTGTTTTGGTGAGGGGTTAGTTCTTTTTGGAGCTCTTGTAAGACACAGTCTGGGACACCGTCCGATCCTACTGAAGCTGTGTTTTTGGCTTTGGATAGGGCTGTTTTAACCTGCGTGTCAGTGACTGATGGGGCCCTACATTCTTCTGGTATGGTTATGGGCCCTTTAGGGGGTGAGGGGGGGTGAAGTTTGCACTAAACCTGACTGCCAGAATGTTGGCAATATCAGTCAGTTCAGTGTATTTTGTGCCATTCTGCATTAACTCAGAGCAGATCTGAGAGTTTCCACTTAGGTTCTTGGCATAGCTAAAGAATGCTTTGTGGTCATCTTTGGAGTCATTGGCAGTTTTTCTTTCGAAACTAGCCTTGGATGATTTAATGAGGGATCGCACTTTTTTTTTTGCTGATACTGATCAGGGATGTCTTTCGTTCTTGGGATTTTACTCTTTTCTGTACTAGTTTCCTCCTTCTTTTGTGTAGCTTGTTTATGGCAGGGGTCCACCAGACTGGTTTCCTTTTCTTGAAGGAGTAAGTCTTGGTTTTACTTGGGATAGCATGATCCATGCATTCCTGCAGATGCTCATAGAGTGCCTTTGTAAAGGTTTCAGCAGCTTGGACAGCACTGTCCTTTAGCATGGGGGCTGTGAATCTTTCCACCTCGGTCTTAAGTAACATGAAGTTTGCTTTTGAAAAGTTTTTCACTGTGGTTTCCTTGATTGAGGGTGGGGGCGGAATGTGGAGATCCAGAGTGATTAGTCTATGGTCTGATCTAACCAGTGAGGGGTTGACCTCCGGTGTGGAACACCGGTCGCCCATGTTGGTGATGACCAGGTCCAACATGTTGTTCCCTCTGGTGGGGGTACTGACCAGTTGATCCAGGGCGTTCGAGTTTATAAATTCTAGGAAGTGTTGGACAAGGGAGCTAGTACTTGAGTAGTTCTCCTAGTTTATGTTTGGGTAATTGAAATCACCCAGTATTAGGGTGTTTGGTAGGACCTTCATATTTCCCAGTGTCTCCAGAAATGTGGAATGGGGGTTCTGGGCCATGGTGGGTGATCCGTACCAAGCTACAATTTGGATTGCAGTTTTGCCCATTGTTAGTTGCACATGGATGATCTCTGATGCATTGTGCTGCACCACTAACCTGGAGGTGTGTGTGTATCCTTGATGAATATGGATACACCCCCACCTTTTGTGTTTCGGTCCTGGTGCTGTGGCCGAAAGGTATGGTATGAGTTATAGCCTAGTTGTGCTGGGGTGCTCTCAGGAGCCTTAAACCAGGTTTCTGTTACTGCACATATGTCAATGTTCTCCATACTGAGGAGTGCGTGCATTTTGAGGTTTAGACTTCTGGCGTTGAGTAGTACTACCTTCAGTTTTTGATTACTTGTGCCTTTATGGTGGTGAGTTTGTCTTCTAAGCCTTGCCTAAAAAAGGCACCATGGGGGCGGCAAGAGCCTTGGCCAGTATTCGAAAGCCTAAGGGTGATAGGTACAAGCCATCTCTTGCGAAGCAACGTGGCTTGTCGAGCATGTCACCCCAGGAGGACAGATACTGGATCCCCTTTGGATGACACCAGAAACTTAGCCAATTGTTGAAACTGATCATTTTTCTTTATACTATGGCATCATTCTTGGTGAGGGCAGGATGCTACTCAGGGTCAGGGTCATACCGGCCTGGGCTACATGATCAGAGAGCTCTTCCATGTCTCTTTTCATGTAGTCCAGGTTTGAACGTCTTAGGTCATTCGCACCAACATGGTTAATGACAGAGTTGTATTTGTACTTGTTCTGCAGTGACCTGAGTGCTTGTGTTATGTGCTGGATCCTGGCACCCGACAGGCAGCTAACTGTAACCATCTCCTTATCCAGCCTAGTTAGTGGGACATCAGTGTGCCTGACTATAGAGTCGTCTATTACTAGTGTGCTGGGTATGTGATTTTGCGTTAAGGGCTGTGATTGCGTGGCACACTGATTATGTTTAGTATGTGTTTCATGGTTGATGATGGGGTGTGGATGTTGCTTGGATATCTGCTTTGGAGGTCTCTGTTGCTTTTGCAGATTTTTATTTAGAGCCTCCGAGTATGTTTACATGTATTCATGTGTGTTATTTGCCGGTGTTGGTTTATTACGTCTATGTGAGACTGGTGGTGTGTTGCAAGTATTACCCTTCTCCTCTTGACTGTCAGTTCCAGTCTTGGGTTGAGAGAGCTTTGCCTTCAGTTTGGCTGTATATTTGCATCTCTCGCATATATTAGTGTTTGGTAGTAGGAGGAGAGAGTTGCCTGTGTACATGAGGCAGTTGTAACATTGCCTCAAAATGCCCAGATTCACCAGTTGGACTGGAGAGTACACCAGAAACTGCCCTTTGGACATGCCTGAATAAGGTAGAGTAAGCTGTTTTTCTGATTGGTTGGTGGGGACGAATAGAGAGCCTTGTCCTTCTGGACAGTATAGGGGGGTCTAGTGCTAGGGTTAATTAGTGCTTGCTATGCGTTTTAAGCAAGTGCTTTACCGTGAAATGAATGGTTTGAGTGCTAAAGTTGAAGGTTTGTCTAGTTCCAAGGGAAAAATTGAAGAGTACACTTCGTGGAGCCAAGAATGGTTTAACTCTAGCTAAATGGCGCTGCCTGGTGCACAAAACCACATTATAGCATGAAGGTTTCAAGAAAATATCAAACTGGAGTGTTTTTGAGTTTAGTAACACTTTACAGACACACAGGTAGAATGTAGCTTAAAAATGATAACAGAGATAAAAAAGGAGAGGTTATGGAAACTGCTTGACAGGGGCACGGGAAAATAATTTTCTTGGGTGGCGAAAGCCAGGGAACCTTTTTGGCTAGGCGTATATATATATATGTCCCAGGGCCGGTAGCCTTGTACCTATCTATGAACCTATAATAACAAGTACACAAAAGGAGCAAGGTACCTCATTCAGTAATGCTTCTCTACACATAAGTGCAATTTTTTTTTTGTCTTTGTCAGTAGACCCAGGAGAAAGAATGTCAAATTTTTTGAGCCTGGAGCCCTGTCTGTGTGACCTCTGCTCCTTGTGGAAAACCTGTTACGTGCACTGAAGCTGCAGGGGTTCCAGGACATTTAGTGTGCACTTCAAAGATGCATGAATCAAGCGATGGACTATTTAAAAAAGAAAGAGAAAGCACAGAGTAAAGTCAAGCCCCTCTGAGACATGAAACAAAGTGGAAATATCCTAAATAAAAGACCTGCCACTACCCTAGTTCCACACATGCAAGTATCATGCTTATCAAGACACAGCCTGTAACCAAATGACCATGTCCCTCTTCCGACATGCCTGAGGTCATTTATCCTAGCTAAATCAGTCTGGAACTCCGGAACTCCTCCCTTGTCACAACAAGAGAGAACACACATTACTGCAAACTGGACAAACCTAAGCCAAAGATTAGTCCAGACAGGTGCATATACAAAATTGCTAGTCTTAAACCCCAAGAAACACCCAAGGCTAGGGAAGTTCACCACAGAGAATAACTGAAACCACCAATCAAGGAAAGGCTCTTAGTGCCAGAACTCACACTGACTAGGAAGCATACTAAAAAGCAGTCTCTGAAATGCATAGCAATTGCAGACTTCCTGACCACTTCGAAACTCACATTGCCCAAAGACCTGTCTATTGGTTTAACTACCAATTCCAACAAGCCTGATCTTTTACATATTTATATTATTTTGCTTTTTTTAATATTTTAACATTTATTCCTTACTTATTTACATATTTACCATTGCCAGCCTGGAAGCTGGTGGACAGCTCCATTTGGATCAACACAGGAGTAAAGGTGCAACTGATCACAATCCTTCAATTAGCGGACCAATGGAATGGCTGGTGATGGTGAGACTGGTTCTGTAAGTGGAGGTGATGGCAAGGTAATGTCTGCTCTGTAGTTTATGGTAAAGCCATAAGCATTAATTTATGAATCAGCTACATTTCTCTGCTGTGAACTTAGTCTAAACCAAGCCTTGGAAATGATCCTTTTAAAATCATCCTTCACAGGTTGCAAGCAAAAATTCTTAAGAAAAAAAAACAGTATAGCTGTGACCATCTAACTCTTCAAGCTTCATTCTTTTCTACAAAGGTAAAGCCCTCTGAACAGAGACATCTTTCCAGACATACCCAGGGAGCACAAGAGAAGTTAAGTGACTCCTTTAGAGATATACATGATCGGATACACAAAAAACAGGTTTAAGGAATCTGCTGGTCATGTTAAACCCACAAACATGGTCTTCTGTTTGAAAAACTATACTGCTGATTTCAAAGGACAGAGCCTCAGGAGGCAATATCCTGAATTTCTGGATTATATGCAGCGTGGTGGCTGTGGTGGTGGAGTGGTTAGCGTTGTCGACTCACAGTAAGAGGTTCTCCGGTTTGATTCTCAGCTGGAATACCTTCTGTGCGGAGTCTGCATGTCCTCCCTGCGGTCGAGTGAATTTTAAAGACATGCAGGTGTGTGTGTGTGTATGTGTGTGATTTCTGTGAAGGCTGGGTGCCGGTCTGGCAAATCCACACTGTAAAAACACCACTGCCAATCAGTCTGTGGACCAGTGATCCACTGTGGCGACCCCTAACTGGGAAAAGCCAAAAGACGTTGCTTTGACATTGCATGTAGTGTTGTATAAATATTGAATTATCATTATTTTTATTTGGTTACTAATTTATTAATTAATTCATCTTCTGACACTGTGAAAATAGACTTGTATGACTAGCTAAAGCCAGGGTCTATTTTAATTTACAGGACAATTCAGGAGCTCCAGTTGGTTAAGCACCTTAGTCACAAAGTATACAAAGCAGACAGTACAGGAATCAAGCCTGCAGGAAAAGCACCTAATTCAAAACATCATTACCTTTAAAAGTGAGGCTATAATGCCATCCACTCTGTTCTGATACTGGGGAATCTTCCCTTCCATGTGGAAAGTAAATAAGCTAATTGCGTGAATATCCTGCATTTTTAGCAGAATCAATATGATAATGTAAAAACACTGTACATTGCCAAAGCGACATGCAATTCCTGGCCTGACCCTGGACTGTCACACTCTGGAAAAATAAACAGACGTGTGGGCAAGTTGATTAATGATGAAAGCAGTGATCTCTTTAGGAAAAAGGGAAGGTCTGTGTATGTTTAAGGAGACGATCTTTGTGAAAGCATTAAGTATATTATACATTAATGCTGTGTAAAATGAATAAGTACATGTGAGTACTTGCATATTACAGTATGCTCTTCTGAAACTTCCTCAGAATGAAAATAAATAACAATCAATGTACTGGTTTCCTCAACAGAAGGCAGTGCTATTAAGACATATCTAGCTTAAGCAGCAATTCCTGTGGTTTATTTCAAAATCCCAGAAACAGACTTTCATCTAATCAGTCAGCTGACAAACTGCTGAAACTTCTTTATACTAAACCCCAAATGAGGGGAGGAGGAAGAAAGACTCTAAAAGTAGCTCTGTGGAGCTGGGAAAGGCCAAAGCTGTCTATTTCTGATACTGTGCCATATCATAGGTGGCTATTACATGGGAGTGCACAAGTTTCACTTCAATGGAAATGTTTAAAGTTTCTTAACTCAGTTTAGACTACCATCTGACAGTATCTATTATTTATCTAACATGATAGGGGTCTTTTCACATAGTAGGCATAATCTAGTGCAGAAAATGAGACTTGGATATCTGAACATTAAAAAAATTCCCCTCTAGTTATACATTTCCTGCATTATTCATATGATGCAAAAAACAACATGAGGCAGCCTTGGGGACTGATTATATCATGAAGACGTGACAGGTTATCGATAGCCTCCTCCAGTCCTGGCAGAATAAAATAAAATTAAAATATTATCTTATTAAGTGACTGTTACCATTAAGGAAAACAAAATCTTCAACACCCGATATTTGGGGCAAGAGAGGGTATGCACATTTTTTGAGAGGAGGGAATCTGAAACAGAACATAAATGGTGCTCTTTAAAAAAAAAAAAAAGGCAAGTAACAAAGTCTTGCCTTACATTATGCTCACAGAAGAAGGCTAACTCTAAAAACATTTATGTCACATTTGTCTGAGTATGTGGGCAACCTTTACCTCTGCCAGAATGGAAAAGATACCATAAGTACCATAAAGGAAGAATAAGCAATGCTCAGATCCAACGGGGACAACCAGTACTCTGCAACCCGATTTCCAGGATGCACAGAGAGTTCTAAACAGGGACAACCAGCACTCTGCAGCCTGACTCCCAGAATGCAAAATGAGCTCTAAAAATGAGTAACTAGTGTTCTGCAACCTGATTCTCAGAATGCGTCAAGAATTCCAAACTACTCGATACTCCCAAAGTACATGACTTCCATTCCTACAGGTATGTGGCCATGTAAACAATTTTTATCTACTTCAAAAAAAGGAGCGAGTATAAATATTATCAGTTGCTGTCTCCTCCTATTGGGTTGCACCAACTCTGACCATCTGGAAACCCCATAAAAATCAGTTAAAAAACAATCTCTGAACAGCAAAACCTCATATTCACATACCCAGACTTTTGGAAAGAGTTTGCTACAATGTTTGCAGTATAACAGGCCTAATGTTATACCTCTTACACTGACTACCCAGGGACTACCTTACCCAGCTCTTAAACATGATGTATACCTATAATAGGATTGCCAAATCTCCACCAATCCATTTCTTTGTGAACAGTTTATAGCTTTTTCTCAAATGCATCTCAAATTCTTCATGACAATGAAGTAAGCCCAAATGTGCTCACCTGTAATGGGCCATGCCTCTCTCCACCTTCAAAATAATTTGCTTTCCTGGAGTGGGCCATGTTGCCCTCCAATCTCAAAAGTAAGAACTGTTGTGTTCCCTGTCACTCATCACCCTAGTTTGTAACTGAGGGAGTTACCCATTAAGCACAATTCTCATTTGCTCACAGTGCCCATAAATGTGACAGTATCTGCCCCTGCACTGATTCTATACTCACAGTGCCCATAAATGTGACGGTATCTATTTCTGCACTAGCTCTGCACCCACAGTGCCCATAAATTTGATGGTATATGCTTCCACACTGATTCTACATACACAGTGCCCATACATGTAATGGTATCTGCTCCCACACTGGCTCTAGACCCACAGTCCCCATAAATGTAATGGTATCTGGTCCCTCATTAGTTCTGCACCCACAGTCCCCATAAATGTAATGGTATCTGCTCCCTCATTGGTTCTACACCCACAGTCCCCATAAATGTAACAGTATCTGCTCGACACTGGTTCTACACCTTCACTGCCCATAAAAGTGACAGTATCTGCCCCTGCACTGATTCTACACCCACAGTGCCCATAAATGTGATGGTATCTGTTCCTGCACTGGCTTTACACTGACAGTGCCATAAATGTGATGGTATCTGCTTTTACATTGGTTCTACATTCACAGTGCCCATAAATGTAATGGTATCTGCTCCCACACTGGTTCTACACCCATAGTGCTGATAAATGTAACGGTATCTGCTCCCGCATTGGTTCTACACCCACAGTTCCCATAAATGTAACAGTATCTGCACCCATACTGGTTCAACTTTTGCTGCAAAAAGTCCTGACACAGGCACACAGTAAATGAGAGAGGACAAGCACCAATGAGTTTCCTAAGCCTAGTACATGCTAGGCTCTCTCCCACATTCAACACTAAACATCAAAGTCTTCTTCTTTTGGGTTTTCCCGGTTAGGGGTCGCCACAGCGGATCACCTGTCCGCTCATGAGTGGCAGTGGAGTTTTATGGTGTTGAGTTGCCAGCCTGGCACCCATCCTTCCACATAAGGCACACACACTCACGCCTAGAGTCAATTTAGAGTGTCCAATCCACCTACAGCATGTTTTTGGGATGTGGGAGAAAACCGGAGCACCCGGAGGAAACCCATGCGACCACACGGAGGACATGCAGACTCCGCACAGAGAGCACCCCAGCCAAGGATCGAACCGGAGAACTTCTTGCTGTGAGGTGGCAACTCTAATCGCTGCACCACCGTGGCCGCCCAACACTAAACATCAGAGTAAACAGCCTCATTATCCTGCCCATCACCCCTCCACTCCCTAATTTGTTATTCATACAGTGTACCACACCTATATTATCGGATCTAAATCTCACTTTCCTCTACCCAATTCCAAAGTCACTATGACTGGGAAATATTCCACCTCTGGAAGTGGCATTCTCTTTCTGCACTTCCATTGACCATACAAAGCTGAAGCAACACCCTTAAAATAAGCCCCACCCCCAACTAATGCTCCCTGCTATATCTGTAAAATGTACCACTTCTTTGTGTCTGTTGTCTTCATGCCTTAATACTCCACCACTGAAACACTGAAGTCTCATGGAAACTGAAATCATACCTCCATGTTCATTCTCACTTCTTTGAGAATTCTAATTCTGTGACGTGGCTTCATGTATCCTGACACTTTGCTGATAACCATTTCATTTTTGTGGTGATAACCGTTTCATTTTTGTGGTGACAACCATATCTAAATTCTTCTGTTTACTTGTATGTTATTGATGTCTTACCCAGAAAAGCTAACAAGGAACATGCATTTCCTTTCAGTGACTATCATAGAGCACTGCTTGTTTAAGTGCGTTGCTCATACTTAAACAGCATGCAAGTAGAGGCTGATGGAATCAAACCCAGGCCTACTTCATGAAGCTTGTTAACAGTGTGATGCCTTAATCCTCTAACCTGTGCTGCCATGGTAAGGTGGAAAGTTCAGTACTGAGTAACCCATATCACTGCAGCTTTAAAATAATTCCTAGTAATTCTGAAACACTAGATTTGCTTGCAGTTTTAATGAAACAGATGGTTAAGAACTGAAATTATCCTTCAACCTCTATATTTTGTTTTTTAGATTTTGTTGATTAAATGAAACAAAGCAATTGAGGGCTACATGAAACAGCTCTAAGAGCCAAATATAACTCAAAGATCAATGACAAGGGAGCCCTACTTTGGACTCTTGATTAATCAGGTAGAAAAGTGGCAGCTTTTATTTGAAAAGTATTGTAAAGGTGTAAGAGATCTGGGCTAATTAATTTTAAGCAGGTAACTAGCTACCCGAGGCAATAATTTTCATTTCTTCCTCTACAGCAGCTTAAGTCGTACATCAGAAGCCCACAACACTCACAGCTCAGGAACTATGTATAACCAAAACATCCAGAGAGTGACAAAGGTTACAGAAGTTTGTTTTCACAGCTACACAACAAACAAGGTAACTGTACGCACCTCCTATTTGCTAAGGTAGTACATCTAGCAAAATCCTTACATTTGTTAAGGCAGATAATCCAAGGTGAATACTACCTGAATTTCTCAACAGGTATATGACATGATCTTTAGCTGCCACTCACTGATATATTACTATGATGAAATAAGGTTGCTCAGGTAGGGAAACAAAACTTAACCAAAAAGAACTTCAGCTGGCCTTCATCAGGCTCTGAATCAAAACAGAAACATGAAAGCTATGCCTCTTAAAATGAGCATGTTCTGTTATTGTTGTAGCATTTAGTGTAATGAGCTGGAATCCAAAATTAACTGGACAAATCCATCACAGTAACAGAGCCACAGAAGTTGCAGACTTCAAATAAGGTGAATATTTGAGGAACACCAACTGAACATCATCAGGGAAATACATAAATAAGCTGGAAGTAAAATTAAATTCTTCTTGTTCTTCTCTTATAAAGGTGTGATCTCAGAGTTGTTATATAATCAGTGTGGTGCGCCCCCACATGGGGGGTAAGTAGTATCTGGTATTTACCTAATCATCCTCTTGTGGGGGGGTAGTTAAATATACCAACTCCGAGATCGCACCTTTATAAGGGGATAATATTGTTATTTATTAGCATATAAAAGGCATGCTTTACTTTAAACAGTGGGCACTTAAGAAGGTATTTTTCTGAACATTACTTTTGTTTAGTTTTAGTTGCCAGCATCACTGGATGCTTGCTATGTTGGCCAACTATAACTTTTCAATGATTTGCTTTACGATGTAATGGCTATATGACGAGAAGGGGTTTTGATTTTTAGCATTTGATTAAATACCACTTGACGAATATATTCTTCGATGATTACACACAGACCCATGAGAAACTAGATTCCACATCATCTTGGCAACATCATTCTGTCTAAACATGGACAGTGATTAGACAATAATTCTTTAATCAATTAAAAGTAGCAGTATAGTACCACTACTCCTCATAATAAACACTATAATGTGGTTTCAGAAGAGAGTTGTTGCTGTTGTACCCCATGTTGTAAAGACAGAATCACCTCCTGAATGACCATCATCATCTCTTCATAACCCAGAGGCTCCCTTCACTCTGGAATAAAATCCCAGTCCAGGTTAGGCAGAGTCCCTCACTGACTCTCTTCAAGAGGAATCTTGATGAGTGGATGGGAGATCGTAGGTTTACCCTGGGTATCACTTCTGTGTCACTGTTAGACAGAGGCACAGTATACTAACCTCAAAAAAGGGCATATCAAAATTAATTTAAAATGGGTGGCGAAAGCCAAACACACTCTGGCCAGGCTTATAAATGCCCTTAGGGCAGATAGCCTAATATGAACCTATGAACCTATGAAAGGGATGCAAGTCTTCTGGAAGCTATGCTAGATTAAAGTATTCTGATACAGAGAAACAGCATACCTCTGTCAATGGTCCTGCCCCTACACTTCTCCTGGTAGGCTGAACAACTTACCAATACAATGAGCAACCATCCAAGAGTTTTATATAAAGCTGTGTGTTCGCTTTAACAAGAGGCAGAAATAAACATAGGAGAGAGATGCTTCTTTTTCAGCTAAAGTAAGGCCTTTCTGTTTAGCCTTAGACAAAAGGAGATCCTCCTTAGAAAATGACTCTAAACACCATATTGTTCAGTGGCTCTAGTAAGGAAGCATGACAGCACCTCTGCAGCAACAGATGTCTAGAGTTTTCCACAAATAGTAGTTATTTCTTAGCAATGCTCTTCCTGCTTTCAATTCTGGGGTAAGCAACTCTCTCTCTTCCCAATCCGACCTTACAAACTCTGGTGTCTTACAAAATAAGTAATGAGACTAATATTCACTTGCTGAGAATACTCAGTAATAACTTCATAAAGAGTTCAACTTGCAAATATTTATGCTTTCCATGATCGCTGGATCACCTAATCGACCTGACACATAGAGTAATTTACTATGTAGTTAACCTAAGGCATTCACACTATGTTTACTTATTTTGCAAAATTCTGCTTTGTTTTACTTCAGTGACTGCATACATACCTTTTACATACTTATCTCAAATCTAATAGCAATGCCGATGTTTAGGTATACTTTACCTGCGAGTGGCCTTTATAGCCAGCAGAACAATATTAAGTATTCATATCAGATGCATTGCCTATGACTGTCTCTTCTACACGTGGTACACATTGTAATATCTAGGTTACTCATTCTCACATGCTAAATTTTATTTTCTCAAGTTCCCTACCACAACTAAACATATTGTACATTATGCTATTATTATATGGTCTCACAGCCTAGGTCATGGCTACAGTGGGCTCATAAGAACAACCTCAATTAATATATTAATAAATTAATGGCTAGTGAGGAATTCTTCAATGGCAATAAAAGCCTATATAACATATTTTTTGGTGTGGGCCTTCACTTTGTACTTTTCCTGAGATTTAACTTGATTGTTATTACCAGGAAATGTGCCTGTGATTCAGTGTTTTTAGAGACTGCCCCCCCCCCCCAAAAAAAAAAAAAAAAGCTAGTTATGTGGTTCATAAGGAACGTTTTATGGCTTTTCTGTTCTACTAAGCAGTATTTAGAATCATCCTGTGGCAAAGGTCTCGGTCTTTAGACACGTGAGAAAGCTCACGTCTGCAAACACAGAAGCCAGTCAGCACTACAAATACTTTCTGTGGAGATGCAGTTAAAGAAAACGGAAAGTAAACTTTCGGTTCTATGCCTGCATAAGAGCCAAAAGTAAAACAAGATGCAATAGTGGCCAAATGAGGTGGCACATAAGGCCTGAAGCAGTAAGTCAAAGAAATGACTGAAGAACATTTATCTTCCTAGGCGGTGTCATTTTTCTTGAGAGTAAACCATTAGCTATGAGGAGTTCATCCGTTTCATTGCCCGTACAGTGGTTTAGAAGTTCCACTTGTCCATGTTAAACACACAGATGGGTTAAAGTGTAAGTGGTTGCACATATTCTTGATATAAACAGTAACATAAAATTATATGCTCAGTGGCTCATACGTCAAGCATTGCAAGTTTAGCCAACAATGCAGAATAACAGCCCTTGAAGGTGAGCTAATAGTTCAGAAGATTATGGTAGGAGGAAGAGTTCATTTGGGAGATCCAGACAGAATATTTTCAGTATGGATTATGCTAGAGGAAATGAAAATAAGAATTTGGAGAAAAGAAAGAAAAAGAGAAATAAAAAGGAGGCCTGAGGTGTGATGATGTTTAGCTTGGCATAGTCAGATGTTTTTAGCCACTAACTCCTGACTTCTTGGGATGAATTAATATGATCCTATCCATTCATCTAATTGAGGTTGGAATGATACTATGGTTTTATACTAATATGTTCTACTACAAGCTTGTCCCATGGACGAAAGAGGTGCTGGGTGATACATTTTTGTTTCCTGAATCGGGATGTATTAATATTTTGCCAAAGAACTACATCTTCTGAATGGATGTTAACTGAGAAGGTTTTCTTTTTAAAGAAAAGGAGTTTGCAGTTGGCATAGTCTGACAATGAGTATAAGGCAATGCATGGATTACCTCAGTAGGCCATAGAAAATAAGGACAGGTTTTGAATCTATCCAAATAAGACTATCATTTAAACCTTAGATTTTTAAACTTTATATTCTTTTAGAATAACTCCTAATCTGGCATTGGTTAATACAGTATTTACTCATGGCCGGTGTAGTTTAATGTGAAGTATCAGATATGAGCAATCAAACAAAGTAAACCTCAGTTACATTCTGTATTATCCTCACCTGAACATAAATTATTGTTATTATAGTTTCATAGTTTCACAGTAGTGTACTAGGCTATCTGCCCTGGGGCATTTACAAGCCTAGCCAACAATGATGTGGCTTACGCCACCCCGTATTATATAGTTGCGCCTCTCTAGTAGTGACACATGTGGGACCCCATTATTTAGTAAACTATACCTCTGTCTAGTAGTGACACTGAGGTGACTCCCGGGGTAAACTTACGATCTCCCATCCATGCATCGAGATTTTTCTTGAACAGTGCCAATGAAGGGCTCCGTCTCACATGAACTGGGATTTTGTTCCAGAGTACGGGTAACCTCTGTGTTATGAATCTATCCCTCCAGCATGTTTTATTCATATTTGTGCAGAGGTTGAAATCTTTTGCTCGCGTGGTTCTGGTGGATCTGGATTTTTTGAGATGGAGCATGTCCATCAGTTCTTGGTTGGACATGGCCCTATATGTTAGGCACAAATCACCTCTGAGCAGGCGGTATGCTACTGAGTAGAGCTGGAGTTTCTTTAATCTAGCTGGATAAGGCACATGTTTGAGACCCATGATCCTCTTGGTGAGGTACTTCTGGGGTCTTTCCAGTTGTTGCATGTGCCGGGTGAGATACATCCCAAATGGAGCATTATATTCAGTCATGGGCCTGACAAGGGAGGAATATAGAGGTACAATGACCTCCTTTGATCTGGATGAGAATCCCTTCATGATGAGATGGACAAGGTAGAATGTCTTTCTGACCACTTTTGCAACATGGTTGTCAAAGGAGAGGTCACTATCGACTTGAGTCCCCAGGTCTCTGATTACTTCTTCCGTACTCAGTGGGTTATTGTCTATGTGATAATTTGTGGGTACTTTGTTTTTCCCAAAGGGGATGACTATACATTTTTTGGCGTTAAGTTTGAGGCCATGATTCCGGCACCAGTTGTCCGTTTCAGTGAGACCTTTCTGTAGGATGTGTGTGTCAGCAGGTGAATCAACTATGGCACCCAGTTTGCAGTCATCTGCAAACTTTGTCAGCCATAATCCTCCCATATTTGCTTTCACATCCGAGAAGTAAATGCTGAATAAGAGTGGTCCCAAGACTGAGCCCTGTGGGACACCACTCGTGACTGGTTTTGAGTCTGACTTGGCTCCAGCAATTTTGACCTTATGGGTTCTGTTTTTTAGCCAGTTTGCTACCCATCTTGTGACATATGGATTTAAATTTAGGCTGCTGAGCTTGTCTATGATGCCAGAGTGTGGTATCGTGTCAAAGGCTTTAGCCAAGTCCAAGTAGGCAGTGTGGACAGCCTTGCCCTCGTCGATGGCACTAGTGACTGTCTCGAAGAAGTCAACCAGGTTTAAGAGGCAGGATCTGCCTTTTACAAAACCGAACTGGGTGGGATCAAGGGTCTGCAGATCTCCAATATCGCCACTTATGAGTTCCATGATGATTCTTTCCATAGCCTTGCAGACCAGGCTGGTCAGACTTATGGGGCGGTAGTTACCACGGTCAGTAGAATTTCCCCCTTTGTGGAGTGGGACCACTGTTGCTGTGCGCCAGTTTTCAGGTACATATCCTGTAGTGAGGCTAAGATTGAATAGTGTTTTTAGGTGTGGGTTTAGTTCATCTTGAAGTTCATGTAACACGCAACCGGGGATACCATCGGGTCCCATAGATGCTGTGTTTTTTGCTTTGTTGAGTGCTGATTTCACCTGTATGTCTGAGATGACAGGTAGGTTACATTCAGCAGGGATAATTACTTCATCTTTAGGGGGTGAGGGAGGGGAGAAATTTGCACTGAACCTATCTGCCAGAATATTGGCAATGTCGGTAGGGTCAGTGAATTTTTTGTCGTTGTGTACCAACTCAGAGCATATCTGAAAATTTCCTCCCAAGGTTCTGGCATAATTGAAGAAGGCCTTGTGATTGTCTTTGGTATCCTTGGCAATCTTTCTCTCAAAGTTGGCTTTAGATGTTTTTATGAGAGAACGTAGTTTTTACTTGTGCTGATCAGGGAAGCCTTTCCCTTGTGGGATTTGGCTTTGTCCTGCAGTAGCTTCCTTCTTTTGTTGTACAGTTTGTTTATAGCCGGGGTCCACCAAACCGGGCGTTTTCCCTTGGTGGAGAGGGTCTTGGTTTTAGTTGGGATTGCTTGATCCATGCATTCTTGGAGATGTCCGTAGAAGGCTGTTGTGTAGGATTCAGCATTTTGGGATGTGGTTTCCATTAACCCAGTAGGCTTAAAGGATATCATTTCTGACTTAAGGAGTGTAAAGTCAGCTTTTGAAAAATTTTTCACTGTAGTCTTTTGTTCTGGGGGTGGGGGTGGGATATGTACATCCAACGTGATCAGTTTATGGTCAGATCTTACTAGTGAGGGGTTTATATCCAGTGCGGAGCATTTGGGCCCCATGTTTGTGATAATCAGGTCAAGTATATTATCTCTCCTCGTAGGAGAAGTGACCAGTTGCACCATAGCATTTGAGTTAATGAATTCCAGGAATCTTTGGGCTAGGGTGTTAGGGCTAGAATAGTGGGCCCAGTCTATGTTGGGGTAGTTGAAGTCACCCAATATGATGGTGTTTGGTGTGACATTCATATCCTCCAGTGTTTTCAGGAATGCTTGATGGGATTCCTGGGATTGGGAGGGTGTTCTATAACATGCGACCAGTTGTATGGCAGTTTTGCCTATGGTGAGTAAAACTTGTATGGTTTCTGATGCTTCATGGGTAGCCACCAGTCGAGAGGTGTAGGTGTCCTTTATGAAAATGGACACTCACCCTCCCTTTGTGGTTCGGCCTGGAACTTGAGGCCGAAAAGCATGATATGAGGTATAGCCTGGTAGCGCTGGAGTGCTCTCAGGAGCCTTGAACCAGGTTTCAGTTACTGCACAGACATCGATGTTCTCCATACTGAGAAGTGCTTCGAGTGCCTGCATCTTGAGATTTAGACTTCTGGCGTTGAGCAGCATTACCCTTAATTTTTTTCCATTTTTGTTTTTTACGGAGGTTGATTTGTCTTTTGAGCATTGCCTAAAAAAGGCACTATGGGGGTGGCAATGTTATACAATGTTATATTTTATAAAGACATTTGGAATAACAATATTCCCTTTGAAAACTTCTATCTTGCAATACTTGTCAATCTTGAATGGCTAGGAAAGAATACATTAGAGTAAG
The DNA here is from genome assembly GCF_019279795.1 of Protopterus annectens. NCBI lineage: Eukaryota > Metazoa > Chordata > Ceratodontiformes > Protopteridae > Protopterus > Protopterus annectens. Next base: position 1,538,502,342 of record NC_056739.1, on the reverse strand, counting down.
GTTCTTTTTGCTGCAGTGAGTCTATGTTAAAAAGCTTATTTCCACATATTTTAGCTATATTGGTTTCAAGTGCAGCATAACATTGTTTAATGCAAACTTACTACTTTATTTTTGCAGCAGTCAGAGACAAGGTGAAATGAGATGAGGGATGCTCAATGGTTTTCTGATGATCCTTTTTTGTATTCTTTGTCCCCATGGTCTGTTGATCATCATCAGCACCCCCCCGGCCAATCGTCCCATTCATCCCCCATCACCATGCCGAGGGTTGTCTTGGGGTAGTATTGAAAAGACAGCTATAAAGGATGATTCGAACAGCGAGCTTCCTGGTCTCCACCAGGAATTTAGCAGCACCCAGTGTGCTCTGCCCCCGTCCTGATTACATGCAAAGCCCTTTCTATCCCCCTAAGATAACTGAGCATGCCATGCCTCTTCACTCCTCCTCCTCCAGTGCTGGGGCTGCTAATTAAATATTTGATATTTAGGTTGCAGTCCCCAGCACATACCTTTCAAATGCCCATATTTTTGCAGAATGTCCAGATTTTTTTACTCATATTTTTGATCTGTTCCTCATAAAATGTGTGGTTTTCTAGCAAATCATAGAGGATTGACACCACTTAATAATGGCAGATATATGAATTTTATTCTTCATATCATTCAGAAAATGCATACTAACAAAAATAACTTTTATTCTAACAACTTTCTAAGTGTATAAGATTAATATTTAAAAACCTTCCCTATTTTGGGCCTTTGACCTCCCATTCTTTTTGGCTGTGTCCAGATTTCTAGTGCTAAGATATTGAGAGGTATAGAGCCAGGTTATTTTCTGACAACACTGGACAGAGACATTTTCAGGGCAGATCATCGTCTATGTAATTTCCTAAATCTTGCATCACATTGTCAGCCCTAAGGTGAATTCCATTTATGTGACACTGTGCAGGAACACTAGTTTTACCAAAGGTGACTACACTATATTTCTAGCATTTAGGATGTGACTGTGATTAAAGTTATGATTGTGACAAGGCCTTGTCACTTATTTCCTGAACAGTATTCAATACTGGATACTGGATGACAGCTGTTATGTTTAGCATATAAAACTTGCAGAATCTAATTTCATCCCATCTAGCTTGCCATAACAGTCCATTTCCTACAATGGGATCCAAACTCATGACCTTTAGCCAGGACATTATAACAGTACTCTGCCAGATGAGTAAGTGCTATACTACTGAGCAACACTTTTATGATTCTCAAACAGCTACAGCCTACAAATTCCATTACTTTTGACACATTTTTAATAAGGAGTAAAGCTATGATTCACAGCTAAGTGCAATACAATACTAGAGTTTTTGCAATAAAGTTATGCTGCCCTCCAAAACATTTGCTGGCTTTGAACATAAATATTCCACAAACTAAGTTAAGGTTCAGAAAAGAATAACCTCATAGACCAGTGAGCGAACCCAGGTGATGCCGTTTCCCTTAACCTGGTTCATCTTTTGAATTCTGACTGCTGCTGCAGCTGTTGCTTCTGCAATTTATCTGTCCCAGCTCTACTCCCTGACATTCATTCTTGCCTACAGCCATAAATCCGTTCTATACAATTGGTAATATAGGAGCTATTCCCACAGGCAGGCCAAAAGCAGGTGCCTGCTCTGCGCTGACTGCAAAAGCACTGCACGTCAGCACATGGCTGAACGGTTCTGTGCCAGTAACCACCATCATCTCTGGACAGTCACTTAAAAAGCATCACAAATTTAAAATGTATCTGAATGGTAGACGGGATAAAATTAAATACCATTTATCACACATCCGTCATAAGCTGCATGGTTTTGTATACCATGTCCTATAAAAGGACTTATCTGTATCGGAGTATATCGATAGACTCTGTGAATACCTCATGTGGTTGCAGGCATAGCATAGGGTGTTTCCCTATTTATAGGAGCAGACAGTGTCACCACAGGCCTTTCACAGTGAACTGGTAAATAATGTCAAGAGGATCCTGGGAGTTGCCACTCCGTACAATATAACAACTTGTAAAATGGGTCTGAAGAATCAAGCAATTCATAGAAATCTCTTGGTCTTAAATCTTGTCTTTCAAAAAGAAAATCAATACTCATACTCTCTCTCTCTCTCTTCCTGCCACGACTTTGCAATTAATCATCATCCAAGTAGACTTAATCATCTATTTCAAACAGAGTTACTGCCTTTACATTTAAAATTTCATTATCTGTGCCTTAAAATAACTTAAATTACAAGCAGCAAAATGTAATTAGATGCAGTTTTGTTCTGCTCCATATACTGCCAATACACATACATCTGTTAGAAAGCAAATGTTTTATTCATAGTTCTGATTAAAACTGTTTCTTCCTTTAGCTACTCATCAGGGACATCACTTCTTCTTGCTGTGGCAGATATACTATAGAATTTGTGGATGCAAATTAAGCATTTGTTTATCCATATTTGGAAAATTAGCACATCCCTGCCTGACATATACTTCATACCGGTCCACTATTTTTTTTGCAACAGATGACCAGAGGGTAAATGTCTATAGTCACCAGCTAATGTTTCTGACTCTATAACATCATCAAAGTAGTATAAATCTTGCTGAGGTGATTGACTATAACAAACTATCTGCAGCACAACAATAAACTTTCAGATACGTGTAATAATTCTAACCATATTGAATAAAAATAAAAATAAGTGAATTCATTGCTGAACCATCGTGGTGGCATTTTGGACTACTGTTTGTCTGACCCCTCTTCTCACATCAGTTTGTCAAGTGTCAATGTACCAGAAGCACAGAGCTGAAGACAACAACATTGTAAGGATCATAAAGGCACCACAAACCCCTTCACTACAATAAAGTCTCCATTCTCACCTATGGACATGATCTTGGGTATTAAAGAAAAAGAGAACATCATAAATACAAGTAGCACAAACTAGGCTATCTGTATGGTATCTGAGTTCTCTCTTCACAAAACAAGGAACTTGACAATCCAAGTGACTGTCATTGTACTACCACCACTTTCCCATGTTGACAGGAGTAATTCAGGGGGTCTGGGCACCTAGACAGAATGCTCCCTGAGTGTTTCCCACAAGAGGTGTAACAGCTATACCCCAGTGGAAGTGGACCTGACATTTTACAGCCTGACTGGAAATGCCCGAGAATCGTACAGAATGAGTCTGAGGCACTTTTTGTGGATAAAAAAGCCTGGTTTACTCTGCTCAGTCTGTTACCAACCACTGTGATCTTCACCAGGACAAAAGAGTTAAGATATGAATGGACAGCTGGAATTCACTGCAGTGTCCTAATTATCACACCTCTCTCTACAAGTATAAATTAATTAGAACCATTATGTGTTGTATACAGAGCTTATTAAAATTGTTTTTAATTGCTATTAAATCAAATTCTCTCTCTAGATCATCATAATCACCTAGTCAGTGGACCAGTAGAATACAGGCTCTACTCTGATGACAACAGATCAAAAGTTTATGGGTTCCAGTCCCATGCCAGGTAACAGGATTTAAGCTCCAATAATGACAAACAGGTGAGACAGTGCTCCAGTTCAGAGGTAACATCTTTAGCATATCTGCATGTACACTTTTTCATAGTGTTCCAGTCCAGTGGTAACATATTTAGCATATCTGTATGTACACTTTTTCATTACAAGAGCATCATTCCTAATATTATGAAAAGTTATTATGGTTGTGAATATTCCAGTCTCATTTATTAGCATGCTTAATTTTTCTTCTTATCATATATTTCTTCTACTACTGATTAAAAAAAAGCAATCCTGTTCATCACAGCATGCTCCTACAGTGAGAGAATAAATATCACGTAAAGTATATTTTATATCCAGATGTACAAACTACTTACCTACCACACTGTGAAATGTCTCACTTGTGAGCAACACACATAATTCATTTGTATATTTACATACTCTAAAAAAAAATAACAGTTTTGTGTTTCAGTAACTTGTTGCCTGCTTTCTCTTAAATGTATTATTTTTTTCTAAAGTGATTATGGTTCCTTCAATTCCCAAGTCACCCATGAGAGTTCTGCAACATGACAGACCAGTAATTTCCTGCTATTCATTTGTCAAGTAATAGTTTTGACACTTTAATCTCTTCCTGCAGTGAAACACCTCTTTATAATGATTTATGTGTTTCCTGATTATAAATATAGATACTGCTTTCTACTTTTATCTTTAGTCTTATCAAAATCTAAACCCAATTTCAGACATATATCTACCATTTGTGTTGTGCTGTTCTTAAAAGAATCTCCTTCCGTTCTCATCGGTATGTTGTTTGCTGTCTTTATGAAATGATCTGTCACTATGTCTGAAGTAACCAGCAAAGCCATTCTGAAATTTTTATTTTAGGTAGGAGTGTATGTTACCTACCACCTCCCACTGTATAACCTGAATCGTAATATCAACAAAAAGGAGCTATGGTATGGCTTAGTTTCAGATTTTGAAAATATTTTAGAAATATGACTAATAAATGTAAATATTATCAACAATAGAGACATACATCCAATATGCACAGATATGGCATTGTGAATTCCAGCATTTTCACTCTTCGTTCCTTAAAATGGTCTTACTAGTTTGGTGCACCCATTCCCGCCAATCCAAACTGATCTGTTCAACAAAAGAAAATCAATCAGTACCAAATACATCCCATTATTTATGATATCTAAATCTACACAAGTAAAATGCAGAATCTCTGAATATCTAGTTTAAGAATACATTAAAAATAATTCATTTTAATACTTAAGCAATGATTATGTAAATGTGAAGGGGTTGCCTCATCACATCAAGATCCAAAGGATGCTTGGTGCCAGAGCCACGGCCTCAAGCTAAATGCTAAAAAGTGCATAGTCATCCCCTTTGGGAAAAACAAGGTGCCCACAAATTACCACATAGGTGGTAATCCATTAAGTACGGAAGAAGTAATTAGAGATTTGGGGACCAACGTAGATAGTAATCTCTCCTTTGATAATCATGTTGTCAAAGTGGTTAGAAAGACCTTCTATATAGCCCACCTTATCACAAAAGGGTTCGCATCTAGATCAAGAGAGGTCATTGTGCCCCTCTACTCGTCACTCATCAGGCCCATAATTGAATACAATGCCCCTTTTGGGATGTACCTTACCTGACACCTGCAGCAACTGGAGAGACCCCAAAAGTACCTCATCAAGAGGGTCATGGGCTACAAACAGATGTTCTATGCAGCTTGACTAAAGAAACTCCAGCTCTACTCAGTTGCTTACCGCCTAGTCAGAGGTGATCTATGCCTGACGTACAAAGCCATGTCAAACCCACAATTAATGGACATGCTCCACCTCAAAAAATCCAAGTCCCTTAGAGCTACATGCTCCAGGGACCTAAACCTCAGCACAACAATAAATAGGACATGCTGGAGGGACAGATTAATTTCCCAGAGGCTCCCCTCACTCTGGAATAGAATCCCAATTCATGTTAGACATAGCCCCTCGTTGACCCTCTTCAAGCGAAATCTGGACGCGTGGATGGGAAATCGCAAATTCACCCCTGGGATCTCTTCTGTGTCCCTGCTAGACAGAGGCACAGTAAACTAATCTTAAAAGGGTACCTTCTGTGACCTACTTTACAGAGGCACAGTAGGCTAATCTAATAGGGAGGCGGAAGCCAAATACACTCTGGCTAGGCTTATAAATGCCCTAGGGCAGATAGCCTAGTATCTACCTATGAACCGAATATGCAATAAAGTAAAGAGGTGGACGTGTCCCTCACAGCCTTTATTATTATTAGGATATACTTAGTGTCAGCTGGATACTAACAATCTGACTTCCTGGCTCCACAAATGGAAATATTCAGAAGTCTGTATCTCTTGATGGCATTCCTTATTCAGATTTCCACTCTGGGCCCATTGTTAAGTGTTAATTAGCTGTGAAAACATAAAAGGCACTATCCATAGTTCACACACATCTAATGCCCATTATTTCAGATTACTTGGGTAAAAACACCAGCAGGGAAAGGAGCAGCTAAAGATTGCTCCATGCTTTGAATTCAAAATGATGATGATGCCATTGTGTTAACCAAAGTGCCCAGAGTATGACATACAGTGCCTTGTGATTCGCTGAGGTCAATGTTTTGTGCACAGCATCAGGGCAGCTGACAGAGATGTATGTGAAAAAAATACCACTAGGACGACGGTTTTGTACTCAAATATTCCTTCCTCTCCATGTCTGACAGATCTTGGAGCCCACCCTTCTCCCATAGCCACCCAGATGGTGATACGCCAACTTTGCCAAACTAGTTAGTCAATGAACAATTGCATCCCATTTCATGTATGAACAAATTGTTTCACAAGAGCTACACAGCTTATCCCATGGCACTTACCAAAAAGAGTAGGGGAATTTCCCAGTGCCCAAAGCATGAATAAAACCTGAATTCCACCCTACAAAAAGGCTATGGGGCTAATGTGACTAACCTGATCAACAAAAGATAAAGGAAATCTTGGCAATTAGTGGTGTCAACCTTCTACCCCACCAGTCCTGCAATAACTGCATTCTGTTACCCCACATTTCATCCACATCCATGGACACATTTTCACAGGGGCAGTGGATCTAGGCAATTCTCCCTTTTCTTGACTAGTGCCACTATGCAAATGAATGAGGCTATGACCCGTTTTGGAGCAGAAATGGCTAAAATCAGACATCCACTTACAGGATCTGCAGTGCTGAGGCAAGATATTGGAGGCTACCTTGGCTAGAATAGGTGAGACTTAATGGAGAAAGGGAAGGCTGTAATACACTATAACTAGTGTTGCACAACCTAATGCATGTGCAAGCAATGGGTTACGGAAAACAGGACCTGAAGCTTGTACAGCCAACATTAGAGTCATGCTGGGAAAGACTGTGCTGGAGTCACTGACATTTGAATGGCTGATTCTAGGAAGTCTAACACAGGCTAAGTATGCACTAAGGGTCAAGCATCATAACAGGTAGTAATAGCTAACTTGATGTTAATTAGGCCAGTAGTAGATGACTGAGTATAGACCAGGCCTGCATCTAGGTGGCAGGAGAAGAAGGTACTGGAAGGGCTAATGCCTGACTTTGTGACACTTGGCAAAAGATTGAAAAATGAAATAAGTGTTAACGAAGAGACCAGTAGTCTGACCTGTTGACATTAAGGTCAGCTAGACCCAGTAATGGCAGCGTTGTGCTACTTATGATCATTTTGTAGAACAATTTGGGTTGGAGGCCTCCAAAGAGACAGAGAAGCATAAATACATAAGGTGAGACCAGAATTAGAAATAAAAGACAATGGAAGATGCCAGCAGAGGAAATCAAAACTGACCATCTGTCTAAAGTATGAGAGACTTCAAACTAGCCTTGGGGAATTTGTTTTAATCAAGACCTGTCACTGGCCATATCTGACTGGTTCTGGTGGCATCACAGTATTTAGGTTTTAGCATGTGGTGCTTACCCCTGTGTTCTCTCTGCAAGCAACTTATCTTTTACAAGAAGAGCCTGAATGGTGTTCTTGTCAGTTTGATAAGTCACATAATTAAATTTCAAACACCTGCATTTGACATTAACATTGCATCAATTTACTGATAAAGCATGGGAATGACTGTAGTTATGTTGTTGTTTTTCTTTCGCTTTTCCCGGTTAGGGGTCGCCACAGTGGAACTCCGGTCCGCTAATGATTGGCAGTCGATTTTTATAGTGCCTAGGTGCCAGTCCAATGCCCAACCTTAAACGAAGGCACGCCCATTCGCGCATGTCTTTCGAACGCCACTCGACCGCGGGGAGGACATGCAGACTCCATACAGAAGGCGCTCCACCCGAGAATCGAACGGGAGAACATCTTGCTGTGAGGTGACAATGCTACTGCTGCACCACTGTGGCTTAGAATGACTGTGGTTATAAACAAATTAAAAATGTTAAATGATAGCAACGTTTTAATCCCATGTTTCAAATCTCCATGCTGGTTAATGATGCTAGTAATTTTTAAATATTTTTTAAATGTAAAGAAAATACTAAAAAGACATGCTTCTAGATTGATTTTATGTCCCATCAAAGCAGCTCATTTCAAATTACTGTGCAGAGTAAAAAAAGACAATGAATATTTAAATTATCCACTTTGTAAAGAATTCCTTGTGAGGTAATTAGAAACTCAAAAAAAAATAAACCATAAACAATGCTGGATTCCCAAGTCTAAGATTCTGGAGACACCACTGGGAGAGTGATTTTATAAGTAGTTACTTATTTGTTGTAAATATTTATCCAGGCATAGTAAAACATTTTATAAACTTAAGAGTTTTTGGAGATGAGGAATGGTAACGTATAGTCATTATTTACAAATTCTGGAGGAAAAAGATAGTGTAAAAATTTTTCTGACAGTATTTCTAAATGAAACATCTCTTAGCATTTCTTTCAAGTTGAAGGATTTCAAAGGAGCAGAATAATTCCTAACGTTCAGTTCTACTCTACTTATTTTGTCGGTAAACAATCCTTTGAGGAATGCAGCTGTTTGCCATGGTAGATGATCGTTCCAGTGACTTCCTCACTTGCGCAATCTGATCTCAAGTTTGCAGGTCATTTACTGACAACTACACTTTTAACACTATAAAACTGAAAATATGGATGGAAAGCCAGGTTAAGTGATTACTCTTTTAGAAAGATGCACATACATGGCATACAAGGTTATTCAACATGTATTTCTCCCTCATTATCCTATGTAAATTCATGTTTGCAAGAGTGTTTTTATGTAGCTGGTAATATATTTACATATATCTACAAAGATGACCAGAAAACTGTATCTTGCCTGTAGTGTTATAACTGAAGAGGGTGCAGGCCCTTTCTAGCCCTCACAACCTTACCATCAAACAACTTTAGCCCCAGGGATTTACTTAGGCCCCTCTACTGGGTGACTAGTACCCTACATTTCTAGTGGCCATTTACATTATTGGTCCCCACATTTTACTGACCAGCAGTGTGGATTGAGAGCTGGGCTGAGGAAGGTCATTATCTATACTGGTTCTTTTTCTGTATTGTACCTTATTCCAATTTGCAGTGCCTGCTATAACGGGGCTACCTGGGCATGTGCTTCACAAAACAGTGTACCACAAAAGTGCATGCGTTCTTTTTCAGGAAGTGCAAACCCTCTACTTCCACTTTCATTGCAGCTGTATTACTCAGCACTGTACCAAATCTCTTCATGTAGGATGGAGGAGCTGATTTTGGCCACTGGCTCCCATTTCCTCCTGCCCCTTCCCACCCACTTCCTCCTCTTCTACCAGTACTTTTCTATATGTAACAGGAGGACACAAAATCCTCCCAAATATGTAACATCATTTTACTGGAATGAGAGCAGAAATCACAAAGATAGCACTTGATACTGTCATTGCATAATTCTATCCCGAATTGTGACATCACAGTACTGAAGACGAGGAAACAAAACAAAAAAAACCCCAAAAAATAATTGGACAAGCTGGAATTCTGACTGCCTGTTGTAGTTGGAAACTCAAAATGAGGAATTTACTTATGTGCTTGTTCTGAGGCCAGAAGTAAAATAACCTTGTCATGACACAGGACAACAAGTACTACACTGTACAATTAATAGGATTAAAGCAAGCAAAACAGATTATAATCTTATGGATTATTAAATCAAAGAAGAAAAAATGCTAACACCATTACATATTTAAATAGTAGGATATCACAGTATAATACATTATTAATCATTGGATATATAAAGACAGCAGACAGCCCCTTACAATTAAAATTATATACAAGTACACACAAAACTGTGCTCGAATTCCAACATCTCAATTTGTTTAAAACCGAATTTTAAATCTACAAAGAATACACACTGCTTTTGATTTGCAATGAAATATCAGTTTTTAGTGGATAAGTAAAAATGTGCTTAGCAGTTTTGTGTGTAATGCTTTAAAAATAAATTCTCCAGGACTGCTCTTGAAATGAAAAGCAAATGCACGTTATGTGTTCACATCTTTTTTCAGCGTATCCATTTTTTCTATAGTTTGGTGGTGGAAGCAGCAATTACTTTCTGACTGTGAAATACTCATTGTGAATTCCAAGTCCCATCACATTTATGTACTCACAGTAGGATAAGAATGCATTATCACTTCCTTGCTGTGTGCTAAAAGATCCGAAAATATGGCAAAAGTAGGGTGGATTTATGCTGTGAATCACGTGATAAAAATGCAAAGAAAAAAAAATCAGAGAATCAAATGGTCCCTTTGCTTTTTTAGATGTCGAAAAATGGACTACAATTTAAGTACACACTTATGGATTGCTAGGACAACAACAGAAAAATGCAGAACAATGACAAAAGGGTCTGTCTTTAAGGGTGTGAGATAAGTTATAACTGCTTACTCTTGGTAACCACAAAGACTGAGATGACTGCATACTTTCAGGTTACATATTTAAATAGAGAGGGAGAGAGTTCACAACACTAGCGGGATTTACAGGTTGATTTAAATGTTACAAATGAGTATGCATTTTTTTATATATGACTTAAGAAAGAGGGTTCTCACTTATCAGGGTTTGTAGGTAGATTTGGAAGCCACTGCCTATATTTACATGTCAGCAGACATTTTATTTTTGTGCTTTGTATGCCAGAGTTTAGGGATAATTATTACCTCCAAACCCCTTTTTGTTTTTTGTTCTGCTCAGAGTCACCCTCACTAACACTGCATGTTTTCCAAAGCTTTTCAGTAGTGTATAACCTGCATATTTCTTTACATTTAATCCCAGCTGTCTCGTATTTACCCACTAGACAAGAAACCACATATCAAGAAACACTCCACTTCTCATCTGTGACCACCACACCCATCTTCATATCAAGTTCATCTTGCACTCGTAGATTATTGCGATATGTGACACAACTATAATAAACGACAGGGGCACCAGATTTTAACCATTTGGTACTCCCCTCCTTACCAACTTTCATTCCGGTATTTTCTGTCTCCTAAATACAGTTTACTTGTGATCACGCAGCCAGTTTTCAAACTGTTGCAGTATTCTTTGTACTTTTCCTAACTGATGCTGGTGAAATGCAGTGTTAATGGCCTTGCTAATGCCCAAGCATGGAGGAAGTGTACAGTAGTGTGTACACCTCACCATCATTGATACAACCTGTTAAATCATAATGAACTTTCTACTATGGTGTGTCAAACGCCATGATCCCTGCAACAGGTAGTAACACAATTTACTTCAGGATTAATGCAAACAGCTCAACCTGCCATCCCTAGACTGAATGAAAAAGTCTTAAAAATCAGAGACATCTTTCCCAAGTTTCTAATTTTTGCCTCCAAAATTTCCTTCAATCAGTCATTACAACATAAGCTTTTGTAGTATAAGAAAGGAAATAACATTGCTCTATAAACTTTCTAAGTGAATGATACCAATATTTAAAATATGCCCCTAATTTTATATATAATTCCTTTCTTAGTTATGGCTCTGCCCTTGGTTCATCATACAGAAGTGTAGGATCATGACCAAATCTAAAGATCACAAAGCACAGAAATATCTCCCAGTCTGACAACCTTTACGCTGAAAACTCATGGATACTGACATGTGCAGTGAATGTGTTTTCTTTAAATGCATGTGTTTTTACCCAGATCTTAGCTCAGTGTCACACACCCCCATGTTCCTCCTTCCTCATCACTGACAGCTTTCATGCCATCCATATTGCCATCATTACAAAGATCTTAGCCCCTGTCAGCATGCTATGTTCTGACACTGATGACACTGCTAGCCTGGAAACCTGAAGGCCTTTCTTTGAAAGTCCACCTCCTCTGGCAGACCCCAACATCACTGCACACAAGAAGGCAGCTGAACTTGCAGATTCCTGGTCAAACCAGCCTAACAACTTCTAGGTGCCAGACAATTAAATAACAGTATAGCAGCACAGCCTCACAGCTTCTAGCTGGGTGAAATACTGCCCTAATAAGTACCACTCCTTCTCCAAGGGATGAAAAACGTGCTCACTGGATTCTGCCTTTGTATTACAGAGGACTGGATCACCTAGAAACAAGGGCATTGGAGAAGCTGAACAGAAAGGGTAGGAATAAGCATCCAATGCTTGTTCAACTATCCGTGGGTGGGGGGAGGAACTGTGTCCCCCAGCAATGATAAGATAGGTACAGGGCATGCAATGGATGGGCCAGGGGAATCTAACATGCTGCATCTGCAGTAGTCTTCACTGGGCATTTGCAGGAACTTGCATACTTACAGGACCTTTCATCTACATGCATGCACATCTGCCCCAAAAAGAGGGGTTAGGAGCAGGAAAAATCATGGCTGCATGGTGTCTCTTGCATAAGTGGGAATGAATGGACATGATTTTATATATATTTTATATACGTGCGCTTACACAGACATATCTTTCTATATATCTGTCTATATATATATATATATAGATATATATAGATATATATATACACACACACATATACAGTATATATATATATATATATATATATATATATATATATATATATATATATATATATACACACATAGACACACACACACATATATACACACACACACACACACAAACACACACTCACACACATTGCCCACTACTACTACATCCCTGGTGCCACCCCTTATTAGCCCTTTAATGCTTGGGATACTAGATCCAGTTTTTTCTTAGTAGTGTAGACATCAGGTCAGCTATGTTAAAACATATTTTGATGACAAAAAGCTCTGTAATGTTCATGCTTTTAAAGTTATATCATATTTATCTCCAACTTTTCTGTAAAGAAAAAGATGTGGTTTACAATGGACAGAAAGAGAGTTATATACAAAAATCAGGGCTAGTATTGGAAAAATCTTAAACAGTTAAGAAGCACTGCTTAACCACACTATTATAGACTTAATAGATTAGACTGAGCCTTAGATAATCTTTTATAATTATGTAGCATGAGAAATCCCAGTTTTGATCAGTCTATACTTCACATGTTTAAAAGTGTTACTATCTTCAGCATTCAGACCTCTCAGGGATATGCTTTACCACTGGCCAATCACATTAATGACAATAATTTCAGTTTTGATGCTGAATACTGAATAATTTAGAAGTGTTCAGGCTTCGCACATATACGGACATTAATATCTAGAGAGCAGTTAAGTCAACCAGACTCTAATTGTCATCAGGTAACTACAGTGCCTGCCTACAGATGTGTCTCATGGCTGACAAAGACGAATTGTGTATCTGTACTGGATAGGCCGAAGAGTAAAGTGTAGGGGATGGAACCTCAAATTAATCTTCAGATCAGGGACACTGTGCCAAATTTAATAACACTGTCGGCCTTCACCACACAAGGATTACAGAGCAGTCACATATTTTACTGTCACACAGATATAGTCAACATGGAATGATCAATGTCTCTCTGAGCTGCGATGTGGTAAAGCACACAGCATTTATTGGTAACTTTATTTTTTTATTCTTTATTCTTAATTTTTAAACATAGAATACTAGTTTGTTAAAATGCAGTTGCTGAAAAAGATGGCAACTGTTTCACATCTCTAAGTCAGCCTAGTTCACAATGTCAGGAAATAGTGTTCAGGGGAATCATACTAAATATCAACAGTTGGGGTCCAGTGGCTTCTACAGATGATGGTTCAAAAATTAGATTTCTTGCCATTAGTTTGAGGAAATCTGGATTTGATGGACTTGCATGTATTTTGTTCATCATAAATATGCCTGCTTGCCACTCTCCTATGTCTATTTTTTCACATCTGAGGAGGTCATAGTATGTCTAGTTTGGTATCTATGATGATGCATTTCATACAAGTTTCTTACACATCTCTAGATCATACGCTGAAATCCAGTCATCATATTTTTGATGATTGCTTATGACTATGCTGGTATTAATATGAATAACTTTCAGACCCCAGAAGTGAAAGATATAGGATCTCTTGAGTGAGTGTGCTTGTACAGGATTTAGGTGGGATGGACATCGCTTATAAGACGCATTCTTTTGAGTAGTAACTTGGATGAGCTTAATGTGAAAACAAAATTGAGTTCAGTCAGAAATCTCATAAAACGTTCTTATTTTGCAGGAGTATGAATGAAATGACTGGCCTATGGGAGATGCTGTAGCACTGGATGGCTATAGGGAGTTAAACTGACCAAGTACTCTTGACTTTTGACAGTTCTGTAAAGACCTGATCATATTCAAATGACACACAGAATGTTACTGTAGTCTCAAACAGTGAAATGTTATACTGAAACACATCTCAGCACTGTATAGAAACCATAATGTAATAAGAAAGCTGACCTTCTGTGCATACAAGTGATGTATTCTTAGTGTCGTGGTTGTTTAATCTTCACAGAGATACGAGTAAGAAAGAGCTATAGCTCAGGATAAGAGGAATAAACGTGGAAAGGCTGGGTAAGTTAAAACTGTAAAAGCATTAGGCTGAAGCCAGTTGCCATTACAGTCTCCACACTTTCTCTCGAATCTGAAAGCAAAAGCAATGAATGACTCTTATATCTATGTGAAAAACCCAAGCTTGTATCCCAGTAACATAAAAGACAGTTTACGTCTGCACTTTCTTGTTACATATACACTTGAGCTTATCATGGTATGAACAAATAACACTGCTAAAATACTATTTTGTGTACAGGCAACTCCTCCGATGATGGTGATATCCTCCTTTATTTTTCTCATTAAGTGGTCACTGCACATTAGAAAGAGAGGGAGTGTTCAGTGAAAGGCAAAGAAAAACGTATCTTGCTTTTGTAAAGCTACAGTATCAGACCACCCGGGAAACACTAACCTATGGGCTTTAGAAATCTTAAGTCTTATGGGAATTCAGCAACAGAAAATGAGCAATTACCACATCAAGCTATTATGCTAAAGCAGTTGTGAAACAATCTACAGCGACGCAGAAAAATAAACAGCTGCATTATTAAAGTATCAGTTAATCTATGAGAGCACTTGCCTTCACGACTTTAGGACTGGTTTCATCCGCTGTTCATAGGTTCATAGGTTCATACTAGGCTATCTGCCCTGGGGCAATTATAAGCCTAGCCCAATTCTGTATGGCTTACGCCACCCCTTGATTTGAGTATACTGTGCCCTTTTTAAGGTTTAGTTTACTGTGCCTCTGTCTAATAGTGACACGGGAGTAATCCCTGGGACAAACCTACGATCCCCCATCCACTTATCGAGATTCTTCTTGAAGAGATCCAGTGAGGTGCTCTGCCTCACATGAACTGGAATTCTATTCCAGAGCGAAGGGAGCCTCTGGGTTATGAACCTGTCCCTCCAGCAAGTTCTATTTATTTCTGTGCTGAGGTTCAAGTCCCTCGAGCGTATGGCTCTAAGGGATTTAGATTTACTTAGGTGGAGCATGTCCATTAATTCTGGATTTGACATAGCTTTGTATGCCAGGCATAGATCGCCTCGAAGTAGGCGGTATGCAACTGAGTAGAGCTGGAGTTTTTTTAACCGAGCAGTATATGGCATCTGTTTGAGACCCTTGATCCTCTTGGTGAAATACTTTTGGGGTCTTTCTAATTGCTGCAGGTGTCGGGTAAGGTACAACCCCAAAAGGGGATTGTATTCTTTGATGGGGCTGATGAGGGGTGAATAAAGGGGCACCATTACCTCTCTTGATCTAGATGTGAAACCCTTCGTGATGAGGTGGGCTATGTAGAAGGTCTTTCTAACCACTTTGGCAATGTGGTTTTCAAAGGAGAGATTGCTATCAACTTGGGTCCCCAGGTCCCTAATAACTTTCTCTGTACTTAATGGGTTTCCGCCTATGTGGTAATTTGTGGGCACATTGTTTTTGCCAAAGGGTATGACTATACATTTTTTGGCATTTAGCTTTAAACCATGGCGCTGGCACCAGTTATCTGTCTCTGTGAGACCTTTTTGAAGGATGTTTGTGTCAGCTGGAGAGTTGATTATGGCGCCCAGTTTGCAGTCGTCTGCGAACTTGGTGAACCATAGTCCTCCCACGTTTGCCTGTACCTCGGAAAAGTATATACCGAACAAGAGTGGTCCCAGGACAGAACCCTGTGGGATGCCACTTGTGACCGGTTTTGAGTCTGACATGGCTCCAGCAACTCTCACTCTGTGGGTTCTGTCTTTGAGCCAGTTTGCGACCCATCTTGTGACATAGGGGTTTATTTTTAAGCTGGATAGCTTATCTATGATGCCCGAGTGGGGTATTGTGTCAAATGCCTTTGCAAGGTCCAGATAGGCTGTGTGGACTACCTTCCCTTCATCTATGGCTTTGGTGACTGTTTCAAAGAAGTCAACCAGGTTCAAAAGGCAGGATCTGCCCTTGACAAAGCCGAACTGGGTAGGATCTTGTCTGTAGGTCCCCAATGTCTTTGTTTATGAGCTCCATGATGATCCTCTCCATAGCCTTGCAGACTAAGCTAGTCAGGCTTATGGGGCGATAGTTTCCAGGGTCCGTAGATGCTCCACCTTTGTGGAGTGGGACCACTGTTGCTGTACGCCATTCTGTGGGCACATATCCTGTAGTGAGGCTGAGATTGTATAGCTGTTTTATTTGAGGGATTAGTTCCTCTTGTAGTTCATGTAGGACGCAACCTGGGACGCCATCTGGTCCCATGGAAGCAGTGTTTTTTTCTTTGGAGGGGGCAGCCTTCACCCGAGCATCTGAGATGTTTGGGAGGCAGCCCTCTGCCGGGATAGATATTTGCTCTTTTGGGGAGTGGGGAGAAGTTTGCACTGAACCTGTCTGCCAGGATATTGGCGATGTCTGTGGGTTCAGTGTATTTTTGTCATTTAGAATCAACTCAGAACAAGTCTGGGAGTTGCATCCCAGGTTTCTAACATAACTGAAAAAGCCTTATGATTGTCTTTGGTGTCCTGTGCAATTTTTCTCTCGAAGCTGGCCTTGGAGGATTTTATGAGGGATTGTAATTTTTGCTAGTACTGATCAGAGATGCCTTCCCTATTAGGGATTTTGCTCTATCATGTAGTAGCTTCCTCCTTCTGTTGTACAGTTTATTTATGGCAGGGGTCCACCAGACTGGACGCCTGCCTTTGGATGATTGGGTCTTGGTTTTGTTTGGGATAGCATGATCCATGCATTCCTGGAGATGTCCGTAGAATGCATTTATATAGGATTCTGCAGTTTGGGCTGTAGTTTCCACTGGCCCTGGAGCCTTGAAGGATTCCACTTCGGTTTTGAGAAGTGAGAAGTTCGCTTTTGAGAAGTTTTTCACTGTGGTTTTCTGGGCTGGGGGTGGGGTCGGGATGTGGACATCCAGTGGAATTAATTTATGGTCTGATCTTACCAATGAGGGATATACTTCTGGTGTGGAGCATAGAGTCCCCATGTTGGTAATGATCAGGTCTAGTATGTTGTCCCCTCTTGTGGGAGTGGTGACTAGTTGTTCCATAGCATCTGAGTTTATAATTTCTAGGAATCTTTGGACTAAGGTGCTGGGGCTTGAGTAGTGCTTCCAGTCGATGTTTGGGTATTTGAAGTCGCCCAATATAATGGTGTTCGGAGAGATCTTCATGTTCTCCAATGTTTTCAGGAAAACCGAATGGGATTCCTGACTTTGAGAGGGTGGTCTGTAGGATGCTATAAACTGAAAAGCAGTCTTGCCCACTGTTAGTTGCACATGGATGGTCTCCGATACTTCGTGCAATGCCACTAACCTGGAGGTGTGGATATCCTTGATAAATATGGAAACTCCCCCCCCCCCCTTTTGTGGTTCGGTCCGGGTTTTGGGGCCGAAAAGCATGATATGAGGTATAGCCTGGTAGTGCTGGGGTGCTCTCTGGAGCCTTGATCCAGGTTTCTGTCACTGCACAGATATCGATGTTCTCCATACTGAGGAGAGCTTCGAGTGCGTGCATCTTGAGGTTAAGACTTCTGGCATTTAGCAGCATTACCCTTAGTTTCTTGTTCCTTGTGCTGTCTATGGGGGTGGGTTTGACTTTTGAGCCTTGCCTAAAAAAGGCACTATGAGGGTGGCAAGAGCCTTTGCCAATATGGCTTGTCGAGCATGTCATCCAGGCTGACAGACACTGGATCCCCTTTGAATGACACCAAAATTTTAGCCAATTGTTAAAATCGATCATTTTGTCTTTGTACTGTGGCATCATTCTAGGTGAGGGTAAGATGCTGCTCAAGATCAGGGTCATACCAGCCTGGGCTACATGATCAGAGAGCTCCTCTGTCTCTTTTCATGTAGTCCAGGGAGGTACGTCTCAGGTCATTCACACCAGCATGTACAATGACTGAGTCATATTTGTATTTGCTTTGGAGTGACGTGAGTGCTTGCGTTATGTGGCGGATCCTAGCGCCCGACAGGCAGCTCACTGTGACCTTCTCTTTATTCAGCCTGGTGAGCGGGACGTCAGTGTGTCTGACAATAGAGTCACCTATAACAAGAGTATCAGGTGTGTTATTCAGCCTTAAGGGCTGTGGCTGCTTGGCACACTGACTTTGTGGGTTATGTGTTGTGTGTGTTTTGTTTTGAGGTAGCGTTTGCTTGGATGTCTGCTTTGGAGGTCTCTGTTGCTTAGGTAGATTTTTATTTAGAGCCTCCGAGTATGTTTTTGTGTATTTATGTGTTTGGTTCGCTGATGTGGTGGGACTATGTAATACTGGAATTGTGTTGTGTGAGGTTACCTTCTCCTCCTGACTGGTTACACCAATTTTGAGATGAGAGAGCTCAGCCTCCAGTTTGGCTAAATAGTTGCATCTCTCACATATATTTGAACCTGTTTGGAGGAGGAGAGGGTTGTTCGTGTACATGAGACAGTTGTAACATTGCCTCAAAATTCCCAGATTCACCAGCTGGACTGGAGAGGAAACCATTGACTGACATTTGGACATGCTAGAGTAATAGGGAAACTGAATTTAAGATGGACCAATAGAGGACAGGGTAATCGTAGAGAGTATAAGAGTAAGTAGTGCTTATGGATTAATAGTGCTAACTTGTAGGATTACTTAATTGGACCAGTGAAGGGCCTTAGAATGAGAATATGGTGTTTAAATTGAGAGACAGAGTAGTTCTAAGGGAAAAAGTGAAGAGCAGACTTTGTGGAGCCAGGAATAGTTTAAACCCAATTAGGCGGCGCTGCCCGTTGTTGCGCTATGCTCAAAAAAGCACAAAACCGCGCAAAAGAGGGTTTTAAAAGAGGAAGATGAAGGAGTTTTGGAACTGACCCAGAATGGCCAATAAAACTACAGTTTCAAGTCAGTAACCACTCCAACAGGGGCAGACAGGCTGCTCAATGTTTTTCACTGCCACTGATCAACAGAGAGACTTTCCTTTAGCCCAAGCAAAAAATGGCCTCACAGAAACTTACAAACAGTTCAAGAACAGCAAGCCTGTAAATGAACTTTTTTTTAAATCTCAGATAAGTGGGGAAAAAAGCAAGATTTTTTTTTGTTTTTTTGTTTTTTCAGAGATAGCAGAGGTTAACAAGTATCAGCAAGTTATAACAGTGCAGTAAATGACCCCACACAAGAGTGCTAGGCCAAAGACAGATAAAATGCAAGTTTTGAGAAAAAAACGATTTTAAAAATAAGTGCAAACAGGAAATTCAGTAAACAGCTCTAGGTTGTGCTCTAAATACAGTTACTAATGCAGAAATCAAATTTAACAAGCCAGAAAATGCTCAAAATAGGCGGCTATGCAGAAAAACTTAGCAAATAAACAGAGGAAAAATACTTAAAGTCTCAAAAGTGGCTCCTTTCTTCTCTCAGCGTTTTCTCCTCTTGGTGGGTGCTTCACCAACAGCCAACAAGCCTGAAAATACGCCAAAACCACGAGGCAGCCAGGTTTTAAGAGAGGAAGATGAAGGAGTTTTGGAATTGACCCAGAATGGCCAATACCCTACAGTTTCAAGTCAGTAACCACTCCCACAGGGGCAGACAGGCTGCTCAATGTTTTTCACTGCCACTGATCAACAGAGAGACTTTCCTTTAGCCCAAGCAAAAAATGGCCTCACAGAAACTTACAAACAGTTCAAGAACAGCAAGCCTGTAAATGAACTTTTTTAAATCTCAGAAAAGTGGGGAAAAAAGCAAGATTTTTTTTTTGTTTTTTTGTTTTTTCAGAGATAGCAGAGGTTAACAAGTATCAGCAAGTTATAACAGTGCAGTAAATGACCCCACACAAGAGTGCTAGGCCAAAGACAGATAAAATGCAAGTTTTGAGAAAAAAACGATTTTAAAAGTAAGTGCAAACAGGAAATTCAGTAAACAGCTCTAGGTTGTGCTCTAAATACAGTTACTAATGCAGAAACTGTTATTTTTTTTCTCTGAGGTTTTCTCTCTCAGTCGCATAAACACTGCATAGATGTACACTGTGATGTTGCACGTCACAACAGGACAGTGGTGCAATAGGTAGCACATCTGTCTTTGGTGCAGAAGGTTATGGGTTTTAATTCTTCACAAGGCCGAGCGACTGCTGATACTGCAGTGCAATATGGGGGGGGGGGTACTGCACTCCTGAGTTTGCCATCCTTCGGATGAGCTGTTATACAGAGGCCTTATCTGCTTGAGTTGGTGGTAGCCGACATGGATCTAAAAGATCCCTCAGCACCTACCGAAGAGTATGGAAGGTGACTCAATGTCCTGGCCAAATTTCCCATAGTAGTATACATACCACCTCAGGTCTCCCCTGAAAATAGGTAGCATATTGAGACTAACCCAATCAACAAAGGATAAATAAAAAAAATAAGACCTTGATAGGAAGGGCAAGGTAAGGGATGCAACTGTCATAGATGTAAATTAGTAGGGGGTCTAATGGTGCTTTTAGAAGAGATTCCATTTGATCTGTAACAATGGAGGTATTACTGTTACACACATAAGCAGCCTAATTTTTTTTCTTTGTCAATGTGGAGGTATGGTGCCAAATGTGGTAATTGCTCAAGGCACCAACTGACCTTGCTACAGTTTTGCCTAACCTGTACTCTTGTCTACTTACTACAAACTGCTAAGGAAATACACCTCTTGCAAATCAAGAAAAAAATAGGAAGATGTATGACTCTCACAGTTAAAAAGCAAACTATAAATATATATTTACCAAATATATATTTACCAAACTTACAGGGAACTACAGCAGCTGTGGCTGGAGAAAGGATCTGTGCATATACAGGAAAACAATGGAAAGGTATTTTGGACCCACCAAGAAGGCTTAGCACCTAGATCAACTGATAGTGTAAGAATGTAGCTGTTATACATGAAAACAAGTGAACTTTTTGCAGGGCCATAGATAACGCAATAGGTACACCGATGAAAAATTAAACAAACATCCCCAGAACTGCGGAACTGAACTGATAACGATTCTGACCTGATTACTGTGTCCACTGACAGCTTGCACCTTGGGCAGCAAACCCCTTTACACCATTCTAGTTATGCTACTACTTCCTTGACTGGTCTGTGAACAGGGTGTATCCCAGCCTATACATCCACGAAGGCAGAAGTAGCAAATGGGCAAAGGTTCAGATGGCTGAGCCCTGATGCACTAAGATACCAAAGAAAGAGTAAGGTCAAGATGATAATAATAATAATAATAATAATAATAATAATAATAATAATATCTGGTGAACCAATGACCAAGAGGAAATGACACAGATGTGTGCAACACAGGTATTACTGAAACAGTCACTTGAAGCAGCCATGACTCATGAGGAGTGGCATTTTACCCAACAGTGATCTGTCTGATGGCAAAGAAGTAATAAAGTTAGATATTCACTTGGAAAATAGTTGCTTGGCAATATTCATCCCATTCCTACTAGGTACAAAGTCAGCAAATTGCTCTCCTGCCTTTCTAAACTCTTGCATCCACTTCACAAAGAACCTGATATGATACCGTCTATCCAGGGTGTGAAAGGATTTGTCGTTACTGTTTTTTGCCCTAGAAAACAAAATGGGGGAAGAATGGACTGATCTATGGACAATTTAGAGAACACATTTGGAAGAAAATGTGGTTAGCCTTAAGGGCCATCTGCTTTTTATGAATTACAGTGGATGTTCCCTACCCATGACTATCTGCAAATCCACGAGTCAGAGGACAGATATGATGACCAGCACAAACAATAGCAACAACAACAAAATGCTCTATCCCTGTATTCTGTCTCCTACAGGCTTTTGAGGGGAGATCTATGCCTGGCATACAGGGCATTGTCAGACCCCAATCTAATAGACTGCCTGCATATCCACAAAACAAACAGCACCAGAATTACCTGTTCTAAAGACTTAAACTGCAATATAAATAGGACCTGCTGGAGAGACAGGTATGTATCTCAGAGACTACCCCGTCTCTGGAACAGGCTCCCCATCCGTGTGAAGCAGAGTTCCTCCCTAATCCAATTCAAGTGCAACATGGACAATTGGATGGGGAACAGGAAATTCATCACTGGTTTGGCACCTATGTCTCTAATGGACATAGGCAACCTGTAAATGGTCCATCTCCCAGGCCCTAGCCTGTAAATGTTTCATCTCCCAAGCCCCTGTTTACACTTATCAAGGGTATCAGAACTTGCCAGAGATTTGGGATGCATGGCTAGGCTTAAAAAGGCCCTTGTGGTCGTTAGCCTAGTAAACACCTAGGAACCTATAAACCTATGGAAAAAAAAATCTTTCAAGACATGGCCTTTGATGCTACTGAACCAGATAATTTGAATGTGGGACTGACAAATCTTGTCAGCCCTGACATTCAAATCCCACACAAGGGAAATAATCGTCAAACTGAGCAGACATATGCAACCCCTTTAAGGGGCTCCTTGAACATTTACTGCTGGGCCTACACTACTGACCTCTATAAAGTCACAATGAGCAGAAGTATCTGACACGTACACCTGACCACAGAATAACTGAATAATCAAATCACACAGGCGCCTGAATTAGGTAAGGATTAAGTGTGAACATATCTACTTAGGTGGTACTGTGTGCCATTCTACCCAAACGGAGAATGTCTTCTGCATAACAGAATGTATTTGCCATGTAGATGATTTCTTGCCAGCTTTAATAATTTCCAACACCTCAGTAAGAGGGTCCGGTAGGAATAGAGAGTTTAGAGTAGGAACCAGGTCCTGAGGTAGAACTAGTTTCTCAACCATTGAGGATCAACTTAGCTAAATCCTGGAGATTTCCTTGTACTGACAGAAAATCAGATGTCTGAAACCACACCCTTCTTAGTCAATGAAAGGAAATGGATACGTTTTGGGCTTTCTCTAAATTTTGTGATGAGGTATGAAATCAGAGAGGATGGAGAAAAAAGCAGAGAAATCTTTCTTGACATGGAATGTATAACTTATCCTCCATAAACTCCTCCTTTCTCTGTAGTACAGATCAAAACAGGACAATTACCCCATTCTTCCATGTGACAAACACCTCAGACTCTGAAGTATCCCATGTTTTAAAGATCAAAGCAGATATAGCTACTCAATGTATAATTGACGGACAAGACAGGAATAGTCACTCCGCCAATTCAAAAGCACGTTCACTTTCCTGTGATGTGAAACGCTGAAACAGTGATGCCTCTATCTATAACGCACTGTCAGATTTTCATCACATCTTTGCAAAAGGGATATTATCAAGACTGCCCTTGTTAAGATAGTAAAAGACTGATCAAATATGAGACAGAATAAACAGGGGCTTGGTATCAGCTTTCCTTCCAAGGTCTATGGAGCCAGACGAACTATGCAGTGATCAACTTGGCACTGTTACCCTTGAACCATGGAGAATTCAAGGTAAGCCCCTTACCCTGTCAGATTTGGCTGTAGGAATAAGAAGTACACCTGGAAATTATGGGGATGCTCAACTACTCCAAGGCCCAATGACTTTGTTCTAACACAAGCAGAAATTTCATAAGCATGTGATTCTCTGCTCACAGCCTGTTGCAATACTTCCATCCTTAAGCACAGAACGGATGCCATTAAAATCAAGGAGGACCTCAACCCCAGGGGCTATAGAGCCATCCAAGCTTGGACCTTCCTCTACATCCTTACCCAGACTGCCTAATCAAGGACATGCTGGGCCCTTCACATAGAGATAAATAACTGACGTTGAAAAATGTAGAGCTCCTTTGCAATGAAGTTAATCTTGTGAGATGGGATCAAATCAGACTTCTCCCAGTTTATGTTCACCTAGGTGAATGCAGTCAGGGAATTGTCTACTCAAGGGATCTTCCAAGGAGTCTCCAATATAGCCAACCAGCTGTGTAGGTAGGGGAATACATAGAGATCCTTCACACTTCACTTTTAAGGTGAATTTCTTGGCATGCATGTCTCAAACACATAATCAAGACCAGACCATAATCTTCTATATTACCTATGCCTATTATATATAAGAAACATTAATACCTGTCCCACCCTTACCCAATACAGTTTCTATGCACATATTTAATGTCAAACGAAATATCCACATTCTAAAGAATGATCTTTACTATCTTGCAGTTCCTCCAACACTAGGTACAGTTCTAATAAATCTTTAAACTGCAGTTGTGGAATGCTTTTAAATGTCAGGAATGACGGGTGTTATGCATCAAAATGCTATTGGTGCCAACTTCTTACCTGTACAATTTTTCATGTTGATTTACTGCTTGCTTTATAAATGACAACAAGTCATACTGAATGTTTTTAAAGGTGCATAACAATTGTCAAGCAAAGTTCCAAATTCAACTAATATTTCTTCATTGTATTTAAACATTAAAAATGTCTACAGATATATGCAGCATCACTAAAATTAGTACAGTAGTTAATATTATTTTTAAATCATCTCAGCAATCCACACTATTCTTTGTATGACAGATACAGGCAAGCAGATGATGCATAAATTCTTTGTATGGCAAAACAGTGAATGACTGGAGCAAATGACTAAATTAGTTATTATGTAGTCCGAAACTCAACACATGCCTGGAAACCAAAGAATCCAAGTGTGAGAGAATGGTGAATGTATAGTTGTGTACTTCACAGCTCTGTTATAAAGCTTCACCGTTTCTGATTTAACATTTTTCATAGTTTGTGCTCAAAAAGAAAAAAAAATAGAATGTCTCTATTTTCCCACAAGGAGCTGTTTACCTTAATATCATGGTGGCACAGCACAGGACATAATTTGCAGCACTTGTAGCAGGCCCCCAATAATCAGTACCTTCTAAAGTACAAGAATAAAAAAAAAAAATTAACTTAATCATATGTAGCAATCAAAGGGTTCAGCATTCTATAACAGTGGAAAGCAAGTAACTGGAAAAAGTTGTAATAGTACAATCTGAGGCATAAATAGGTAAAATTTATAAGTTTCTTTTTATTCTGAAACGTAATGCTATGTCCAGCATTCTCATCAGAATGGAATCAACACCTCCTTTCTAACTGAATAAAGTCTTCATAAGCTACCAAATGTTCTTTATTTGCTCAGTGCTGTGCATTCGAAAGGATATTAATTATCTGAAAAACACTGTCAAATGCTATGAAGGAGTACTAACCGCCAACTACCCTATAGTGTATGCCAGGTCTGTACTGCCACTTAGTCCACAAATGTAGCTGGCAAATAAGTAATGCTATCACTTGCTTAACATGTCAACAGACCAATGCAAGACTTCAGATGGAACATTTTTAGACTATATTATTGGGACCATAATACAGAGCTGTGACACACACACACACACACACACACACACACACACACACACACACACACACACACACACACACACACACACACACACACACACACACACACACACAAAACTGTAAATGCAAAGGGAAGGGGTACAAATTCAGTGGAACAATGCATATTCTGGTTACAAAAAGCAATACATTCAAAGTATCCCTGGTATTACTGTATGTTTTAACTGATAGGGCAGTACAGCACAGATGGTTAGGATAATATGCCATTAACTTGATTAGTTATTTACTTCCTAGTTTGATTCTTTCATTTTAATATACATCTTATGTTACTCTGAACCAGAGCAGTGCACTTGGGTCACCCATGTAAAAAGCAGTTTTGCTTAATGGATCTTATCTGCTTAACAAAAATGTTGGGATATTATTTAAAATCCATACATATTCTGTGTTCCATTAAAATAAAAATGACATTTATGTAATTGTTTTTATTAAAGGCTAAACTGAAGTTATTGATGCTATTTACTGACGTTTATTCAATTTCTTAGTCCTGTATATTTTAAGTTTAATGCCATATGAATGATTTGGGAAACGGCAGAGTTTGTCTGATCTTATGTGATTAAGACTGACCTTTTTCATGAACAGACTGATCTGATGTGATTAAGTCTGACCTTTGTCATGAACAGACATAATAGCAAAGCTCAATTCTCAATGCTATCTGGAGACCTGTTACTCAGAATCAACTCATTCTGAAATGGTTTTTGCTGCTAGAGGCAGGGGAAAGGAGACCAGGGTTAAGATATCACTGTGATGTCCCCACTCTGGGCCAGCAATCAAGAGCCTGAATCCTGACCACTGACACTGGAGATGGATGTTCACTTGGAACAAAAATGGATACACTGAGTATTTCCAGATGCAGTTTTCTGCATCAAGCACAATCTCCCTTAAAAGCGCACAGGTAACACACTCAGTATGGGGTCTGGGCTTCTCTATCTGTCTCCCTCCAGGTCCCCAATCAGACTCCCCATTGGCACAGCTTTAGAGATGAGACCTCAGCTGAGTATCCAAGCTAAGTTCTTCACCACTATCTCTGTGAAACCAGTGCTTCATGCCCCCGCTCCAAGCACGTACACTCTTTGAGATTTGATTTTCACACACGCACACGCGGAAAAGGCTGGCACAGATTTACTAACTATGCCACCTTCTTCCCAGACTATAAGGTAGTTACATTGCCATCAGACACTCCAAAGCCAGTTACTCCAAGGGTCTTGCAAGGGTACCTAATTATACCGAGTGAAATTAATATTAATACAAATGATAATGTTGACCCAACAGCCAGGCTTTTCAGGAGTAACTACAGTGTCAACAATATATATAAGTACTCTCAAAGGTTAAAATATTCTCTAAAGGACCAACCACAATGAAAAGATTAAATATAAATAATGATAAATAATAAAAGAACATGAAATTACTGAATATCTATGTAAATAAACACCAGAGTTTCAATCACAGGGAATAGTATAAATAACACAGGTGGACAGGTTTACACAGTTACAGAAAAAAACAATACTTAACTAATCTCATTATATTATTATTATTCCCTGGTTACTTACTAGAGCAAGGCAAGATGAAGTAGGTAAGAAATCCTCCTTGAGTGCTCTGAGACTTCAGTCTTACCTAGTATTAAACATTATTTTTAGAGATGGATTACAGAATGACATCACATACATCTGGCCATATGACTTCTGGTTCCCATGCTTCCCCCCTTGGCTAGAAGCTGTCAGGATTTAGCACATATGTTTTAATAATACACAAACATGCACAAACTTGCTATGATCTGCTGCAGCTCCTGCAAGTCATAAAACAATTTCAAACCTCCACCCTTCCACAGTAGCAATTAGTTCACCCGAATGAGAATGCAGGAAGATTCCTAGTACAGACTTTATGTCTCTGGCTGCACTGAGAACTGTAAGATACAGTCTTTATGGCCTAAGTCAGGTAATTTAATTCCAAACTATTTTCAAAGTTTAAAATTAACCTCTTCTTTTCCAGTATCCTCTATTAAAACATATGCATTTAAGCAGTTACAACAATGCATGTATATTTCTTCTTCTATCCAACAGGGCACACTGTTGGTATAGTTTTAACACAAGCAATTTTACAAATTAATTTTTCAACACAAGTATCTGTACAAATCAGTTTGATAAACAAATGTCATATAATTCTTTACAAAATTCCAGCTAGCTGTGCTGGCATCCACTGCCCTACTTCTCCTGGCATAGCTGGCAATACCTCACATTGTCACAGTCACCATGGATTTCTCAGCAGGGAGGTCTGATTTAGAAACTGATGTTGTTGCAAGCTTGATAGTTCAAAATACCCAGTTCTAGACCCAATCCCATTCCTTACAGAAAGAGATTCTTATTCCTTCTGCATACTGTACAGCTGGACATATTTTTTGGGAAAGCACTATGGTGGGATTCATAGCATACAACGTCTCTCTTCACCTAAGCACAAAATCCCACCATTTTTAATATCAACACTACCAAAATTGTTGGAGACACTAGCATTTACACATCCAATTATAAAAATCCTATGTTTCCCATGTTAAAAATACAAAGTGCAAGTACGGCCAATAAAATAATCGATACTCAGCTCCTTGACAATCTTTCAGAAGGGACCATTTCACAGAAGACATATATGTTTATATCCCTTACCCCAAGGCTGGGTACATATTTGATGTATCCAAGTTGCACAAACATTCAGGTATAGCACTACTAAGGCAGATTGTTGCAGGGCAGAAGTGTTAAGTTGTATCAAGTTTAGGTACTACACTTGCAAGTGCTTCTTATGCAAGGAATATCTTTCATTTTATAGATAAAATCAAACCCATTACAGCTAAAGATATTGATTTTTTGTTTATGGTGGATGCTAATGCCCCATGATATGGTTAGTGAATGGATAACTAATCTCTTACATGAAGGTAAACATTACACAGTGGAGGAAGTATGGTTTGTTTGAGAATGCCTGGACCAGGTTTTATCACCTATTTTTTAAGTTTGTTAAAGTGGTGCTCCATCAGTTAAAAGGGATTGTCATGGGTGTGACACCCCTGCACTGGCCCAGTAATCAAGGAGCCTCAGTACTCACCACTGGAAACAGTGAGGGATGTACACAATGGGAGGATGACAAGTACACACACAGTAAAGTACAATTTCCCTTAACAGAACAAAGAGTTCACAGTTAGTCTGGGGCTGGTTTCTCCCTCTTTCTCCAGATCCCCAACAAGACTCCCCACTGGCACAGCTATAGGGTTTCTCAGCTGAGGGGTCAAGCCAAGACCTCCAGCACCCTCTCTGTTCAACCAGTGCTTTGTGTACTTGCCCAAGTAGCTGATACACACACACACACTTTGAGATTTGATTTATATACAAACACACAGACACTCCTGAGGAAGGCTGGTACAGGTTTACTAGCTATGCCCCCTTATTCCCAGACTATAAGATAGTTATCACTGCCACAAACCTCTCTTTATCAGCAACTATAAGGCCCTTCCAAAGGGTGACCAATCCTACTGTGTAATGTTACTATTATCCAAATAGTAGTTTTTGACCAAGTGCTAGGCTATTAGATGTTGCCTGTACAGTGTCACCAAATACATATGCAAGTACTCTCAAGAGCTTAAATATGTCTCACAATTATCAGCCACAAAGATAGGTTTAAATATATTTAATAGCAAATAATAAAAGAACAAGACAATACTCAAAAAACAACACAGTTACTTCAGAGTTCAGAATCACAGGAAATAGTTTAAAACATTGCAGTACAGTCTCAAATAAATACAGAAAACATCTAAACTAATCTTTACTATATTCCTATCTATATCTAAGAGAAATTACTGTACCCCGTACCCTAGTTACTTACTATCAGCAAGCAAGTGCAGATGATGATGGGTGGATGTTCTTGTTGGGTCCAAGACAAAATACAAAATGCAGAGGCTCTCTCTCACTGAGAGAGTTCTTAAATCAATATCAAACATTACTGCTGGGTCAGCTTTAATGACATCACTCTTTGCCACCTGCCTTCAGTTCCCAGGCTAACAGAAACTTAACAGAATTTAACATTTCTGTATGAAAAATACTTATCTGTTAGATGTTTGCTCAGAACTGGAAGTCCACACTTTTACATTTTAGACCTAGTAATTACTTCTCTCCAAGACAACAGAAAAACCTCTACCTCTAGACATTGTGTCTAATTCACTGAAACTGGGAGATAACACAATCATAAAACACTTTCATTTCAACTTATTTTCTTGAAGTTTTGCAAGTTAACTCTTTATGTTCCAATTTCTACTATTAAAACATACATTTGCACAGGTATATATTTTATATACATTTCGGTTCTTTTCTGGTAGGGTACACTGTGGACACATCCTTGAAGCTCAGTACCCTGTTCAACATACACTTCTGCACCATTAGTTTAATATACACATAACATATAGATCTCTTACATTTGTAAGACAAACCATATGAATCATGTTGATATTCACAAATGACATATGATTATTTACAAAATTCCAGATAGCTGGACTGGCAGTATCAGTATGGCTCTCAGTTACACCAATTCAGTTATGGCATATTTATAACAAAAATAGCTTCTAGTGGAACTATAGTTTTACTGATGACATTTTCTTTGCATGGGCAAAAGCTGAAGAAAAATTCATGAAAAATAGTACTACACTTTTGGATTTCACCTATTATGACAAAACGTTGTATTATTTACTTAGATGTGCAGATTTACAAAAAAAAAGTCTGTAAGTGAAGTTCTATGGACAACTACAGTTATATGAACTCTGCCAGTAAGACTTTACTTCATTATGATAGCATGCACCCATTATTTTCCAAAAATAATGTGATTAAAAACCATATGATTAGAATTAAGCTGTTAATGTAAGAAGAACAAGAAGTAAAAAGGTTTATTAAAGTTTGCAAAACAAATTGACTATTTTAGGTTTCCCTGATAAGCAAGTTAACAGGGCAATGAGCTCAAATAAGGGTACTGACAAGAATACCACTACACACCCATGGATATCAGTGGATAGTGGACAGATTAATGTATTTTGCATAATAGCTGGCATATTTTAAAAGCTACTGAGTAAAGCTGACATACTGTGGAAACATGTTTATTAATAAAGTATAAAGTATTTATTTATTTACTTACTTATTTACTAATAAAGTATAAAGTAATAGAGTATAAATATTGTCTGTGTCTATATTCCCACAGGCAATAAAATAAGCACTCTGGAAGATATCTTCCAATGGTTATCCACTACCTACCCCCAAGAAACCATTGTTCTTGATGACTTTAACACCGACTGGTGCACCTGCTCGGCTGCACCCCCTGTCACCCATATAAATCTGTTTGGGTTCACACAAATAATAACCTCTCCCACTAGGATTAGTAAACCCACCAACAGGCAAAGTATCTTAGATTGGGTACTTATCAATAGCCACCCAAGCTTGTATACTGCTGGGGCTCTCCCAGATGACCTAAGTGATCATTCACTAACTTATATTATTAAGCATAAGGCAGAAACCCACCACAAGACCACGTACAAAACAATCAGAAATAATAAAAACTTCAGTCCTACTAACTTCCTAAATGAACTTCTCCCCCCTTCCCCCCCCAAAAGAGCAAATGTCTATCCCAACAGAGTTTAGCCTCCCTGACATCACAGATGCACAGGTGAGAGCTGCCTTCTCCAAAGCAAAAAACACAGCATCAATGGGACCGGACGGTGCCCCGGGCTGCATCTTACATGAGCTCCAAGAAGAACTGAACCCTCACATAAAGTCACTGTTCAATCTCAGCCTTACTACAGGATATGCACCCAAGGAATGGCGTACAGCAACAGTGATCCCACTCCACAAAGGTGGTGCCAAAACGGACCGCGGAAACTATTACCCTATAAGCCTGACTAGCCTGGTCTGCAAAGCTATTGAGCGTATCATCATGGAACTCATAAACAGAGACATTGGGAACCTCCAAACACTGGATCCTACCCAGTTCGGCTTTGTTAAGGGCAGATCTTGCCTCTTGAACCTGGTCGACTTCTTTGAAACAGTCACCAAGGCCATAGATGAAGGGAAGGTAGTCCACACAGCCTACCTGGACCTCACAAAGGCTTTCGATACCATTCCCCACTCTGGTATTACAGAAAAACTCACCAGCCTGAACATAAACTCCTACGTCACGAGATGGGTTGGAAACTGGCTTACAGACAGAACTCACATGGTAAGAATAGGGGACTCCAGGTCCGACTCTAAACCAGTCACAAGTGGTGTCCCGCAAGGCCCGGTCCTGGGACCACTACTGTTCGGCATATACTTCTCAAAAGTACAGGCAAACACAGGAGGACTATGGCTAACCAAGTTCACAGATGACTGCAAACTGGGAGCCATAACTGACTCTCCGGCTGACACGAACTTCCTCCAAAAGGGCCTTACTGAGACGGACACCTGGTGTCAAAGTCATAGCCTCAAGCTAAATGCCAAAAAATGCATAGTCATCCCGTTTGGGAAAAATAAAACACCCACGAATTACCACATAGGTGGCAGCCCCCTTAATACAGAAGAAATAATAAGAGATCTGGGGACCCAGGTAGATAGTAATCTCTCCTTTGACAATCATATTGCCAAAGTAGTTAGGAAATCCTTCTATGTGGCCCATCTAATTAATAAAGGGTTCGCATCTAGAAATAAAGAGGTTATAGTGTCCCTCTACTCGTCACTCATCAGACCCATCATAGAGTACAATGTCCCATTTGTGATGTACTTCACAAGACACTTCCAACAGCTGGAGAGACCACAAAACTACCTCACCAAGAGGATTACTGGCCTCAAACATATGTCCTATGCAGCCTGAATGAAAAACTCCAGCTGTACTCAGTGGCATATCGCTTACTCGGAGGTGATATCTGCCTGACTTACAAAGCCATGTCCAACTCAGAATTGATGGACATACTCCACCTAAAGAAATCCAAGTCACTGCGAGCCGTGCGCTCTAGTGAGCTAAACCTTGCCACAACCATAAATAGAACATGCTGGAGGGACAGATTCCTGTCACAGACTCCCCATGCTATGGAACAAAATTCCAAACTACATTTGGCAGAGCCCCTCACTAACACTCTTCAAGAGAAACCTTGACGAGTGGATGGGTAACAGAAAATACACCCCTGGGATCACTTCATTGGCTCTGCTTGACAGAGGATTAAACAATGGGGTGGTGAAAGCCGACACACTCTGGCTAGGCTTATAAATGCCCTCAGGCAGATAGCCTAGTTCCTACCTATGAACCTGCCTCTACCACTTTTATCTGATCCCTTATCGAAAAACAAAAACCAACCACCCTTTCTGCTTACCTCCTTCCTGCAGAGTACCTACAAAAAGCTGCCGACGCCATAGCATTCCCCATCTCTATCCTAATCAATAGAACACTACACTAACTGATGGAACTATCCCCTCAATCTGGAAAATATCCTATGTTATCCCACTCCACAAAGGTGAAAGTTCAACAGAACTATCCAACTACAGACCCATTGCCATTCTCTCACCACTAGCCAAAATAATGGAGAAGTCTTATGGATTATCTCATTCAGAATGGTCTGCTTGCAAACTCTCAGCATGGCATCAGGCCACATCACAGCACCACCTCTGCCCTCCTTTCTTTTACAAATACCATATTTCAACGTAGGAACAACAACAGGCTATCTTAAGCCCTATTTCTAGAAATGCCGAAGGTCTTTGATATGGTCAACCACAAATTACTCATTCATTCCCTAAAATCCATTTCCTTAGATAACCATACTATTCAGTGGTTCCTATCCTATCTGAATGGCAGACAACAAGCTGTATTATGGCAGGGCAAACTGTCCACCCTGCTACCTCTCACCCTTGGTGTCCCTCAGGGCTCTATTCTAGGTCCTCTACTTTTTTCTGTCTTCATCAACAATCTTCATATTGCCATCCCTGATGCAACCTGCATTCAATATGCAGATGATTCTACCCTGATCTGTATGGCCTTCTCCCCTTTAGACCTGAAAACCTTAACACAAAACACATTTAACAGAGTTGAAAATTGGCTTTCTAATCACCGTCTATTGTTAAATCCCAACAAAACTAAACTGCTCCTCTTTACCCCCACCAGTAGAGCCACCCCATTTTCCTTCTCCAGAACATCCAACAATGGTACCTCTATCTCTCCAGATGTCCATACTAAGCTTTTAGGAGTAATAGTGGACAATAATCTCAAAGCTGATCTGCATATCAATAAAACTATAAAAACCATTAATAAGAAGCTTGGCTCATTATATAGAAGCAAACCTTTTCCAACTTCATTAGCTAGGACTGTAATCCACCTCTCACACCTACTCTCTACCCTTCAATATGCCTCAACCATACTCTCCAATTTGCGGAAAACTGAACTTAGTAAGCTCTCTCACTGTTACAACCATATTGCCAGATTTGCCATAGGCTCAACATGTAGGACACATCACTGTCAAAACTTCCTAGCCTACTTCTGTTCAATCAGCTTATAGTACCACCCTGAAAATACTCTACCACTCAAAAATATCATAAAGACATAGAGAAATTCAAGGCAACTACGATCATTCAATAAACTGTTGGTCCAAACCCATAAAGCCATTAACTCAGCCAGCGACTCTCTGCCAACGTCATTGGTAAAACTTGGAATTCACTTCCATCTAACCTTACCCTCGAACCTTCTATAAGTCTCTTCAAAAAAGGCCTCAAACAGTATTTTAAAGAGCACTGGCTTTGTCCCTGTACTAACTCTGATTAATCACTACTTATTCAATGCCTTATTTAAATGAATATTGTACACATCTCTTGCTCATAATAGCTTGCTGCAACCTGTTTTTTTATATACTATTAAACAGTGTGTATATTGTGTGTACCTACTAGAGGGCTTTCTAAATACATTTGACTCATATCTGTTATGTTGTATCTGTGTTATCTGGAGCTTTTCTCCATGGCCCTCCGCTGAAAATGGACAGATATCCAGTCAGACTATCCCAGTCAACAAATGTAAAATAAAAAAATAAATAAAAGGGGCAAAGACTTTAAGAATTATTTTGAAACAGACAAGTTAATATTTCCAAAGGTAAGGTGGGAACTAAGAAATGCATGTTCTGTGATTCATGTAGGCTTATTAACACTAACCTAACTTTCAATGTGTTTCAACAAAAATGTGTTATGGGACTCCAGGATTTTTCATCTGCGGTTTAAGGAGTAGTTTGTGTCACATGCGAAAGTTTTTATATTGGGAAATCTAATATATATATATATATATATATATATATATATATATATATAAATAGAAATCAGGCAAGTGTACTTTAGAATTCTCCTGTTTCCTGTTCTAATTTTAAAAGATTTGTTTCTGATGTCACTTATTTTGGGCTAGATGATTAGTGAATAGGTAAAAGAAATTGCGTATAATATAAAGAATTATTATGGCAATTGAATCTGAACACTGATGTACCACAGGTTTAACTGACTGATTAAAAAGTTTTTTTTTTAAGAAGAAGAAGAAAAAAAAAAAACAGTTGAAATTACTGATTTGCACATTAAGTAAATGATTTAACAGTGGTGTTCTTGTCTGGCTCATGCATGATGGACAATGCATTTTTAGAGAATGTTTCTTGTATATATCAAAAAGATCTCATGTTTGTCACGTGACAGAGTAGGTTATATAAGAGTGTGTGAGTAAAAGTTTATATTAACTGATTAAGTCTTCAGTATAAGACAAAAGAACTGATGTAAAACAATTTTATATTTTATTAAGGTTATGAGAGTATATTTGTTTTGAGTCCTTATGTTACATGCTTTTACTGAAGTATATAGCTTAAATATTTAAGAGTATTATTAGACAGGTTTAATGATGAGATGGTCTGGCTAGGTCTCATGAATAAATTTTAATTTGGTGTTCAACATGATGTTTCTCATAAGATGTCCGTTTCTTGGGTTCACTTTCTGGAAAAATATGTGGAGCTTAGGCAAATTATGTTACTTAATCTATTTGTGAACATATGTATAGCTTTATATAGAGCCAAATTATCTTTCTTTAGAGTCAATAGAGGCTTCATATGAAACAAATGACTAGTTATCGCATTAGTCTTCATTTATTCCAAGGGATTAGAACAGTGTACTGCAACATTAGAATGAATTTTTAAGATTAATGGCAGCAGTGTAGGAAATATATAATATATATATATATATATATATATATATATATATATATATATATATATATATATATATAAATAGCTGTATATATGTCAGAAAACAGAAGAACAGACTGCTTGGTAGATGCATTTGTATCAAATCTATCTTGAATCTTTGAAAAGAAGATAATGTTAATGCACAAAAAGCAGGAGAAATGATCTGTGGGAGTACCCTGACCTGGAGAAGAGATCATTCTATTCTATATCATCTTTCTTATAATGATCTTTATTGAAGTGCATAAATCTAATCACTGTACAGAGAGGAATCACTGCTAGAAAACCGAGCCATTGTTAAACACGCCTGGTGTCTTACTATACCTGCATCATTGAAATGGAATGAGCATGTGTGGAAGGAAAAACATTATACTTTTACCAGCTTAAGAACCAAAACGGGTACTCCCACTAGCAGTCTGCACACCCAATAAATTCTGTTCCAAAATCATCTTTTAAAATGTACTTGTGTCTAAACTAATTTTCCCATCTGCCCTGGGATTGAAGGTGCCCTCCAGACTGTCTCTGAAGCATTTGTGGTTATAGTTTGGCCCTGAGGGATGAACCTGAAGGGAAGACCCAGGTTCTGGGAATGTGCCCATGTCCACCATGCAAATTCCTCTGTGATACAAAGGGATAAGTTGAATTTCTGTCTCCAGGGACATCACAGAATCTTGAGGTACCACTGGAGCTTCTTCATGTGTAGCCTGGCCAGAGGGATCATAAGGATACAAGTCGATGCCATGTAGCCGAATGCTCTGAGGAATTTCCTGGCTGAGAGGCAGTGTCTCTCCATAACATGTTGGAAGTACTGAGTCAAGGAGGAGACCTTTTCCGGAGGGAGGAAGGCCTTTGAAGGGAGGAATCTAGGATAGCCCCCAGCAAAACTATCCTGATTGATGGGTCTGTGTTGGATTTGTCAAGATTTATGGTGAACCCCAAGGAGGTGAGGAGGTTCTGAGTGAAGGCCAGATCCTTGAAAAGCTTTGACTGACTCATGGTTGAATGAGGCAGTCACCTAGATGGGGGTAAATTTGGATCACTCTTCTTCTGTAGAAGACGATCATAGGAGCTAAACACTTTGTAAACACCCTGAGAGTAGTACAAAAGTCAAAGGGCAGTGCAGAGAATTGAAAGTGACTGGTAGCTCTTCTGAAATGAAGAAAACTTCTGCAAAGTCCTCTATAGGCATGTGCAAATAAGCATATTTTAGGTCTAAGGGCCTAAGAGGCTATTATGGGAAGAAGTTTTTGAAGAGTCAACATTTTGAACTATGGAACCAGCAGGGACTGATTGAGTGTGGACAGTGCCAGAATAAGAAGCCAAGAGCCTTCCTTACTGGGAACCAAGAATAGCTTGGAATAGAACCCCTTCCCTAGTTGATGTTCTGGTGTTGGTTCCACTGAGCCCTGTGAACATAGGTTGTGAATCTGAGAAAGATTCTTTGCTCTTTGATTTTCTGGAACATCCAGGTAACCTGAGTAGCTTAATGGCTCTTTGAAAGTGAGCCTGTAACCAGCTGAGATAAATTTCAGAACCCACTTGTCTGAAGTAATGAGAGACCCATTTTCTTTGAATAGGGTAGCCTTCCTCCTATCTTTTCTGTAGAAGGTGGGGGGTGGGTGGGTAGGGGAGATACAAAGTCATTGCTGCTCTCTGCCATGGCACTGTGGCCTAGAGCTCACCTGCTTGGGGGTTCCTGAGGACCACTGTCTAGGCCTTTGTGACTGATGCTGCCTTTGAGGCCTCCGGGGTTTCCTCTGGCCATTTTTTGATTGAGAGGGAAAGGACCAGTGTTTAGTGGGAAATTTTCTACTAAACCTAGAGGTTGAACTTGGAGGAAGTCCTTGACAGTTTGCATACATTTTGCTGTATCCCCCCATCTTTTTAAGCACAGCCTAATTTTTTGGCCCTAATATGAAGTCCTTATCCAAGGGTACATCTAGAGGTTTAGAATGACATGGTCTGGTAAGTTATATTCCCTAAGCCAAGCATGGCTTTCTAATGACAGAGCCAGATACAGCAACTCAGCTAGAGGCCTCCATAGCATCACAGCCACAGTGTAAAGAGTGTCTCACCACCTGGGAAATAAAATGGCAAAGATCCAACAATTCCTTGGAAATGTTGTCCTCCAGGGAGGATATCTTTTGCTTCATTTTATCTAAAATACTTTGTTGGTATATTATCATAAGAAACTGGGACTTCAGGGTAGCAGAAGTATAGACCTTTTTGTTTTTACCAAACCTATCAAGGGCCCTGCTTTCTTTGTCAGCAGATAAAGGGTTATTTAAGCAGCTGGCTCTTGCTCCCTTGGGACAGAAGCAACAACCTCTGGGTCAGCAGAGGAGTTTTTTAAGAGATATTTATGTGAGTCCAGCACCCTGTAAAACCTGTCTATGTTCTGGGAGGTCGAGAAACTCCCCAACCCTTTTTTTAGATTGTGGGTATTCCTGTGCCTTCCAATGGAAATGTTCCCTCATAGCATGGAGTGTTTCCCCAAAAGTGATGTCTTCAGGAAGCTGAAGGCAGATTCTCCTCAGATTCTGAATCTTCAAAAGAAATAAGGAAGGGTCCCTCCTCAAAGACAGACTGCTCCTGGTCAGGAGAATCAGGAGGTTCAGAGATAACTTCAGGGGTAGGATCCCTCTTTCTTTTCCCTGGGGAAGACTCCAAAGGATGTTGCCTTGCTCTAACTATGGAGAGAAGGTCCTCAGCTAACCTGACCAGATCTTGCTAATAACCTAGGGTATGGGAGTTGGTAGGAATAGGCATAGGCTCTGAGGTAGAACACTTCTTATCAGGGGCTTTGACACTGGGCCTAGGTACATTAGCAATCCTGATGCCAGTCTCCTCGTAAGTTAGAACTGGTGCTGGCTGATGCCTCAAAGGAACATCATCAGTACAAGATCGCTCATTGGAAGTCAAGGTCTGCTGAGCAACTCCAGAACTGACAGACGAACTGAAAGCTAAGGCCTCTGCAGATGTTGAAGGACCCTACAGCATGTTGGACTCTGTATGGGTCTCAAAAGATGCCTGCGCCACCACTTCTTTCGCAGAAGGGGGATGCGAAAGTGTCTTGCCTTCCTCAAAAATAATGAGCTTGGAGGACTGGCAGACAGTGAACGGTTGTCGTCTGAGGCCCTAAGCTTGGGTCTCTTTTCCTTGTCCTTCCTATATTTAGGGAGCTCAAACTTGGGACGACTGGCTGATGCCATCGAATGATGCAAAGAAGATGGCAGCTAAAATGTTTGGCCCTATGTTTGATAGCCCTAGAATTTAAATGGGTACAAAAACAGCAACTAGGCACATCGTGATCTGGGCCTGGACAGGTGACATACAAAGTATGAAAATCTCAGTGTGGGATTTGCTTACCACAGCGGAGACAATTGTTAACCTTTTTTGACATGAGTTAAAGCAAGAAAAAGAGCTCCCCAATGGGGTACTTGGCTTTAGAAGACTTCTCTCTGGTGCAGACTGACCAATGCACTGTGAAACACTGCTTTGGGCTATGATGGCAAGAAAAGATGATGTCAAGGCATCAGCTGGCTCCTTTTGTACCAAAGCATACTGATGTCAGGGTAGGTTGTCCACCAGCCTTAGGAGGAGGGACTGCAACAGTGAAACATGATGAATATCTAGTATTTCTTGTTTTACTAATAATATGCAAACAGATGTGCATCGCCAAAGGATGTGAACACACACACACATACTCACAGTACTCCTTTAGCTCTGCGACCACAGAGTGAGGTGGCTTTCAATTCAGTCCAGAGCATATAGGTTCATAGGCTGGTACTAGGCTATTGGCCCTAGGGCCTATAAAAGCCTAGCCATAACAATTCCCTGGCTATTTCTTCCCACACTATTTACTTCCATGGACCCCTGTCTAGCAGGGCGACTGACATGATCCCTGGGGTGAATTTCCTTTCTCCCATCCAGTCATCAAGGTTCCTTTTGAAGAGGGCCAAAGAGGTGCTCTGCTTGACATGTATGGGCAGTCTATTCCACAGTCTGGGGAGTCTCTGGGTCAGGAACCTAACCCTCC
Source organism: Protopterus annectens (assembly GCF_019279795.1). NCBI lineage: Eukaryota > Metazoa > Chordata > Ceratodontiformes > Protopteridae > Protopterus > Protopterus annectens. Next base: position 1,538,462,410 of record NC_056739.1, on the reverse strand, counting down.
AGCATGTTTTGTTTATTGTGATGACAAGGTTTAGATCCCTGGAGCGTGTGGCTTTGGGGGATTGGGATTTCTTTTAAGTGTAGCATGTCCAACAGCTCAGGGTTTGACATGGCCTTGTACGTTAAGCAGAGATCGCCTCAGAGTAGACAATATGCGACAAGAGTATAGCTGGAGTTTTTTAAGGCAGTCAGCATAGGGCATCTGCTTTAGGCCTGTGATTCTTTTGTTGAGGTATTTCTGCAGCCTTTCCAGTTGTTGCAGATGTCTTGAGAGGTACATGCCAAATGGGGCGTTGTATTCTATAATGGGTCTAATGAGGGATGAGTACAGTGGGATAATGACCTCATTTTTTCTGGGTGAAAAGCCATTAGTGATGAAGTGTGCCACATAGAAGGATTTCCTGACTGTTGTGGCGATGTGATTATTGAAGTTGAGACCACTATCCACCCATGTCCCAAAGTCTCTTATCACACTTTCAGTGTTTAGTATGCTGCCACCTATGTGGTAATTCACGGGTACATGTTTTTTTCCCAAAGGGGATAACTATACATTTCTTGGCATTGAGCTTGAGCCCATGGCTCTGGCACCCAAGCATCTGTTTCTGTAAGGCCCTTTTGTAGAGTATCGACATAATTTGGGGATTCAATAATGGCTCCCAGTTTGCAGTCATCTGCGAACTTTGTTAGCCAGAGTCCCTTAGTGTTGGCCTGTACTTCAAAGAAGTAGATGCCAAACAAGAGAGGTCCCAGGACTGAACCCTGAGGTATTCCACTTGTCTGGAGCTGGATTTAGAGTCAGCTACTTTTACAGTGTGGGTTCTGTCAGTAAGCCAGTTGGCAACCCATCGAGTGACGTAGGGATTAATGCCCAGCTTAGCAAGTTTATCTATGATTCCAAAGTGGGGGGTGGTGTCAAAGGCCTTGGCAAGGTCCAGATAGGCTGTGTGGACTGCCTTACCCTCGTCCACGGCTCTGGAGACTGATTCGAAGAAGTCAATCAGGTTCAGGAGACAAGATCGTCCCTTCACGAACCCAAACTGGGTGGGGTCCAGTGTTTTAAGGTTGCCAATGTCTTTGTTTATAAGTTCCATGATAATACGTTCCATGGCCTTGCAGATCAGGCTTGTCAGACTGATGGGGCGGTAGTTCCTGGGATCCAAGGTGGATACCCCCTTGTGGAGTGGGATAACTGTAGCTGTGCGCCACTCAGTGGGCATGAAGCCTGAGGTGAGGGTATGATTAAACATGACACTTAGGTTAGGTGCCAGTTAATTTTGTAGTTCATGTAGTACACAGCCCGGGATGTCATCTGGTCCCATGGATGCTGTATTCTTAGCTGTGGAGAGTGCATTTTTTACCTGTGTGGCCGTTATTACCAGAATTTGGCAATCTTCCGGTATTGAGATGGGCCATTTAGGGGGTGGGGGGGGGGTGAAGTTAGCACTGAATCGATCTGCCATGATATTGGCAATATCCTTGGGATCAGTATATTTAATGCCATTCTGTTGTAGCTCAGAGCAGATCTGAGTATTGCCATTTAGATTCTTGACATAGCTATAGAATGCCTTGAGGTTGTCTTTGGAATCTTTGGCAATTTTATTTTCATAACTAGCTTTGGAGGATTTTATGAGGGATCTCAGTTTCTTACTGAGGCTGGTAAGGGAGTTTTTTTGCATTCTGGGATTTTCCTCTTTTCTGCAACAGTTTCTTCCTTTTGTTGTAAAGTTTGTTTATGGCAGGGGACCACCAGATTGGCTTCCTTTTTTGGAGGAGTGCATCTTGGTTCTACTTGGGATGGCACGATTCATGCATGAGTGGATGTGGTCATACAGTGCCTTAGTGTAGGACTCAGCAGTCAAACTTTCAGTTCCCATCTGCATGTCACTTCTGAATTGAGTAGCATGAAGTTGGCTTTGGAGAAGTTTTTATGGAGGTTTCCTTACTGGGGGGGGTGGGGGTAGGATGTGGATGTTAAGGGTGATTAGCTTATAGTCTGACCTGACCAACGATGGGGTGACCATAGGTGTGGAGCATCTATAATATACAGCAGGTAACATTTGTTACTTTGCTGACTCCTTAATAAACCCGTGCGTTTGGATTTCTTTCACCATGGCTGAATGGTTTTCTCATGCCCTTATATCACTAGAACCTGCAGTATATTATAGTGCAGCTACAGCTGAGTGCACTGTCAGATCAAGAAATCGTAGAATCCAGCTATCTGACAGAGGAACCTAGAGCTGTAAGATCCATCCTGCTAACAAAATGCAATAAAATAAATTAGAAATGAAAGTGTGAAAGCTGATGGCTTGCAGCTAGCTATAAGCTCGGTTCTGGAAATCAATACACCAGAAGGATAATCAGCAGAGAACAGATCCATGGTGAAGGAGGTTATACTCCTTGTATGGATCAATTATCTCAAGCTTGTAGTCAGTTAACCATGATATAAGGTACTCTCCACTGACAAAGAAGACATCACAAATTTAAATGGCTTATCAGATCTAAGATTAGTTTAGCAGTTTCTTGTGGCAAGTCTGAAACATTAGCACTTAAATTCACTTCTGGTAGCAGATGTCGGTAAATACCCTAGTATTCTTACCCCCATTACCCTTGATTCATCAGCTATACAATGCCTCTCTTGCTCTTCTACTGCCTGTCTACTGAGTAATGTTTTGCACACCCTACTGTTTTTATATTCTTAACATCTATACTATAAGCATCCTTACCCATGTCTTATAAGTCATATATAATGTCTGCTTGTCACATATATTGCACATTAACTGTTTGCATACTATATGTATTATAGCTGGAATTTAATATCATGTATAATGTCACCACATAAAAATACCCGTTTTATATTTGCGTAGTGTCACTACAGAACATTACCTGTTTGCACTAGCTATGTAATGTATTTTTGTAAAACAGTTTTTATGAGTTTTTTTTTTAAACATACCTGTTAAGAGTTTTTCTTCCCAGGCCTCCGCTGAAAATGGACTTTGCCCAGTTAGACTTTCACAGTAAACAAAGACAAATAAGTTAATAAATAAAAAATATGTAAGTAAATAAAAAGTAATTACCAATGGTGCAGACATCATGAAGGAGTGCTACTACATTTGCTACAATACAGGTTTGGAGACATAAAAGAGCCATTCTGATCTATGAAGGGATCCATTCTGCCTTATTTTTGTGTTTAGAACTACACATTTAAACATGTCCATGAAATATGCAGATATGCTACATCCTATTCACATGAGGAACACTCAAAGTAAGAATATATCAGTATTAATCTGACAAGATCATAAGAAAATCATGTTTAAATCTGAACATAAGTGACTACAGCTGTAGTAAATGCACATATTTCTGGGTTACCTGTTACAATTTACTTGATTTATGTGGAGTATAATCTAGAGTTTCTGCCTAATATTTCGAAAACAGCAAAAGACAGGAAGTAGGAACAGATTGGGAGGTATGCAGACAGACAGAGAGTGTTACCAACTTTTGTACGAAAGTGAGACCATACAGGATTTGACTTCTGTATGGAAGTGTCTATGACTTGTCATATTAGGTCTAAATAACAAAGTTCTGAAACAAGCAGCTTCCCTGGATGGACTTCCTGCAGAAACCAGTTTCACCTCTCCACCAATTAAATTTAGAAATTGAACTATCTCACTGTTTAATGGTACAGAGCCTAATCCAGTCCAACATTCTAGAAAAAAAATAATAATTTTAAACAGTTACTGGGATGTATCATGTTACGAACCAGTTTGAAAAATGGTCAGATCTTATCTACACCACCTTTTTGATCTTCAGTCTTTTTTTTTTTTTTTTTTTTAATTAATTCTTAATCAGATAAGTTAAATGAACCATTCTAGAGCCTTGAAATAGGGCACAAAAGTAAGATGAAATGTAATTTATATGGACAGGTCAAAGTAACTAGTCAACAATCGTGTTTCTTGGAAGTGAAAAAATGCAATAAAACACGCAAGCTATGCATACATATAAACCGCAGGCCTAGACTGAACCTCAGCATCAGAAGCACTGATGCCAAAATGTTAAAGAATGTGTCATGTGTCACCATCCAGCCTGTGCTACCAAATCATGTTAATCATCTGGGCTGTATTCCTCCAGGCATTCTCTTTAGTTGTATTAGTGTTTTATACATGAGGCCATAGATAATTAAAATCATATTTCAGGCAATGTTTCGGATTAAACCAGGTAAAAATTCTGCCAACTATTTGCCACTTATTAAACAAACATATAGGGGATTTGTCTCGGACACATTTGTTGGAGCTGATAGCAGGGTAAATGCTTATGAGTTCCCTAAGAGCTCTGACATCAGTCGGTGCTGTCTGTCAACCCAGATTAATGAGTGTTAGCATTAAGGTCATGAAAAGGGCAGTACAGTATTGAAGAACATTACAATCAGGGACAAAGGAATTTCTTCTTGTCCTCCTTGTCTCATGCTAGATTCATGCTCTCCGTACTACTGCTAGTACCATGACATTATAAATACTTTAATCTGTTCAGCACCAACTGCGACTATATTTTCTGGGGATTCATGTAGGGACCTTGATATCGGCAAGAAAACACACACATATGTGCTAGGAAGGTTATATTTATAATTCATAAAAACTCTCAGTAGCTGATTCAAATATGGTTTTAAGTAAAGTAAGCCCAGGCATGTTTTCTTCCAAACAGATCAACAGACAGCCTGCTAGGCTAAAACATTTGAAATGCACACATTTAGCAGATGCATGATGGTCCTAGTCCCCTTTCTGCACTTTCATGCTACTGAAGAGATTAAGTTAGACAGGAATCATCCAAAATCAGGATCCATGTCCTCCATTTCCTATCTCCACTAACATCTATTCAACACAAACATCGCTGGCTCCTAAATCTTTCCAGTTTAACCCTTTCTTACTAAATGGCAGCAACACGTTTTGCTAAACTTGCAAATGAGTTCTTGTAAGACAATTCACATTGCAGAGCATATTTTTCTTACATGGATGTTCAACTATATCTCTTGGTAGTGCATTCATCTATCATTATGTACTGCTGTCTTTCAGAAATCACATTTTCTATACATCACCTTTATGACTGTACTGTTTCAATTTATTAGTGACATTGCCTTATTTCTGTGACTTAACATTTTTTATGAACTGTCTCTTTGATTTAGGTCATGGCTTGAAAGGTGGCTACTGCACAAAATTATTTAAGAACTGTATAAATCAATAAAAAATGCAAACAGTGAATCATATAAAAATCTTCACTGAAATGGGGAAATGTAGTGGTTAAGCTGTAAAAAATAAAACAAAAAAGTAAAAAAATGGTACCATGCAGGAAAAAAATGTGGAGCACAAGAAAACATATACTGGCAAAAAAGACAGAGAGACCACATATGGAGAGAAAATAAATGTAGCCTGACATACACAGTGACTAGCTGTTTGCCACAGTAAGTAATGATATGTAAAAGTAATTATATGTATTACAAGTCTACAGCACAGGGTCTTAAATACCCTGTTTCTTGCCCAGAAGCATAACTACTGCTTTAAAATTGCATAGCATCCTAGGTTGTAAGAAAAGTATAACTTAACAGAAGTCTGCAAGCAACAGGGAGTCAGCTGTTAATCAGGCCTAGAGAATAACAAACTTCACAATCAGACAGTGACAGAACAAACTGCACATTGCTGTTGTTGTGATAAGCTAAGATCTCACAAATTAAAAAGCTCTACACATATGTATGCATAGATTCTTGAAGCAGGGTAATGTCTGCTCATTCCACAACAGCTTAATGCAACAAATTAATATGCTTCATTTCTCTTCTGTCTTCCGCTGCAAGTACGTCTGACTTCTGCTACCTTCATATATCTCTGTAAACATCATCTCTCATGACACAATGAAGCTAAAAATAAGCTGACATGACAGTATGTTAATTAAGCTTTCTGTATTACTAATGTGAAGGACATCCTCCAGAGACACTTTAATATCTGTATGGCAACACCAGATAGACAAGCAGGTGGAATCACAAGCCTTGTCAATCCCTAAGCAGTAACATTAGAATAACAAATGTAGGATGCAGTCAGTGAAGGAAACAAATCCACAGAAAGAGCCCCACTAGTTAATCATCAAGGGATACAAATAGTCTTTCTTTGCAGGGCACCCTTCAATCCTGCTGATTATAAAGAATGAACTTAACCTTGTTGTCACCTGTATAACAAAGATGAACATAATCATTTTTAAACCATTACTTTACAGCAAAAAGGGTTACAACTATGACATGCTTGCATGATAAAATCTGTAGATAATTTTTTTTTCTTCAACCTAAATTTGTATACTTTGTGACTGAGCAATTTATACAAAAGCAAAGCTTGTGTGGTATTCTGAAAACAGGTACTAGTGCTAAATAACAAGCAGTACACGCAGGTATGGCTGCCCCCCAGAAATCCACACGGCACTGGTTTGATGCTTCATTTAAAGAACAAAGTCTTAGTTGTCATTAAAACAAAAAAATATATCTATACATACATACAAAAAAAAAAAAAAAAAAAATATATATATATATGCACAACTTAGCAGGCGAGTCCTTGTTCTCCAACACAATTGGAAAAGCCTGGAACTCCCTTCCTTCCAACCTCACTGCTCTCTCCACTCTTCCCAGCTTCAAACCCCAACTCAAAACTCACCTCCTATCCTAACTCACTGGCTCTGCCCCTGCTCTAACCCTGACTAGATATCATTCTGCTCCTAGAACTCTCACTTATCTTGCATCTAATTCTTATCAAAAACTTACTACTAAATTCGAATTTGCTTTTTTTCCCTTTGATGTTCTTATTTTTGCTTATTGTAGACACTGTAAAAAACACTTTTCTTCTCTGAACTATACGTGTAACTTTTTTTTACTGTTAAATCCTTCTAATGAATAATGTTCAATGTTTTTGAACCTCACTTGGAGCTTTTCTCCCCGGGCCTCTGCTGAAAATGGACATGAATCCAGTTGGATCAGCCCGGTAAACAAATGTAAAATAAAAAAATAAAATAAAAATAAATAAATATATAGGTTCATAGGTTAGTACTAGGCTAACTGCCCTTGCGAGCCATTTTAAGCCTAGCCAGTTATCCCCTGTGAGATTCAAACCCTGCACATTGTATTTGTAAGGCAAACACCTTAACCATTAGGCCACCCTCCCAACCCTGTCTATATCTATATCTATCTATATATATATATATATACAGAAAGAGTGAGAGCAGAGCCATTAGTGCAAATTGATAGGCGCAGCACTTTTAAAAGTCATGTTGTGAAATGTAGCCTACATCTGATACAAGCAGATCACTCTGATAAGCTTACCAGGTCATCCATTCTGATAAGCTTTACTTCTCAGCAAGCTTATTAAGAAACATGTGGTCGTGAGGTGTAAAGTCTCCACCCACCTTGTGGAGTGCTATGTCTTGTTTTATGAGAAGGAGCAGCCCTAACTCTAGTTCATGCACTGAGTTGTTTCCAGGTGTTGATCTGATATTCAATCATCTGCAAATTCTTCATAGCCTAACTGATACTGTTTTTACATGGTTTGACACTGCTGTCAGGTAGAGATCACAAACATCAATCTCTAAAGTTCCTCTCTGTACCATGACGTGCTGTAGCCCCTGTTTTTTGTTGCCTACTTGATACCACTACAAGTCATCCTTAAGTGTCCTTTACACAGTGGCGGCTGTTGTCTTCAAATCAAAGGAGGGGCTGCAGGAGACAGCTGAATGGGTGGGGTCAATAGAAGGGGTGCGGCCAACCAGAAAGGGGAGAAGCTATGCTCAAAACCACAAAAACTGTAACTTTAAATAAATACGCTGCCCTGGGTGCCAAACCGTCATTATGAGAGTCCAATCAAGACAAAATGAAGTGTAGAAGAAAAAAAATATTTCAATGCATTGGCTGCATGACAGCTTACTTAATATCTAGATGGAAGCAAAAAGGTTGTGAGGCATGAAAAAATAAATTACTTTTTAAATACATTACTGGAATGCCAGTCAAAATCAAGTACAAGAAAAACAAGCAGCACTCAACTCAAACCACATCTCCTTGCACTGCAGTTCTAATTATAATTTATATTCGGCTTTATAAAATTACCAAGTAACATGCTGAAAGTAGCAATCTCTGTGATACCCCTACTTGTAAAAATGTTTGTTATCCAAAAAAGACCTGCTGCCTGATAACAACTATTTACTTGTTTCATGGGGAAGACAAGATCAAATTAAAAACTGAGCAGAAAACAAGAAACAAGCTCAAGATAAATTGTTTAAAGGATTACTGCACAGGTTATGGACCACACATGATAGTTTGGCATTCTGTTTAGTTTACGGGTAAGGCCTGCAAAGATGACTGCAAGTCTCCAACAAATGTAATGAGCTCCTGAAAATACTGTAATACTGTTCTTTATTACAAATACTGTCCTATGCATTTCAATACCTAAGGCTTATACATTATCTAGTTATGTAAGTATTCTCAGCATGGCAACAACAGAAAGGCTTTCAATGTTAGTAATTCTTTAACAGTATGCTTATTAAAACTTACTTGCATCTTACAATCTCAGACAAGCTAACCTGATGGTTGTTAAAGCATTGCTACTTAAACACAGAGCAACAGGCACTTTTTGAGTAATAATAAGCATAAATCAACAGTATAAAAATATGACAGAAACCAGAACATTCTGCAAAATCAAGGACAGAATAAAAGTAGCACTTGTGTCTATCTTGGATGGGGGGATACTCTGAACATTTACACTGCATAACTGCTCCTTGCCTTGCTTGGACACATCCAGAGTCACTACATGGGGGAGTGGGGTGCAACAAGTATGGTAAGCTTATCTCTGGCTGACTGTGATGGCCCTGACACATTTATCATACCTCTCAACCTCAGAGCAAGAAATCTGGACAAAGCCATACATAGAAGTGGGACAAAGGCCCAAAAATAAGGACAATTTTTAAATATTGCTCTTATAAACTTAGAAAAATAATAGAATAGTATGTCTTGCATTAGTATGAATTTTCTGAAGGGTATGAAATCTGAAATTCAAATGTCTGTCATTTTCTAACTTCAGTCTTTAATGATTTGCCACTAATTTGCCAAAAAAACACAATTTTATGAAAAATGGACCAAAAATGTGATGCAAAAATATAAGAGAGCCACACTTGGAACCTGTCAAAGAAGGGACACTTTTTTAATATTAGTACTGCTAACTTGAGCAGCTGACAAAATAAAAGAATCTACATGCATTTCTGAAATAAAAGTAATCTATAACTCTGATTATTACAGTTATTTCTTAATTGTAAACCCTCCACGTTTTCTTCCAAAATTGCCATTTTGCGGTGGGATTATTATGGGTAGAGCAACATTTTGAGCCAAAATTGGGGACAGTTGAGAGGTGTGGATATGCCTAATTCTATAAAGCAATTTATTTGCACGTACCCCTCAACCTGTTAATGCAGGAAATCTGGACAAGGCCAAATATACTGGGGGAACATATAAACAGTACTAAAAATTGTTGTATAAACTGAGACAATTGATAGAATACCTAGCTTTAGCATGCATTTTTCTGAAGGTTATGAAGTCTGAAACTCAGTGTCTCTCATTATTTAGTGACTTAATTCCTAAATTATTTGCCAGAAAACCACACATTTTATGAAGAATAAATCAAAAATGAGAAGCAAAAATCTATACAGTCTGTGAAAATCTGGACAGTTGAGAGGTATAGTTCAGCCAGGGCTGTCTTTGAGTTTGCTGCCCTTCTCCCTCACAAAATCATGCTCAAATGGAGCCTCCCCACTGCAGCCATTCCAATGAACCATTACTTGGCTATTTCACCCCATTTACCATAAACACTAATGTGCATACTGCTTTACTTCTACAATGATTTGGACTTCATTTGAAAGTTTTAGTTTGCATTTTACAGCACAAACACTAAGACATCTGCTAACCAAAGCAATGCAATCTCACAATGAAAACAGACTTAGCATTAAAACTTATCTGCCCTTGAAACTCACATTCATTGAAACAGCATTGAAACCCACATTCAAAGAAAATACATTTTGCCAGTGGCAGATAAAGATTAACTTTGGGCTTTCAAATCATAGGCCCCTTGCACATGAAACATATACATTTGATACACCTTCCTGATTGTATTAAATTATATTCCTTGTACAATATAGTACAGTTGTTAGAGGGCATTTTAAATTTTTTTTGAACATTTTTCCAGTAAACAATGAAACAAAATGCATGTACCAATAATGACAAAACTGCCCAATTCAGAACATTTTTCCAGTAAACAATGAAACAAAATGCATGTGCCAATAATGACAAAACTGCTCAATTCAGAACATTTCTATCATAAAGGTCTACTCAAACTTCTACAGTCCAACAGTATCAGTAAATATACACAATCTCTGAAGAAGCAAAAGTCATCTAAAGAATTCCATATTAAAGAAATCTGTAACTAATGAAGAGGTTGCTGCTAGCAAACAACTTTATATTTCATTGTTTCATCTACAAATAAAGTGCCTGTTGCCCTTGAGGAATAAATTGCCTATGTTGCATAAAAAAAACGATACGCTAGTAATATTGCAATAGGGAATGGATGGTAAACTGATAACAGGTTCATAGTTACTAGGTATCTTCACCAAAAAGGACTGCAGCATCCACCTCTTTATAATACAGTACAATATCAGCAATGTATCTACAAAAACACTAGGTAGCCTATCCTCCATGGAACGAGTGAGTTTTGGCCCAGATATTGTAGTTTATTTGGCCGTTTGGGCAGTTTTCCATCTCTTTCAACTTGCTACATTTGTAGTTGTTCCCCACCTTTCCTGTAACGAGTCTAGTCCAAGTACAGATTTGCTGTATTCCAGGACTCTGTAAGCTTCTGAGCCCCCCCCAAGCCTTTCTGTGTTGGAGGGAAGCCTTCTAGCTTATCAGTGGGAGTGGTAGGCATTAGGTAGCCTATCTACCACGAGGAGTGGTTCCTGGCCCAGAAACTGCAGCTATTGGCCGTTTGGGCAGTTTTTTCCATCTCTTTCAATGTTCTGGTTTAAAAGCCGCACTTGCGCTTGTTTCCCACCTTTCCTGTAACTAGCCTAGTACAGATACAGAGTTGCTGTATCCAGGACTGCTGGTAAGCTTCTGAGCCTCACAAGCCTTTCTGTGTTGGAGGAAAGCCTTCTAGCTTATCAGTGGGAGTGGTAAGCACTAGGTAGCCTGTCTACCACGAGAGGATCTCAGCATCCACCCCCTTTACAATACAGTACAATATCAGCAATGCAACTACAAGCACTAGGTAGCCTACCCTCCACTGGACGAGTGAGTTTTGGCCCAGAAATTGTAGTTTATTGACCATTTGGACAGTTTGTCCTTCTCTTTCAACTTTCTGGTTTAAAAGACCACATCTGCGCTTGTTTCCCATCTTTCCTGTAACGAACCTACTGGTAGCACTAGAAAGCCTTAAACTGATACAAGTCTTCTAGCTTAGAGACTTTGGAGTGATTAAGTATCAGTTTTCTGTACTTTCTTGCTGTACTTAAACTGTTTTCTGCCTAAACACAGATTTTCCAGCGTTTATTGTGATTTAAAAGATTGTTTTTTTTTACATACTGTACTTATTTGACTGCCTGCACTTTTAAAAAGTAGTTTTTTGTTTAAATAATTTGTTTAACTGTTGCAGGCTACACACTAAAGTGTGATAGCCTTTTCTGATCATTTGTAGTCGTTTAGAGCTGTTTTGAGTATAATTTTTTTTACTGTTTTTGCCTTATCTTTTCAAAAAAAAAAAAAAAAATTCCTTGTTTCCTGCCTTTCTAAGCTAGTATAGTCCAGTTTTCAGGCAAGTGCTGAATTCAGGGCTGTGATACTAGTTTCTGAGTTGCCCATACCTTACTTGGATAGAAGGAAGTTTCTCTGTTCACCTGTAAGAGAGGGGAGCTTTGAGCAACCTATCTGTCCCTGGAGGAGTGGTTCCAGCCCAGAAGTTAGTAATTTATTGGCCATTTTGGGCTAATTTCTATTTCTTTCATTTCCCTACTATAAAAACCATGTTTGCACGGTTTTGCGCACCGGGCAGTGCCGGTTAGCTATGTTTAAATTATTCCCGGCTACACTAAGTCTCCTCTTCAGTTTTTCCATTGAAACTAGTCTAACCCTCAACCTAAGCACTCAAAAAGCATATTACAGCCCAGCACTTGCTCAGACCTAATAGCAATCACTAATATACCCTGACACTGATTGCCCAGCAGGGCAAGACTCTTTATTCACCCCTCACCAACCAAGTGACTAAGCAGCTCATCCTACTATTCAGGCATGACCAAAGGACAACTTCAGGTGCACTCTCCAGTCCAGCTGGTGAATCTGGGTATCCTGAGGCAATGTTACAACTGCCTCATGTACACAGACAACCCTTTCCTCCTACCACAAAACACTAACATTTGTGAGAGATGCAATTATACAGCCCAACTCTAAGCTAAGCTGTCTCTCCCAAGACTTGAACAGACAGTCAAGAGGAGAAGGTTAACACTTGTACCACAACTCCAGCCAGGTACACAGACCTACTAAAACAGCACTGGCAAAAAATACACATAAATACACAAAATTATACTTGGAGGCTCTAAATAAAAACCTGCAAAAGCATCAGAGACCTCCAAAGCAGACACCCAAACAACCTGCACTTCCAGTCACAAACCAGACAACACATAAAACACAAAATCAGTGTGCCGCACAATCACAGCCCTTAAGGCGAAATAACATACCTAACACACTAGTAATAGGTGACTCTACAGTCAGGCACACTGATGTCCCATTCACTAGGCTGGACAAGCAGAAGGTTACTGTTAGCTGCCTGTCGGGAGATAGAATCCGCCACATAACACAAGCACTCAGGTCACTCCAGAACAAGTACAAATATGACTCTGTTATTGTTCATGTTGGTGTGAATGACCTGAGACATACCTCCCTGGACTACATGAAAAGAGACATGGAAGAGCTCTCTGATCATGTAGCCCAGGCTGGTATGACCCTGGCCCTGAGTAGCATCCTGCCCTCACCAAGAATGATACCTCAGTATGAAGAAAAAATTATCAATTTCAACAACTGGCTAATCTTCTGGAGTCATTCAAAGGGGATCCAGTGTCTGTCAGCCTGGGACGATATGCTTGACAAGCCGCTTTGCTTCACAGGAGATGGCCTGCACCTATCACTCCTAGGCTTTCGAATACTGGCCAAGGCTCTTGCTGCCCCCATAGTGCCTTTTTTAGGCAAGGCTCAAAGGTCAAACCCACCTCAGTAAACAGCACAATTAACAAAAAACTGAGGGTTATGCTACTCAACGTCAGGAGTTTAAATCTCAAAATGCACGCACTTGAAGCACTCCTCAGTATGGGGAATGTCGACATCTGTGCAGTAACTGAAACCTGGTTCAAGGCTCCAGAGAGCACCCCAGCACTACCGGGCTACAACTCATACCACACGTTTCGGCCACAGAACACGGACCGAAACACAAAAGGAGGGAGTGTATCCATATTCATCAAGGATACTTACACCTCCAGGTTAGTGGCGCAGCATGATACCTCTGAGATCATCCACGTGCAACTAACATCGGGCAAATCTGCAATGCAAATTGTGGCCTGCTACAGATCACCCTCCATGACCCAGGACCACCACTCCATCTTTCTGGAGACACTTGAAAACATGAAGGTCCTTCCAAACACCTTGATATTGGGCGATTTCAATTACCATACCATTCACTGGAAAACTACTCGAGTACAAATTCCCAGGCCCAGCGCTTCCTGGAATTCATCAACTCAATCGCCCTGGATTAGCTGGTAAACTCCCCTACCAGAGGTGAAAACATATTGTACCCGGTCATCACCAACATGAGCAACAGGTGTTCCACACCTGAGGTCAACCCGTCACTGGTTAGATCAGACCATAAACTAATCACTCTGGATGTCCACACCCCACCACCCCCAACTAAGGAAACCACAGTAAAAAACTTTTCTAAAGCAAACTTCACCTTACTTAAGACAGAGGTGGTAAGTTTCACAGCCCCCAGACTAAAGGATAACGCTGCCTAAGATGCAGAAACCTTTACAAATGCACTCTGTGAGCACCTACAAGGAAGCATGGATCGTGCCATCCCTAGCAAAACCAAGACTCACTCCCCTAAGAGAAGGAAACCAGTTTAGTGGACCCCTGCAATAAACAGCTATACAATAGGAGGAGGAAACTAGTTCAGAAAAAAAGCAAATCCCAAGAAGGAAAGACATCCCTGATCAGTATCAGTAAAAAACTGAGGTCCCTCATGAAATCATCCAAGGCTAACTTCGAAAGAAAAATAGCCAAGGATTTGAAAGATAACCACAAAGCCTTCTTTAGCTATGTTAAGAATCTAAGTGGCAACTCGCAGATATGCACCGAACTAGTGCAAAATAGCACAAAATATACTGAACCTACTGATATTGCCCACATCCTGGCAGATAGATTCAGTGCAAACTACAGCCCCCTCTCACCTCCAAAAGGGCCCACAACAATACCGGAAAAGTGTAGTGTCCCAAAAATCACAGACGCACAGGTGAAAACAGCCCTTTCAAAAGCCAAAAGCACAGCGTCAATAGGACCAGATAGTGTCCCAGGCTGTGTCTTGCACGAACTACAGAACGAACTAACCCCCCACCTAAACACGCTGTTCAACCTCAGCCTCTCCACAGGCTACATGCCCATAGAACGGCGCGCAGCAACAGTTATTCCTCTACACAAAGGAGGGGCCACAACTGACCCTGGTAACTATTGCCCCATAAGCCTGAATAGCCTGGTCTGCAAGGCTATGGGGCGCATCATCATGGAACTCATTAACAAAGACATTGGGAACCTCCAAACACTTGACCCGACCCAGTTCAGCTTTGTTAAGGGCAGATCATGCCTACCAAACCTGGTTGAATTCTTCGAGACAGTCACCAAGGCCATAGATGAGGGAAAGGTGGTTCACGCAGCCTACCTTGACCTTGCCAAGGCTTTCAACACCATTCCCCACTCGGGTATTACAGAAAAACTCACCAGCCTGAACATAAACCTCTACGTCATGAGATGGGTTGCCAACTGGATTACAGACAGAACTCACACAGTAAGAATAGCGGGCTCCAGGCCCGACTCTAAATCAGTCACAAGTGGTGTCCCGCAAGGCTCGGTCCTGGGACTTCTACTGTTTGGCATATACTTCTCAGAAGTACAGGCAAACAAAGGAGGACTATGGCTAACCAAATTCACTGATGACTGCAAACTGGGAGCCATAATTGACTCTCCTGCTGACACGGACATCCTCCAAAAGGGCCTTACTGAGACGGACACCTGGTGTCCAAGTCAGGGCCTCAAGCTAAATGCCAAAAAATGCATAGTCATCTCATTTGGGAAAAACAAAACACCCATGAATTACCACATAGGTGGCATGCTCCATGAACTCAATGAGTGAGCACAGAAGAAGTAATAAGAGATCTGGGGACCCAGGTTGATAGTAGTCTGTCCTTTGACAATCATGTTGCCAAAGTAGTTAGGAAATCCTTCTATGTTGCCCATCTAATTACTAAAGGGTTTGTATCTAGATCAAGAGGTCATAGTTTCCCTCTACTCATCACTCATCAGACCCATCACAGAGTACAATGCCCCATTTGGGATGTATCTGACCCGACACTTGCAACAGCTGGAGAGACCACAAAAGTTCCTCACCAAGAAGATTACTGGTCTGAAACATCTGTCCTATGCAGCCCGACTGAAAGAACTCCAGCTCTATTCAGTGGCATATCGCTTACTCAGAGGTGATCTCTGCCTAACATACAAAGCCATGTGTAACTCAGATTTGATGAATATGCTCCATCTAAAGAAATCTAAGTCACTGCGAGCCACGAGCGCTAGTGAGCTAAACCTCGCCACAACAATAAATAGAACATGCTGGAGGGATAGATTCCTGTCACAGAGACTCCCCATGCTTTGGAACAAAATTCCAAATTATATCAGGCAGAGCCCCTCACTAACACTCTTCAAGAGAAACCTTGACGAGTGGATATGTAACAGAAAAGACACCCCTGGGATCACTTCATTGGCTTGACAGAGGATCAGTTAATTAATCAATGGGGCGGAGAAAGCCGACACACTATGGATAGGCTTATAAATACCCTCGGGCAGATAGTCTATTACCTACTTATGAACCTACTGTGGGAGTAGAACCCACATACTTCTGCATCAAAGGCAAGTACACTACCTGTTGTGCTATTAACAATACAAGCAGACTCAGCATAAGCAGCACTAAACTTTTGTCCCCCTGCAGCTCTCAGCTTCTTGTAAAATCTAATTGACACTCAGTTGTATCTCTGAACTTTGCAGCACAAGAAATCTGGAAAAAGCCAAAATTGGGGGGGGGGGTGGCAAAAGACCAAAAAACAGGGATACATTTTAAACATTGCTTATGTAATGTTGAAAAGTTGCTAGAATAAAATGCTGTTACCACCATACATTTCACTGCCAAGGATTGAACCCAGGAGCCTGTGCAAAACAGTCACAGCAATATACCACTATGCCAAATCATCTGTTTTATGAAAGAGAGGAAGACTGAAACTTAAATGGCTACCATTTAGTGAATTCAGTTCTCACCATAGCTGTCAACATCTTAGCACAAACCACCTGAACAAAGCCAATAATAGAGGAAATACAGCCCTCAAACATATTCATTGAATTCAGTTCTCACCATAGCTCTCAACCTCTTAGCAAAAACACATAGACAAAGCCAGTAATGGGGCAATACAGCCCCCAAATATATTCAGTGAGTTCAGTTATCACCATAGCTCTCAACCTTGGTGCAAAAAACCTGGACGAAGCCAATAATGGGGGAATACAGTCCCAAAAATAGGGACAAATTTCAAATATCCATCTTATAAACTTAGAACCTTGCTATAATAATAGGTTTTGTGTTACCATGTACTTTCTGAAGAATATGAAGTCTGAAATTCAAATGTTTGTCATTTTTATTTATTTGACATTTGTTAACCAGGAAAGTCAGACTTGGAACAAAAGCCAATTTTTGGCAGAGGCACAGGAAGAAACACTCTAGACACATGTCTTTGTAAGATGGGAGGACACCAGAGCAAACCCGCAAAAACACAGAGAGAACATGCAGACTCCACACAAAAGGCACCACAGCCAAGAATCAAACCAGACAACCTGTAGCTGTCAGGCAACACTGCACCACTGCACTACTGGCTGTGTTAAGAAACAAAAATACAGAAACTACAGATTTTATGAGGAACAGAATAAATATGTGGCAAAAATCTGCAATTTTTTTTACAAATGGTGGTGGGTAGGAAATTCAGGCTCTTGCTACTTGGGCCCAAGGTACAGGGTTCAAGCCTTATTCTTTACCCACTACCATGTAGTAACTGGGGCATTACACACACACACACAGTATAATTCTGTATGTGTATATGGGAGCATCTATTTTGATCGACAAAACAAATTGTTGATATAACTGGAGCCGGTGCAGCTCAGCAAAAATAAGTTGTTTGAAAAGCAGCGACTCTTTATAGTACAGATCACACTACAGTGGGGATCACAGAATATGCCTTTTCCCCACATTAGTGTAATCTTGGAGCTGGAATATGTAATTAGCAGTGGGTGCAGGGAGGCTTGACCCTCTTCAAAAAGATATGTTTTATTTATTTTTTTGACCATATTTGGATCAATGTTATGTGTATTCGATGACATGCCATAGATGGTCGTGGGATTTATAATTTGTGCTGTTAATCAAAATATATGCTCCATTGTATATATACACACATGACCTCTGGGCAGTTCTAGTGGCAGCTCATCTGAACTACTATACTACCTTTCTCTACTATACTTAAGTTCGCTACAGTTCAAAACTTTCTTACTCTGACCTTTTGTAGTAGCAATGGTTAAAGGACATAATGTTATTAAATACAAATCTCCCCTCTCATCCTTCATGCCCTTTTCCCTGTACTCCATTACTCTGACATTTCACCCCTTGCTGCCTAATTGTTTTATGTCCCTTAAAGTATTACACAAATTATTGCATTACGCTGACCTCACCTTGCACAATTATTTCAACTTCTTGCCTCCTACTGACCCCTATACTGTCCCTTTATTTGGTAGACACACTTTCAACAGATATACAAAATGACACATCACAAATCCTTGGAACCAAAAGGCAATGACAGCAACAACACCAACAAGCACACGACCAGAGATATCACCAGGACCGATGTGATATACAAAATGACACATCACTACAACAGCATACCTTTGACAACTTTGACATAAACCTTCCACCCTTCCTAAAAGACTATTCCCTCAAATTAACCCACATTTCTAGAAAACTGTTTGTAATCCAACTACAGCTTCCACAAAACTACCCTAGTCTACGTACTCTACTTAAGAATAATTATTGATTTATCAAAATGCTTTTAGATGGTGGTATATAACTGAACCCCATCTCCCGTAACCATGTGCTAAATTGTGCATTTGCCTCAACCCCACAAAACCAGGGACTTCAAATTAGCATTTATAACCAAATCCTATCTTAATCAAAAGTAAAGACCTAAGAATAGACAGTCCGAACATTGGAAGCGTCAATAACAAATTGATCACACACACACACATTCACACACACACACACACACACACACACACACACACACACACACACACACACACACACACACACACACAATCTGAGCTGACAGCCAAGCAAAGTCCTTAGCAGCAACATCTATCCATGTAACAAAGTCCCTGCGCTGAGTTAGCCCTTCCCGCGAGAGCACCTTGAGGCTCATCCTATCCTTCCCACAAGAGCACCAGCCTGCCTGCGGACGTTGCAGTCCGATCCCCGTCCAGTCTATGCAGTTGTAGCTGCATAAACTACTGGGAAAATTTATACTTGAATGTTGTTGTCGTAATCCAGACTGCTGGTGGAGACAGTCTGGATTCTGTGTGCATGCTCCAGACTGGTTCACCAGTAGTCAGAATATTGGGAAATGTCGCGAGTGTGCATACGCGATGTTCAGGGACTCACGGTTTCTTTTATTTTATTTTCTTTTTGTTATTTTATTTTCTCTTTTGTTTATTTTTTGTTTTTTTTTACAGCTGGGGGGTTGCAGTCCTGCAGTTCAATAGCACGTGCTGCCCCTGCCTTTACAACAGAACAGAGGCATAGCTAGGGTGGGTCAAAGGGGGCACCGACCCAGGTACAAGGTGTCAGGGAGTGCAATTGGCAGATACTGATCAGGCAGCAGTACAGTGCTGCCATTCAGAAATGAATGTCAGTGTGGTGCATTGACAGCCAAAAGTTGCAGCTCTTCAGTGCTGCAGGTGTAGTAGAGTGCAGTACCAGCACTCTCAGTCAGGGCTGAAGTGCGTCAGCTCTCTATGTGTGGTATTTACACAGCTGCAAGCTGTTTGCCTTTTTTTTTTTTTTTTTTTTTTTAGTTTTCAACTTCGATAAAGAAGGAAGGGAGTTCGGGAGTTCTAATACTGCTTTGAGATGCCATGTTCATTAAATGCACTGTATCTGTCTAGAGAGGCAATTACACAAAAATATCAGTTTTTTGCTTTGTTTGACCAGTCAAAGACTGAGCAGTAGTTGCAAGGTCAGGTACAATTTTTTTCAATAAACATCTTTATTAAATTATCATGTATGACATAGGCAATCTTACATTTATATAAAGGAAAACAAACAACATTGACACCACTTTAGTTGCAAACATTATACATCACAGACATGTATAAGTTTTGTGCAGTTCCTGGATGGGTTAGGGGGGTCCTTCACCTGTCTTTCAGTGGGGAGAAAAGGACCGATGTTCTTGGTAGTTCACTGCTGTAGTACTGACTAGTGGGATTTCCTACCTGAGGCAGCCTGAGGCCTGTCTGGGTATGGTGCTCTCACTTGCCCCACTTGGTTTGATGGGCTCCCTCCACTTCTGATGTTGAAGCATCCGTGGTGTGGAGGGAGGCTGGCCAGTGCCATCTTCATTTCTTTCTTTCCTGCCATCATTCAACGAATGCCTCAGGCACCATCTTTTTGCGTCAGTCTACTGGGCTGATTTGTAGACAAAGTTCCAGATAACAGGACCTCACTGGGGGAATTTTTCCATCTTTTCTTTAGTGTAGGAATCTGTAGATGTCAGAGAAGGTCAAAAACTGTCTTAGGTAGAGGAACCAAATTACACAAAGAGAGGTCCATACTTTTTTCCTCATTGGCCTGGGTCCAAAGCAAGGTGTGTCCAACTGGTCTCCAGTTTGCACGTTTTAACTCAAAATCTTCACACGTAGGGCTGAGTTTTTAGGAAAATATTTGCAACACAGGTTACTTGGCTGGCCTAGGTAAGAGATGGCATTGGCCAGTTCTTCCACTAAACTCCTTAAGAAAAAGTTGGAGAAGCCTGGGAAGGAGAACAGTACCCAGGAGGTTGATAACATTTTTTCAGTGTCTGACAGCCCCATCCCCCCTTGGTTCAAAGTGACTTGTAGGGGTGGGATGCTTTTGCAGCCCCCATATGCAATGACTAGTGCATCTGTAGCTGCTGGCATGACCTTTCTGAAGGCTGCCATACCTTTTATCATGTCCACATCTGTTTGAGCTGAAGCCACCTTTCATTGATTCAACCTTGAGTGAGGAGGTGACCATGACCTGAATCCAATCCCTTGGATGTTAATGAGAGAATAGATATAAGGGGACTGGATTCAGGTCATGGTCACCTGACTGCAGCTTCAAGCCTTTATTCCAATGCCATACCAGAAAAATAAAACCAAATCTATCTAACCCAAACTTTGTCCAACCTCAACTATTTGGGTCTCAAATTTAGTACTACCAGTTCATTTTACAAGATAGTTTCAGGCTGGTGTAGCACTTTATGTATTTCTCAAACTCCAGACAGCCAGCACCTGAAAATGATCCTTCTCTAGGAATATACACTGTTAAAAGAAACCAGAAGTCACCTCCCCATGGGGACCCTAATGTCTCTGACACTGAGGAAGAGGAACTTTACTCTATGGATCTTTCTCCTCACCTTTTTCCTTGACTCATATTCTGAAGACATCTTGTCCTTATCCTTGCCACATGAGGCACTATCTTTTGGGAATACCCTTCATAGAAAAAGAAGTTAAGTTTTTACTATAACGGTCCATCTGTGTTGTTTCTCTTCATTTATCCTTGACATATGGAACTCGGTTCCGACCCTTGGAACCAGCTCGGCCGGTATAACAGCTCGCGAGAACCAAAAACTCTCGAGCTTAGTCTCTACCCAGAAAACATCTCTCCAGATCACCTCAGATTGAGTCTGCAGCTATACAAGGAAGACAGAAAATAGCTCTACAGAAATAAACAGACTACATCCATGGTCATAAATGAGGTAATAGATACCCAGGACAAGAGCCCGATCCTCCAAAGAGTCTGAAGGAGGGTTGGAAGTCAAGGATAAATGAAGATCAACAACACAGATGGAACATTATGGTAAAAACACAACTTCTTTATCTGATGTTGTCAATCTTCATTTATCCTTGACATATGGGACAGAGTCCCCAGCTACCTTAGAACTTGGGAGGCCTTATGGAAGGATATTCCTGAGCACCATACAGCCAAAGGACACTCTTCCCTTGGAGACCAGATCCAATTTGCAATGAGTGATAAAGGTATGTTGAGAAGCCCAGGTTGCTGCAGTGCATATTTCATCCATGGAAGCTATGAGTGAAAAACAGCAGATGTGGCTATTGCTCTAGAAGAATGCACCCTCACTGAGGTTTATGGGAAGCCAAAAATTTGTTTTGGACTGGAGACAAAAGGTTGTTTTGCCTGGCAGTTAGCAGAAATGGAGAAACCAAACCATAAGCTTGAGGTTCTGTAGACTGGGGTGCACCAGTCCCTGTGGATGGGACAGGAGATCCAAATCTGGATCCAGAGTCAATGGACGGTAAATTAGCTGAGGCCACAGAAAGAGGAACCAGACTTTTCGAGGTCAAAAGGGGGCAACGAGGATCACTTTGCTCTAAACCTTCTTATTCTTCTTTAAGAGAGGAATCAATGGAAAGGGAAGAAAGGCACAGAGAAATCCTGAGGGCCAATTAAGAATGAGAGCATCTCTCAAGGACTTCTCCTGAGGGGGGATTAGGGTGAAGTAGCTTCTGCACTTGCTGTTCAGGGGAGATGCAAAAAGATTGCAGCAGGGCCAGCTCCATCAAGGGAAAATCTCCTCCACCACTTTGGGATTGAGAGACCACTCATGAGGCAAGAGAATGCATCTGCTCAACTTGTCCACACATTTGAACTCCCTGGGATGTACATTGCTATTAGAAAATAGTTGGAAGAAATTGCTCACTGCCATACTCTGAGTTTTTTTTGACACAGTCGATAAGACCTGGTTCTGCCCTGTTTGCTGATGTACCAGACTACTGACATATTGTCTGACTGAATCGCAATAGTTCCTAGAGGGAGGGTATCTTGAAAGGCCTGCAGTGCTAAAAGCACTGCCCTCAATTCCAGAACACTGATATGCAGATTGTCCTCAGGGACCAAGTGCCTTGGACTGTTCTACCCAGATAATGCCCCATGCCCCATCTGGGAGGTGTCCGTGGTGACTATAGCCATGGGCTGAGGTGAAACAAAGGGTCAGCCTAAGAGAATGTTCTCACATTCCATCCACCAGGTTAAGTCCTTCTTGCAATGACTGGTGATTAAAATGGGATGCGTCAAGGGATGAGTCAGAACGGACCACTGAGATGCCAAAAGCAACTGCAGAAGTCTCAGGTGAAATCTTGCCAGTGGGACAAGGGTGATGGCTGCCGCCATGGACCCCAGAGCTTGAAGAACTAACAGTGCAGGTACCCTGAGGTTGGAAAGAATGGCTTGCAATTGGGACCTTATCTTTTGTAACCTGTGTACAGGCAGGGAAGCTGTGCAAGTGGTGATATTCAAGCGGGCTCCTATAAACTCCAAATCTTGAGTCAGACTTAGTTGTGATTTTCTTTGATTCACTGTAATGCCTAGATGCAGAATGAAATCCATTGCTTGATTTAGTAGATGCTTGGTGGGAGTGGTGAAAAGCCAGACATCTAAATATGGAAACACTTGGAATCTGTGCAGTCTCAAATGAGCTGTTACTGCTGCCGTGCACTTGGTGAACACCCTGGGAGCTGTGGTGAGGCCAAAGGACAACAATCTGAATTGATAGTGACTGGCTTCTAGCCAAAAACAGAGGAACCTTCTAGAGCATTTGTCCATTTTTATGTGGTAATACATGTACTGAAGGTCTATGGAGCACATCCAATCGTCTTCCTCTAAGAATGGTAGGATAGACTGAACCATGACCATCCGTAATTTTGTTTGCTGAACAAATTTGTTCAGAAGGCTAAGATCTAGAATTGGTCTCAAGTCCCCTGTCTTTTTTGACACCAAAAAGAACCTTCAATAAAATCTGGATCTTATCTGGTCTGGTGGGACTTCTTGGACGACTCTTTTTTTCTAGCAGCTTTTGAATTTCTAGACCTTCTTGATCTCAATGATTGGGTGGAACAGCAAGGATTCTTCTGCCTACTCTTGGAAAGAGTGTGAAACAGATGTAGTATTCTCTGGCAATAATCCTTTGCACCAAAGTATCTGTGGTTATTTGTTGCCAGGCTCTTGAGTGAAAGGACAACCCTCCCCCAACTATTTCCATAGGCAAGCAATCGGTCCCCTTTCAGGAGTGCTGGTAGGGCTTCTCTGAGAAAGAATCTCTGGAACCCTAATTTTGTGGGCCACCTCTGCCATGGGGTCAGCATCTTCAATTGGAGCTCACCCCTCTGCCGCGAGGGGAGCCACCAGCATGTGTGTCCTGAAAAGCACCTTGGGATTTTTTGAACCACATCTTCCCGCTCCTCTGATTCCTGGAATAGGTCCACTGGTGAGCTGAAAAATGTATGCCCACTGCAGATAGGGTCTTTCCATCATTGTCACACCCAGCTAGGATTTGTCTGATTTTGGTGCCAGACAATGATGATTTATCAAAAGGAGAACTGACAAAAGGAAACTTCAACAGCTCTACAAACTCACACAAGTGCATCCATGTGTGCCTCCTTATGGCAATGCTGTAACCCACTGCCCTAGTTATCCCTTCTGCTGCATGAGCAATGAGCCTCATGGATGAGTTGGAAATACACTCCAGGATAGCTAGTTGGGAGGCCAGTTTGTCTTGAACTTGCTCAGACACAGGGGCATCTGACAGCTCCTTGACCAGATCCCTTTGGAGTCTAGTAAAATGTGCCATAAAATTCAAGAACCTTAAGGTGAAGGTCGATGATGCATACATCAGCTTTCCAAATCTCTCCATCACCCTGGACTCCCAGTTAGAGATGAAGAGTGGAACTCTCTTCTGCAAGTTCCATCTTGGTGGCTGCCACAGCCACCATGGCATCTACAGCTAATCCCTTAACCCAAAACTGATGGTCCTCTGGTGCCGAGACAATTTTGTCTAGTCTCCTGGGGATGGGATCTATAGTGTCATGGGCCTTTCAAGCCTGCTGCACGATCAACTTAATGAGATCATCAGCAGGTGGAGTCACCCAAGAGGTAGATAGGTGAGCACCAAAGGGTTGCAAGTATACTGATTCCTCTGAGGTAGGGTTTTTGGGTTTCTAGTCACCCCTCTGCTTCAGGATTTCTAGAATGTCTCCAAAGGAGACGTCTTCTGTGGGTGATCATGGGGAAACCCTCTCCATCATCATAGTCTGTGTCCTCTGTGACAGACTCTTCTGGGGAATCCAGGTTTTTTTCTGTTATATGTCTTCTTCAAGGGCACCTCCTCAGTGGAAAGATATGTGGAAGACTCGGAAAATGAAGGGCCCTGTGCAGGGGTATCCTGCAGCTTTGGTGCTCACTGTCCAGGTGTGGAGGTTGGTGGAAGGTCTGGAAGAGAAAAGGTCCCAGGATGAAACTCCGATAGGGGAGGGGCCAGGTGAGAACCCACAGAGGCCAATGCCCTCTCCATCACTTTGAAACCAGGTCACCCTGAAGAGGGATGGGAGCCCAGAACCATAGGCCCACCCTGCTCCGATGAACCCACCCCCAAAGTCAGAAGCAGGGAAGAACTCATGTGTGCCAAAACTCCAAGAGTCAAGGGTGGCTCCAAATAAAAAAACTGTACCCGATCCAAGCCCCTCAGGTCTAGCAGTGGAGCTAAGAACCTGGGAATCCATCAGCTCCGATGGAGTCAAGGAACTCAAGGCAGAATCTGGAACTGAAGTAGAAAGGACTGTCAGCACTGCAGCAGCTGGAACCAGAGGAATCTGAGTCATAATCTCTAAACCCTCAGAAGAGGTTAGTGGAGGAAAAGTCAGTGGAGTCCTAGGAGAGGAAGCCCCATCTCTAGAAGGGAGTGAGCTTCTGGGTGTGCTTAAATCCAGACCCCTGGATATTCTTCTACTTCTTGAAGTACTGGACGATGTGATTCATGCTATATCCCTGCAGCCAGACATCTCACCCTTACCCTTAAGAAGCCAGACTGGTTTTATATGGTCCATGAGTCCCAGAAACACTTGTATAAGAACCCAGTAGTTGATGCGGCAGTGATGCACAGGCTTCTAGTAAGGGACCTAGTAAGCCTGCATCCAAGACCCCCATACCAACTGATGGGATTGTTGCCTAGCTTTGGAAAAAACATACACCTCAGGTACCCTGACCATTAGGGCTCTTAACTGCCAGTTTCACATGTTCAAACACAATGGTACTGCAGTCCTTCATCTTATAATGCAGTGTCAAACATCGAACATGAATGCAAGCACCTAGGATGGGATTGGCTGTCTTCTGTGCAATAAAGCCAAATAATAATAATAATAATAATAATAATAATAATAATACTTATAATAATAATAACAATAATATGCATTTGTAACCAGATATTCCCATTGGACAGACAGTCCCTTTTCAGGGGTCGACCAAAGCAATGTCTAGTTAAGTGAATTGCTCCAGGTCACATAGTAGGCAAATAAAAGCTGAGGGAGTTAATCCCTGTACTACAGAAATTACAACACACAACCTTAACACACTGTGCCAAATGCAAAGAGATCAACTTCTTTCTATGTGTTTGTATATCTGAATATGTTAACCTGTGTAAAGTTCTGATCACAAATGGCCAATTTCAATCAAAGCACTGCTAGACCTGAGGGGACCGTATTTTGAAGTAAAAGAGGATAAAGACAAATACAGTTTGAGTCTAGCAGACATGAGCATTTACAGTAGCTGACAGCAGAGTGCAGACATGTAGAGCTATATATATTTATATGCAATTGGCAAGGGATATGCATGTTTTAGGGTAAGAGTGGAGTAATAAAGTGAAAAGTAAGAGGCTTAGAGAAGTAAAGGTCATCAGGTAATGTTGTTAAGGGAGCGGTTCTGCAAACTGACTGTTAGTTTAAGACGACCTTTACATTTTCTCACCAGTAAAGCAGGTGTGCTCCTTGCTGAGGTGCTGACATTGCTAACAGTAAAAGATCACATGTTAGCCATGGATAAGCCAGCCCACCAACCCATTACAAAGCAAACTTTTGAATATCATAAGGGTAAACGCATGTTTTTGGGCTGCTGTAGTATCTTGTACATATGGCTTCCTTAGGTAGACTCACCAGCTGCAGGGTATGCAGGATGTCGTAGCTAGAATACCAACTGGTTTAACATGCTTTGCCCAGCTACTGTCCATTATGTATGACATGCATGGTTTTATTATGAGGTGCACACACCCATGCACACATGCAAGTAGCAATATGCAGAGCTCTTCTTACTGCCTCGGCACAGTGCGTGCTCCTTTTACATTATTAGGTAAGAAATTGTGGAATTGCTGAAGTTTTTCAGCTACATTAGACACATAGGTTCTCCTGCAAAATTCATAAAGCTGTTAACATTTTACAATGTTTATATTGCATAACAAAGATAATGTATTCAATATCCTGACTTTTAGTGCTATATTAAAGTTATTTGCTAACAATCCTACTACTTACTGATATCTGTTTTTGGCTTGATTGTACAGTGCTATGTGACATTTTTATTACTACAGTTTAAATAAAGGTATTCAAAGTCATGCACACAGGGACAGAGGAAATAAGGTCACATACACATTGCCATTCCATTATTAAATGATCTAGTTTTTAAACTGAGGTTAATGCGCATTCAGAGCTGTATTACCAAGCTATGCTTTACACTGAGAGCTTCTGATGACATCCATAAATCTTGAAATTGAAGGCAGACAGCTTAAGATTTTCATTAGAACAATGGGCAAAGGTAGAGAGTTCACAAACATCAATAGAATCCCCATGGTAACAATCTCCAGCCTGCTAATAGGACTCTGGATGTGTATTATTTGTTATGAATTTAGTGTAAAAATGAGCACAGATCGAGAGTAGATGCTAAAAATGTCTGCTACTTTGTAGCTATGACATGGTAACAATCAAAATTACAACTAATTCTTTAACACATCTGTGCAAGTGAGCAAATGTGCAAATCAACCTCGTTATCGATCAGAAGTGTCTACAAAGGAATATTAATACAGCTGGAGATAAAAACAGAATACTAACCAAACAAATGTAGATTAATCATCAGATGAGGTAGAAGTTAGGATCACGACTGTTGCATGATGGCCATATCCTCAAACACATGAAAGGCATGTTTGTCAAAGGAGGCAATTGTAGAGGTTTACCCTATACTCAAAGTGAAATGACCTTAGACTGGACTATGTTAAGTCCAGAAGTGTGTGGGGCCTTAACCCTTACAGAAAAAAGGTCGTCTTGAACAAGTAAAGTACTATGTTTTTGATTAACCATTATTTGAGGAGCTAGTCTTAAACAAACATGCACAAAACTGTTGTATTTGCATATTGTGCAGGTGGATAAGTATGAGTACATCATAGAATGAAAAAAAAAAATCTGGAAGTGAGTAGATAGTCTATTACTGCACCACAGGCCATATATGGTATTGTATAACTTCCTGAGGGCTGACAAAAAAAAGGGGGGGGGGTCTTATAAATACACAGTTATATCTCTGAAACAGTTTTGACATTTTCTATAAAAAATCTTGGCAACCAATCAGAATAATCAGCTTTGTCCTGGCTTCTAGGTGCAGAGGTGATAAAATGCACATTAATTTCATAACGCCAATTCACAATTCTCAGTAATGCCTTCCTTTTTTCTGTAATACAGATTTTGATAACTGGAAAAATTTAATTTTGTTTTGCTTGTTTGTTTTTGTTTTTATTCATACCTCTCAAGCTCTTACACCATGACATCTGGACAAACCCACAAATAATAGAGGGAAAAAGGCCTGAAAATAGGGGCACTTTTTAAATATTGCTCTTCCAAACTTAGAAAGTTGATAGAAAAACAGGTTCTGCATCAGCATGCATTTTCTGAAGGATATTAAGTCTGAAACTCAAATGTCTGCCATTATTTTCTGACTTCAGGCCTCAATGATTTGACAGTGCTTTTCCATAAAACTACAATCTTAAGAGAAATAGACCAAGAATGTGAGGCAAAAATCTAGACAGTCGAAAGGTATCTTTTTATTGTACAAAATATAATTTAAAAATAATACCAAAAAATTACTACAAACACAGTTTGGTGAACTAAAAGGTATTTATTGAGACACTAAAGTGAAAGATAAGGACTTTCATCAGCTAAACTATTTTCAAGAGTTGTGGAGTTCTTCAAGGCAATACTAATGGCCGAGTACTGGGTTACTCTGGCATTAACATCGATCTGAAGAAGTCTACAGTTCTTGATAATGTATTTGACAAAAGTGCTTATCTGTCACTTTAGTGTCTCAGTAAAGTTTCCTTTTAGTTCATCCAATCTGTGCTTTTGTTAATTTTTATCCATTCAGTGATATAGCCACTTCAGGCTTACTGCACAGAATCCATTTCATATTTTATTTATTGTTTTAAGTAAAACAAGATAATATTTGATCAACAAATGGTGCCACGAAACTTCAGTTTACTGCCTCAGCCAAGTATAGCACCTTAAGAGTCCAGCACCCCATACATTATATTATAAAATCAATACTGGAATGCAAGATAGTATTTTCTCTTTAATATTACAATACTGTGGGACAAAGCCGAACAGAGTCCAAATAAGCTTATGACATAAGTAGAAATGATGGTAAAACTTGCCTGGGCATGAACAGCAATCATTTTACTGGAAATAGTATGTTAAAAATACTATACTTTAGTAAAAGTAGTTATTCTAGGGGACTGTCGGGATGAGATAATGGTCTCTTTCTCTCAGTCTCTGAAAGAAGATGCATCTGACAATGTCACATGCTTTAAAATATCCATGGTGAGCAATTATCATACCATAAAATATACACTCCTCATCTTTATTGTTTAATTATATTTATAATGTGAGGTTTAATGCAACTAGGAGGATTCATAAAAGCACAAGGAACCTCATACTTGTAGCTTCTGATTTCACACTGATAATTTACCCCAACCTCAGCAGCAAATCACATTGCAACTACAGAAACTCTACAAGTTTAATGAGTGACAGTCTGTAAAGACAGCAAATGCTTATTAGTTGAAAGTAACATCTCTTCAGGGTACAGCACTCAGAAGCAGTCATTTTGCCAATATACAGCTTCCACAATGTGTAAAATAACATTTTAGTTTCACCATAAGAAACATAAGACAGACATGAAAGTGAAATCCTCATTCCCTCCCCAAACCACTTTTCTTCAACCCATCAAAAGACACAGATAATGATCAAATAAGCACAAACATTTAGGTTCATAGGTGTACTAGGCAAATGGCCCTGGAACTTTTACAAGCCTAGCCCATAGGATTACCTTGGCATCGTGCCACCCAACCTTAGTTCCCACTTCCTCTGTCGAGTAGAGCCACTGGAGTGATCCACGGATGAATTTTCTATTTCCCATCTACTCATCAAGATTTCTCTTGAAGAGGGCCAGTGAGGTGCTCTGTTTGACATGTGTAGAAGTCTATTTCATAGCATGGGCAGTCTCTGGGTTATGAAGCTGTCCCTCCAGCATGTTCTGTTGATTGTGGTAATGAGGTTGAGGTCTGTGCAACATATGGTGTGGAGGGATTAGGTTTCTTTAGATGTAGTATTTCTAACAGAGCTGGGTCAGACATGGCTTTGTAAGTCAAGCAGAGATGGCCTCTAAGTAGGCGATAGAGACAGAGAATAGTTGGGAGTTTTTTGTGTCTGTCCATATAGGACAAGTGTTTAAGGCCTAGGTTCCTCTTTGTGAGGTACTTTTGCAGCCTCTCCAGTTGTTGCAGGTGTCTAGTGAGGCACATGCCAAATGTGGGCATTGTACTCGATGACTGGCTTAATGAGGGAAGAGTAGAGGAAGACAACGACCTCTTTCTTCCTGGATGCAAAACCCTTAGTAAGGAGATGTATCACATAGGACTTCCTGACCACAGTGGCAATGTGGTGGTCAAAAGAGAGGTTGCTGTCAACTTGTGTTCCCAGATCTCTTATAATGCCTTCTGTGTTCAGTGGACTACCATTGATGTGGTAATTCATGGGAACCGGGTTTTTCGGATGATGACACATTTGTTGGCATTGAGCTTAAGGCCATGGTTTTGACACCAGTTGTTGGTCTCAGTGAGGCCTTTCTGTAGGATGTCAACATCACTTGGGGAGTTAATAATAGTTCCCAACCTGCAATCGCTCAGAACTTTGTCAGCCCAGAGTCCCTTCGTGTTAGCCTGGACTTCAGAGAAGTAGATACCAAACAGGATAGGACCCAGGACTGAACCCTGTGGAACTTCACTCGTAACTGGTCGGTAGTCTGACTTAGAGTCCTCCTTCTGCTGTAGAGTTTGTTTTATGGCTGCGGACCACCAGATTGGTTTCCTATTTTTTTGGAAGAGAGCGTCTTGGATCTATGCATTTGTGTACGTGTTCGTACAGTGCATTGGTGTATGATTCGATGGTCATGCAACTATTCTCCATTTGCATGGGTGCAGAGAGGTTAGCCACCTCTGTTTTAGTAGCCCAAAGTTAGCTTTGGAGAAGTTTTTCATGGTGGTTACCTTTGCGAGGGGTGGATGGGTGAAGGATGTGTATTTCCAAGATGATTAGTTTGTGGTTGGATCTAACCAGGGAGGAGTTGACTATTGGTGTAGAGCAATGTCCAACCAAGTTAGTAATAACTAGGTCAATGATGCTGCTAACTCTAGTGGGGGTAAGGATGAGCTGTGGTCCATGGCAATGGAATTAATGAATTCCAAGAAACGTTGAGCAAGTGTCACGGCACATGAGTAGTTTTCCCAGTTAAAGGAGGCGTAGTTGAAGCCGCCAGTATGACAGTGTTATATTGGACCCTAATATTCTCCAGGGTGCTTAGGAACATGGAGTGTGAGTCTTGGGACATGATTGGGGACCTATAGCAGGCTACAACCTGAATCGCTGCCTTACACAATGTTAGCTGCACCTGAAGTATCTCTGATGCATTATATTGGGCTACCAGTCTGGGAGGTGTGTGCATCCTTTATGAATATGGAAACACCACCTCCTTTGGAGCTTCGGTCCAAGTTCTGGGGCTGAAAGGTGTGGAATAAGTTACAGCCTGGTAGCAGGGGGTGCTTTCTGCTGCCCTGAACCAGGTCTCTGTTACAGCACAAGTGTCGTTCTCCATTTTAAGGACTGTTTCAACGAGTGCATTTTGAGATTTAGACTACTAGTGATGAGCAACATGACCCTCAGATTGCATTTTTTGTAGCTTTACGGTGGCAATTTGGTCTTTTGAATACTGCCTAAAAAGGCACTATAGGGGTGGCAAGAGCCTTGGCCAGTATCCGGAAGCCAGGGGTGACAGATGGAGGCCATCTATGGCAAAGCATCAAAGTCTGTCAATCATGTTATCCCAGGCAGACAGTTATTTTCCAACACAAAATTGAGATCCCAAGCAGGAGTAGGAGCTCTAATGGGGGTCTTATATTCTTTGCCCTCTAAGAAACTGCTTGAACAAAGGGATGCAAAACAAAGGTGGGTCACAATCATAGTGAGCTGAAATTGCTGCAGCATGAATCTTTATGGAAGAGAAGGACAAACCTTTGTCCAATAATTCAGTAAGATATTGAAGAGCCACACTCAAATTAGGCTCTGAAATCTCCAAATTCTTTGTTGTACTCTAAACTAAAAATCTATTCTATTTTTTTGTGGACACTCTCCTAGTACTACGCCTTCTAGCCTCCATCATCACATTTAAACCTTGTTGAGAAGCTGAGACCCACCGTGTTTCAACACAGAATATGCCAAGCTGTGAGATGAAGAGATGGCAGCTTGACATTGTGCAGATGACCGCCCTTCTGAGATAACAGATCAGGAAACAGCGGTAAAGGCCATGGAGGCTTTTACAAGACTCCTTAGAAGTGGGTACCAGTGTTGCCGAGGCCAATCTGGAGCTATCAAATCATCCTTGGCCTGTCTTGTCTGACCTTTAGTAATACCTTTGGAAGAAGAGGTAGAGGTGGAAAGGCATAGACATGAAGGTTTTTCCAACTGAAAGACAGAGCATCCACTTTCCAAGCTGTGTGATGAAACCCTTGTGCAATACTTTGGCAGCTGGTGGTTTAGTGGAGAAGCTTAACAGATCTATGTCTGGAGTTCCCCATGACACTGTCAATTTCTGAAATACATGAAGATCCAGTTTCCACCGTGGGGATCCATGATTTGTCTGCTTAATACATCTGCTAGGGAGTTCTGTGCTCCTGGCAGAAACCTTGCCTGAAGAGTCAGTTGCAGGCTTAACGCAGTCTCCCATAAAATCATTGCTTGCCTGCATAGAGGATAAGAATGTGTCTCTGCTTGTTGATGTACCACATGACAGTTGTGTTGTCTGTCAGAATCAACACCTGCCCTGGAAGAAGTAACTCCTTGAACGCCATCAATGCAAACTGGACTGCTAACATCTCCTTCATGTTGATATGTAGATGCTGTAGTCTGGCAGGCCACTTGTCTTGTATCCACATTCCATTTAGATGAGCTCCCCAAGCAGTGTCCGAGGCATCTGTCGTTAAAATCTGACTCGCGCCTGGCCGGGTCACAGAGAGTCCCTTGTTTAGGTGACATTCCTGAGCCCACCACAAGAATTCCTTTTGAAGGCAAGGTATTATTTGAATGACAGTGTCCAAATCTTGGCAGTGCTGTGGCCATACATTTTGAGATACCATTGCAGCTTCCTCATATGCAGTTTGCATTGGGAAGCACCAGAATACAAGATGCCATGAACCCTAATGCTTGAAGGACTGTCCTTGCAGTCAGCACGGACTGATGAGATAGTTGATGGAAGTAAAGTGACAGACTCTTTGTTTGTCCGGGGTTAAAAGGCCATCTGGCTGCTGTATTCAGTCTCACACCCAGAAAGCACATGTCTTGAGAGGGTACTAGACTGGACTTTATTTCGCTCACAGAATACCCTAGGCATCTTAGCACTGCTATGACATATTCCAGATGCTGTAGAAGGTGTTCCTTTCTTGAGCCAGAATCAGGCAGTCGCCCAAGTAAGGATAGATTTGAATGCCTTGAAGCCTGAAGTAAGCTATCACTGGAGCCAGAACCTTTGTGAATACTCTGGGCGCAGTAGATAAGCCAAAGGGCAATGCAGAGAACTGACAATAAAAATCTCCAGTTCGAAACCGCAGATACTTTCTGCAACTTAGCCTTATAGGCACATGAAGGTAAGCTTCCTTGAGATCCAAAGTTACCATCCAGTGATCCTTGCCCAGCAGAGGTAACAGTTGCTGTAACGCCAACATCTTGAACTTGGGAATGTCCAGATAAGTGTTGAGGAGAGATAAATCCAAAATTGGTCTCCACGTGTTCCCCTTCTTGGTACTAGGAACAGGCGAGAATAAAACCAAGCCCCTTTCTGATACAGGGACTGGCTGAATGGCCCCTATCTGGAGTAACTGAGAAACTTGCTTGTGAGCCTCTTTTCTTTGTGTAGGAGGAACATCTGGCATGCCTTTGAAAGGGGCATTGTGTGGAAATAAAATCTGTAACCGTGATCAATGATATCCAGCACCCATCTGTCTTGAGTGATTAAATCCCAATTTTCTTTGAAAAGAGATAATCTTCCTCCAAAGGAGCTGCCAGACGAGAGTCCACTGGCAGCTGAAAAGGCAGGTCATTGGTTCTGCTTACGAAAGGACTGATCCCTGCCCTCACCAGAAGTCTGAGCAGGTGAACTGTCTGATCTAGGCCTAAACGAACCTTGAGCCCTGCCCCTACCACGTCTAGACCTACCCCTAGACTGGGAACCATAAGCAGGATATGTCCACCCCTTAGCAGGCCAATTTCTACTAAACTTCGGAGGCTGCACCTGCAAAATCTTTAACAGTCTGCATAGACTTAGCTTTGTCCTCCATTTTCTTTAAAACTGCTTCCACAGGCGGTCCAAACAACACATCAGACTGTAAAGGAGCATCCAAAATCCTGGTCTTAACATGCTCAGCTAAATTCTGATCCTTCAACCAGGCATGTCTGCGAAGAACAGAACTAGTAGCAGCCACCTCGAGGAGGCCTGAACAGCATCAAAACCACACTGCAAAGAATGCTTACCCACTTGTTCAGACACATGAACCAAATCCAGCAATTCTTTACACTCAATACCTTCCGCCAAAGCATCCACCTTAGATTTCAATTGTGAAAGGAGATAATTCTGATATTTCAGCATATGAAACTGACAATTCAACGCCTCATGGCTAGAGTGGAAGAAGTATATACTTTCTTACCCCACCTATCCAAAGCCCTTGCCTCTTTATCAGAGGGTACAGGACTTTTAACCACAGAAGCTTTAACACCTTTAGGCCCCTGAGAAACAGTTTCTGGGTCCGCCCTAGGACTCTTAAACAAATACTTATGAGCTTCGGGCACCCTATAATACCTATCAGGCTTAACAGGAGCAGGAGGTAAGGAATCAGGGTTCAGAGAAGCTCTGCAAAAACATCCTCCACCACATTCAACACAGGAGGAATAGCTAAGGGCCTATGCTGGGGCAAAAACAAGAATTCCCTAAGCCTTTTTCTGGAGTCAGAGTAATCTTGGCCTTCCCATTTAAAGTGCTCCCTCATGGAGTGAAGAGTCTCTGAAAATGAAAAATCCTCAGGAGGAGAAGCTGAAGGAGTGGAATCATCCACATCAGAATCAGAATAAGTAGGAAACTCTTGCAAGTCTTCCACAGAAGACTCTGAAGCCTGTGAACACTGTTCAAAACTATCAAACTCCTGTTCCACCCTAGGCCTCTTATCAGGTGGGGGCATAGAACCTCTAATCAGAGTAATCAAATCTTCTGCCATTTTAAGCATATGTTTCTTAGGCACAGAGCCCGAAATGCTAGGAGAAGCCCCCCCAGAAGCTGAACTTGGCCTACCTCTAAAAGAAGCTTTGGCAACAGAAGGAGAGGCCCTAACTACCTTGGGAAGAGAGGGAAGAACAGTAACCTGAGAAGCCCCGTCAGCTTGGCCTACCTCCTGAGAGGGCACATCCTGTAACAGTAAAGTATCTGCCTGAGACTCCATAGAAACTCCTGGCAAAACCTCTGGCTCCCCTGAGCCTTCTAAAGGACCGACGTCCGACTGCCGGTTCCTCACCCCTAGGCTTCACTGTTTTGTCCTTGCGCTCTTGATGAAGCAGGCGCCGGAGCATCCGACGCCATATTATAATTGCAACGCTTCCCAAACACTAACCTATCACAATCAAGCCTCCTCTTCATAGTCCTCTTGTTAAATCTAGCACAAGAGCGGCAACCAACAACGCCGTGCTCAGGCCCTAAACAAGGTATACACAATGTATGATAATCCCTATGCGGTATCTGTTTCCCACAAGAAATACAGTTATTCACTTTTTCTGACATCCGTTAAATACTGAGGCAAGAAAACTAAAATGTTCCCAACGGGTTACTTAGCCAACTCTGATTTCGGTCTGAAACTCCGGTTTCGGAAAATCTCAGAACGCCAACCTGCACTCGCAAAATTGCTTCTGCATCGGACCATGCGGCAAAAAAGACTGAGGAAATGACGTTGGTCATGCGCATTAGTACCCTGACGTACTGACGTCAGTCTAAGGCGCCATGACCGACGTCAGCCTTATACTCTGGTATTCGGGCCGACTGGGACGCGGACTATACCCAATAGTCAGGACTGCAGCAAGGGAAGACGAAGAACATCATAAGACAGACATGAAAGTGAAATCCTCATTCCCTCCCCAAACCACTTTTCTTCAACCCATCAAAAGACACAGATAATGATCAAATAAGCACAAACATTTAGGTTCATAGGTGTACTAGGCAAATGGCCCTGGAACTTTTACAAGCCTAGCCCATAGGATTACCTTGGCATCGTGCCACCCAACCTTAGTTCCCACTTCCTCTGTCGAGTAGAGCCACTGGAGTGATCCACGGATGAATTTTCTATTTCCCATCTACTCATCAAGATTTCTCTTGAAGAGGGCCAGTGAGGTGCTCTGTTTGACATGTATGGGAAGTCTATTTCATAGCATGGGCAGTCTCTGGGTTATGAAGCTGTCCCTCCAGCATGTTCTGTTGATTGTGGTAATGAGGTTGAGGTCTGTGCAACATATGGTGTGGAGGGATTGGGATTTCTTTAGATGTAGCATTTCTAACAGAGCTGGGTCAGACATGGCTTTGTAAGTCAAGCAGAGATGGCCTCTAAGTAGGCGATATGAGACAGAGAATAGTTGGGAGTTTTTTGTGTCTGTCCATATAGGACAAGTGTTTAAGGCCTAGGTTCCTCTTTGTGAGGTACTTTTGCAGCCTCTCCAGTTGTTGCAGGTGTCTAGTGAGGTACATGCCAAATGGGGCATTGTACTCGATGACTGGCTTAATGAGGGAAGAGTAGAGGAAGACAACGACCTCTTTCTTCCTGGATGCAAAACCCTTAGTAAGGAGATGTATCACATAGGACTTCCTGACCACAGTGGCAATGTGGTGGTCAAAAGAGAGGTTGCTGTCAACTTGTGTTCCCAGATCTCTTATAATGCCTTCTGTGTTCAGTGGACTACCATTGATGTGGTAATTCATGGGAACCGGGTTTTTCGGATGATGACACATTTGTTGGCATTGAGCTTAAGGCCATGGTTTTGACACCAGTTGTTGGTCTCAGTGAGGCCTTTCTGTAGGATGTCAACATCACTTGGGGAGTTAATAATAGTTCCCAACCTGCAATCGTCTGTGAACTTTGTCAGCCAGAGTCCCTTCGTGTTAGCCTGGACTTCAGAGAAGTAGATACCAAACAGGATAGGACCCAGGACTGAACCCTGTGGAACTTCACTCGTAACTGGTCGGTAGTCTGACTTAGAGTCCTCCTTCTGCTGTAGAGTTTGTTTATGGCTGCGGACCACCAGATTGGTTTCCTATTTTTGGAAGAGAGCGTCTTGGATCTATGCATTTGTGTACGTGTTCGTACAGTGCATTGGTGTATGATTCGATGGTCATGCAACTATTCTCCATTTGCATGGGTGCAGAGAGGTTAGCCACCTCTGTTTTTAGTAGCCCAAAGTTAGCTTTAGAGAAGTTTTTCATGGTGGTTACCTTTGCGGGGGTGGGGGGTGGGAGGGATTTGGATTTCCAAGATGATTCGTTTGTGGTAGGATCTAACCAGGGAGGAGTTGACTATTGGTGTAGAGGAATGTCCAACCATGTTAGTAATGACCAGGTCAAGGATGTTGCTAACTCTAGTGGGGGTAAGAATGAGCTGGTCCAGGGCAATGGAATTAATGAATTCCAGGAAACGTTGGGCAAGTGTATTAGTACATGAGTAGTTTTCCCAGTTAATAGAGGGGTAGTTGAAGCCGCCCAGTATGAGAGTGTTATATTGGACCCTAATATTCTCCAGGGTGCTTAGGAACATGGAGTGTGAGTCTTGGGACATGATTGGGGACCTATAGCAGGCTACAACCTGAATCGCTGCCTTACACAATGTTAGCTGCACCTGAAGTATCTCTGATGCATTATATTGGGCTACCAGTCTGGAGGTGTGTGCATCCTTTATGAATATGGAAACACCACCTCCTTTGGAGCTTCGGTCCAAGTTCTGGGGCTGAAAGGTGTGGAATAAGTTACAGCCTGGTAGTGCAGGGGGTGCTTTCTGCTGCCCTGAACCAGGTCTCTGTTACAGCACAAGTGTCGTTCTCCATTTTAAGGACTGTTTCGAACGAGTGCATTTTGAGATTTAGACTACTAGTGATGAGCAACATGACCCTCAGATTGCATTTTTTTGTAGCTTTTACGGTGGCAATTTGGTCTTTGGAATACTGCCTAAAAAAAGGCACTATAGGGGTGGCAAGAGCCTTGGCCAGTATCCGGAAGCCCAGGGGTGACAGATGGAGGCCATCTATGGCAAAGCATCAAAGTCTGTCAATCATGTTATCCCAGGCAGACAGTTACTGGCTCCCCTTAGAATGACACCAGAAACTTAGCCAATTGTTGAAATTAATCATTTTCTGCTTGTACTGTGGTATCATTCCTCCCTGTGGTCGCGGGGGTTTCCTCCGGGTGCTCTGGTTTCCTCCCACATCCCAAAGACATGCTGTAGGTGGATTGGACACTCTAAATTGGCCCTAAGTGTGACTGTGTGTGTGTGTGCCTTCTGTAGAAGGTT
The DNA here is from genome assembly GCF_019279795.1 of Protopterus annectens. Taxonomy (NCBI): domain Eukaryota; kingdom Metazoa; phylum Chordata; order Ceratodontiformes; family Protopteridae; genus Protopterus; species Protopterus annectens. Next base: position 1,538,423,717 of record NC_056739.1, on the reverse strand, counting down.
GGGCTGGCAACTCGACACTGTAAAACTCCACTGCCAATCATGAGCAGACAGATGATCCGCTGTGGCGACCCCTAACCGGGAAAAGCCAAAAAAAGGCGACTGTGGTATCATTCTGTATGATGGTAGGATGCTGCTCAGGGCTAGGGTCATACTCGCCTGGGCTACATAATTCGAGAGCTCTTCCATGTCTCTTTTCATGAAGTCCAGGGAGGTATGTCTCAGGTCATTCACACCAACATGATCATGTCCTGTGCTTTGCACTGGTTAAAAGTTAGTTCAAGTACTCAATATAAATTATGTGAGGTTCCCAAGCAGTCTGAACTTCACAAGAAGGCAAGCTTGTGTGTGGCACTTTTTTTCTCTTACAGATCTAGAATAAAACATCCCACTATAAAAGCCAGCAAAGTCCATATCTGCAGTAGTGCAGAGTTTTTTTCACTTTGCTCTTACCCTCTAAGCTGCATATACTACTAAAAGCACTGCTAAATGTACAATAATTTATTAACTTGGTATGTTTTGCTAGCATAAATACATAAGCTAAGAAGCAAAAACTGAAAAAATTATGAAAAGAATGAGAGGACCCAGTCAACAGATGCCAGTTTCTGTTTTGTATTTTTATTTGTTGTCAGGGATATCAAAATAATTTTCTATATATGGGAAAATCAAGCCATGCATTTCTGGAAGCACTATCTTCAGATGAAAATAGAAAGGAGGTAAAAAACAGCTGTCCAGACATTCTGGACTGCAAATTAATGAGAAGGCTGGGCCATAGCAGAAGAAACTTGTGCAATCACAGAAAGAGCATTTATTTAATACAACACATTGTATTTAGGACTACATCAGTAATATATCGCCATCTACTGCACAGAAGCAGAACTGTCACTCCAACCAAAGAAGGATATCTGCAGAGGTGCACTTTAATTGCCACTATTGACGAAAAAAAATAACACTTGCATCTCTTCTTACAAAATAATTGTTTTTTATCATGGAAGAGCCTAAAAATGCCTCAAAACTTGTTCATGATAAAATTATCATTAGAAAAATTGTGGCAATCAGCATTATCAGAAAAGGAAAGAAAAGTCAGTATCCTTCTAGCACAAAAGGCAGTGATATTGAGACACAGCACAGGCACAGGATATGTAAGCTTCAGATTTACAGTCAACTCCATGAAGCACAAAGGTGAAATAATGATTATGACATACTTGACTTTGGTTTGATTAATGGCTGAGCTGCTGAAGGAGCCAAGGTTTGCTGTGTGTGTGTGTGTGTGGAGGGGGGGGGGGGCACTGACTGCTTGCTTCTCTCAGTGGAAAGGGTTGGGGGACATGCCTATGGTAATGACTCTGCTGCAGCCTGGAGCTGTGATGAAGACATCTGATGGTCATAGGCAGAAGAAGCATGTCTATGTATAGGTAGGGATGGCTCTCTTTCAATGTACACTGCATGCCCACATGTGATACTTTACTCTGCTGCATGCCAAGTGGATTGTGCATAACAAGCTACAAACAACTGGTGCTGCAATTAGGATATCTCCTGCTCTCACAACCCACTCATTGCTAACTTGCCTGGCTGGATGTGGTAATTAATGGCTCCAAGGCAGAGGTGCTACTTGACACAGGGAGACATGGAAACTGGGGAATGAGATGCAACACATATAGTGGGATGCTGATATCCTGCCTTGGAGTCCTGATGAGTCAGTCTGAAGCTGCCACAAAAAATAAATCCATAAAATACAATATAATTTAGTTGTGCAAAAACAAATCCTTCAGATGAGACGTTAAACCGAGGTCCCATCTGCTTGAGCTGCTGGTAGCTCAGGGGGACATAAAAGATCTCAAAGCCCATCAAAAAGAGTAGTGCAAGTTCCCTGATACCCCGGCCCCATTCTTGTAGTAACAGAAGTAACACCCTGGATCTTCCTTGACTAATCCGGTCAACAAAGGACAAATAAATAAATGAATTAATTAATTAACTGAAACTGTAGAACAGTGCAAAAAAGCAAACTACATGTTAAAAGCAAAGCTTGTGCATCATAACATAATATGTTCATAGGTGGTTACCAAGCTATCAGCCCAACAGCCATTTTAAGACTAGCCAAGCTTACTCCAATTTTAACAAAATATTGCTGATAATTGTCAATACCCCAAGGAATTTTAGGGTTACGATACAGGCTTGCACACATCAAGTGTTCATGGGTTGCCCCTGCGCATTAGGGGCATAGGTGTCAAACCAAGGGTGCATTTGGGATTTCCCATTCATTGGTCCAAGTTACATTTGAATAGAGTTAAGGATGAGCTTTTCCTCAGATGAATAGGAAGTCTGTTCCACAGAATTAGGACTACATCGATATTTTGCCAGCATACTACTTTGAAGAGAATTAATGATGGCAGAGTCATAGCTTAGTCATCATGCTCCCTGGGCAACTCCCCAAACAGGCACCTCTGCTAAACACAGCAAATGCAGTTTTGCTGTTAATTAAAGGAGCAATGCTGTCACTTGTGGCTTCTTATAAAAATGTTGGTATTGCTCTCATAACTCATTAGCAACTCCCAGTCATGCTTCCTAACAAACTGTACCCCTTCGCTCCATCCTAGTTATGGCTTGGAATGATGTTAACTCTACCACATGGAAATTCTGATTAACAGAATTTTCCAAAAGTCTATATATGGATAAAACTCTGATTATGGCTAAGGTTACCCAAGTTCATTTAGTGGCTGAGGAACCTGCAGTAGCTTCTGTGGGTGGTAGAACAGGAGTGATAAGGTTATCAATACTAGCTTGCCTCTTTCTGGGGTGAGGTGCAGGATGCGTGTACCCAGGTAAACTCATTGTGCTGGAACTCCTAGTGGGGACTGGGGATCTCTTTGGTTGCTGTGTTAAGATGGTTTGGCTAACTGAATACATCCCATGTGGAGGTACAGGCATACAAACAGAGGCCCATTGCATGCCATCTCTAGTCACTAAGTGGCATGCACAGAGGATGTAGGGGTTTGAACATGATCTCCAGTACACGGATGAAGGCATCTCACTCCTGGCTCACTTGACTCTCACCCCACCAGAACAGGTTGGCTGCAGGACTCTTGCCTCAGTGAAAAAATGGTTCCATACGTAGGTCAGGAGAGAGTGGAGTCCATGGTCAAGTGTGTGTGTGTGTGTGTGTGTGTGTGTGTGTGTGTGTGTGTGTGTGTGTGTGTGCGCGCGCGCACGCGTGTTGGGGGTAGAAAAAGATATTTCCAAAAGTCTTGCCCTGTTTACATTTAATTTAACCATGATATGTGTCCCATTCACACACCATTCACCCCCCCCCCACCAGGTTGAACACAACCATTCTACCTTGCCAGCTCCCCAGACACCTGAGCCACTAATTGAAGCCAAATCACCTGCAGAGTAGCATTGAGAAGGCTTAATGCATGCTTCTGAGTAGGGAAGGAATTAGTCAAGTAATAGTCTAATTTTAAACAATTTAAATTATTATTTTCATCAGCAATACCTGTCCTTTCTGTGGCTGACACTGAGAGCTATATCTAAGTGCACATACCTGAGATAAGCAATGCATACAGAGCAAGTACTAAAAACGGCAAAGATGAAAATACAGCTGTTTTCTGACAGCATGTTTGTACATCAAGCAGGGAAATGGTGGATTTTGTAAAACAAATGGAGGAGGATTTATCTACTCTATAGCAGAGGTGAAAGGAGTAACATGGACAAAGTATAACCCAATAACTGTTGGGGATGTAATAAAAGCAAGCAGAAAAGCTAATGGAATGCTGGAGAGTAAAGGATGGGATAGTCCAGGGATGAAAACAAGGAAAGAGAGAGGGGCAGAGATAGAGAGAGAGATGGAAATAAATTAATTCAGAAATATACATGTCTAAGACAGTTTGTCCTAAAGGGAATATAGCAGAAAGATGGTTGGCGTCCAAACTGTTGCATACATACAAAAAAAAATCAATAAGGAGAGCTATTAAAGCTAGTTAAACAAAAGCACAAGGGCTATCCTATGTCCCCTGATTACCGTATGCACAATCCTCCTCCCATGTCAGTGACCAGTCAGTAATTGACATATAAATAATAAGCGTCTGTCAGATTCAGAGCCAATTACTGCTCACTGCCCATCAGTTTGTGGATGTTTATGCAACAGAGTGAAGGTCTGTGTCAGTTGCTGAACCTTGGGATGATGTGATTGTGCGATGGATGCCTGGTTAACAGAGAGCAATACTTGCCTATCAGAATGCTAATAATGCAGGTTTGTTGGGTGGGTGAATTGTACATGTCAGGAAGGTGTCCTTGGGTTGTGCCAACATGGACTCCGTGGCTTCATTTGGTGTGGTATATACTGCAGTGCATTCGGATCGGGGGGATGCTCTCTACAGTGTCTGTGACTGCCCAGTTTCACTCAGTTTAACTACTGCAGCTTGCCCTCCACGGCCTGCTCCAAAGTGATCTATCTATTCTGCCCCACCCCAACTAACTCCACTGTTAACTAAACACCCTTCCTCATTAGTTCTACTAGGGTCTATATCACCACACCGAGACTACAATGAACCGACTACATAAACATCGATATAGCAAAATTACAAACGGTCACTTCCGCAATTTTTTCCCAGGGAAAAAAATTGCTCAGCCGACCAACACCAAAACAAACTCTCAATCGTTAATCAAGTGGGGGGGCTTCACCTCCTCACCCCCCCTAACTAAATATACCAACTCCGAGATCACTCTACAGTAGAGAAAAGGGAAAATTCCCGATAACGGCCAAGCAATTTTTTTCCCTGAGAAAAAAAATGTGGAAGTGGCCGATCGAAGTTTTGGTATATCGTTTTTTTAGTGTTGATGTTTATGTAGTCAGTTAATTGTAGTTTCGGTGTGGTAATATAGACCCGTTCTACTAATGTTTATCCCCAATCATTTGTTCCACTGTAAACCGCCCAACCTCCCTCACTAGTTCCACTAAAGACCACTGTCTTCCATCTCTCACTTGTTCCACTGCAATCTGTCTATCCCCCCGACTAGTTCCACTAAAGACCACTGTCTTCCATATCTCACTTGTTTGCTCCACTAAACTCTATTCATTATCTTCTTCATGTTTTACAGCAGTGCCCTACCATTGTTAAACTGTTTAACTGCTGAGGACCTAGTGCAGGAGAAGGCAACCCCCTGAGCTAATGCCAAAGAGTACAATCACACTCATTTTGCATGGCACTCCATTGAGGACATAAGAAGAGAGTACTTCAATATTGGCATTATATTTTAATTTCTTGGCTGTACATAGTGACAAACAGACTAAGTTGCCCCCCCCCCCCCCCAAACACACACACATTGTTTGTCTGCCTGCTGCACTCAGAAATCTTGCATGAGTAGAAGTCCTGACTTTTGGCACTCTGCTATAAAACGGCCGCCTACCACCTGCCTAATGGTTACCCAGACCCACAGATCTTTTACTACTGCCATTGCTGCTTTATGATGGCCTCTTACCTCTGCTGTCAAATTCTGAACTTCTACTCCTGACAGTTAATACTGTATGTGTCAGATTATTCAGTTCGTTTACCATTCATTGATATTGAAATTGCCTAATGTGCATTCTTCATGAATCGTGTCTGTGCTGCTTTATTAAATCACACCTTAACATTTCTGCTTATAATTCATGAAAAAATGCCAGTGAATACGACACATTATTAGAATAATTACCTACTGGCTTTCCTGCTGTCCACAGAACAGACTCTGATCTTTCTTTTTTTTTTTATACATGCTAGTTTCTCCACACTGTTCCATTTCATGAAATCCAATCTGTCGTTCTTTAGCCAAATGCTTTCTTGCTTATTCTAAAACTGTATTCAATGATCCAGGTGTAGTTTTGTCTGTTGCACTGAGAAGGCAGGGTACACATAAAGGGTCAGGTAGCTGTTACATGGTCTACTGGGAAAGATTTACACTGCAGCTGTCCAGAAATAATGAAGCAATACCACACTTCACTCACACATATATGCCAGCATTCATTTTTCATACCAAAATGCCCAAGTCCTGTTCTCCTAAACTGCAGTAGGGCAGCTCATGTAAAAGTCAAGTGGTGCCCTCTACTCAAATGTTCAGACCAGCTCTATGGTGCTCAGTCCTACCCACAGCCCTAATGTTCAGCTCCTCAGCTTCCTATGGATGCTCTGCCTGCTATCACTGAGGCAAGGATGACAGACTCTTCTGCCAGCCCTCAATGCGATGCACTGGCCACGTCTAACCTCCTAATCTCTGTGATGCACTGGCCACATCTAATTTCCTCATCTGATGCACTGGCCACGTATAACCTCCTCATCCCCACATCACCACCCACAAGATGCGCTCAGTCTCATCTGGTACATAAACATGGAAGAGCTTACTGCTCCCTTGTCCCATATAAATAAGTGCATTTTCAAGGTCCATTCTGTGAAGGCAGTTCTGAAGCTGATTGCAGCTTGTTTTGTGGTACGAGTAGGTGTGTTGAACAGCCAGGAGGCTCTGTGATGTAAAACACAATGGCAGAATGAGATAAGCATATGCTTTCTTGAGACCCTTCCACCGTAAAGACGACTGTTACTTGAAAGACCTTGTTCATTCAGCATTGTATCTTTAGTTATCCATTACCAAGCATCAAGAAAGCTGTGAGTCTTGACAGTCCCACCCAATGCACATACACATAAATAGCAGGGAGTTGGCTATCAATTACTTAATCTGTCCAGTCAACTCATCTCTTCATCTGTTTTAAATTCTAAATTCTGATTCTAAATTCTGAAGACAAGATGGTGGCAACCTGGCTACCTGAAATGCTGACTTTATTTTCCTTTACTGTTTTTCAGTTTTTATTTTTTCCTTTTTGTCATTTCAGTTCTTCTAAAATTGTACCAGTTGCTCCTAGTCTTAATTAGAACTTTTCAAATGTTGCTTTTCTCACTTTTGATTTGCCACACACACAGAGGTGCAGCAACCTCGGAGTTAGTATCTACAGAGATGGAGGTATGGGGCAAAGTCCCACATGGTGGTAGAAGGGGACTTGCTTCCTGCAAAAACATGAGGTCAAAAAGGATGGGTTTGCTCTTATCAGCAGTAACAGCCTGAAGCCCTGCAATTACAATATGAAATATGTGCCAGTATTGTATATTTTGGATATATGCCTTCATTCATGAAGCTGTTAAAACCCATTCCTGAGTTCTGTTTACTGCAGCTAGAGATAGATGCAGCATTCCTATATCAGTACAGATCAGCCAAACCTCTCAACCTCTGAGAGCAAGAAATCTGGACAAAGCCATAAATAATGGGGGGATAAAGGCCCAAAAATAGACACTTTTTAAATATTGCTTTTAAAAACATAGCAAGTGGTTTGCACTAATGGATTTACATTAGAATGAATTTTCTGAAGGATATGAAGTCTGAAAATCAAATGTCTGCCATTATTTTCTGACTTCAGTCCTCAATGATTTGCCAGAAAACTACAATTTTATGAGAAACAGACCAAATATATGAGAAAAATCTGGACATTCTGCAAAAATCTGGACAGTTAAGAGCTATGTCAGGGTTTCACCTCTTGGTTTTTATAACTGACTATATATATATATATATATATATATATATATATATATATATATATATATGAAACATTTAAAGAGTCAGCATATCAAATAATTCTAAGATTACCCCCTGCACTGCAACTCTTTGGGTAATTTCATCTCATGACCTCTAGTATAATTCTTCTGAAATGTCTTGTCTCCCCACTCTTGAGGCAGCCAACTACCCAATACACAGCTACCCCACAATAGGGTTAGTGCATAAGTGATACGTGTGCTCCAGGGGTCCCTGGTATTTGACTCCTGCTCAAAACGTAAGAAAACAGAGCTGTAAATTAACATTTACTTTCATGGATTCCTGTTGCTGCTGCAGAGGGAAGCAGCTAGAATATTCCCATAAAAGGGAGACACAGGGTGGGAGCAAGTGACTAAGTATAGAGGGTCAGCATAAAGATGCACTAATATCGTGGGAATTCACACATCTATTCTTAGTTTTGATTAGCTTGATTATTTACATCAGGGTATAGCCACACAAATGCTTAAAATAAATAACTAGGTTCTTACATAATGAATGGCGTATCTGATACTCTGTGTAACGGGGATTCACAGGGCTAAATGTTAGGAAATTAATTGTTTTTGTCCTGTACAGTAAATATTTCATTAACTTAAAGTATTGTTACGTTGCACTGTCTGCAGTAGATAAATCTTGTCTGCATGAACTATGGTGCGCACTGAACACTCTGATGGATAAAGAGTGGAAGCAGCAGGAACTGTAAACAGTTATATTAGCTAACTGACTGACTGAAAAGGGGGTTGGATAGGATTGCAGGTTGCAAAAGTGACCTGTGCATCTAAGGATGAGAATAACCTGGATTAACAGCAACTTTATTTGGAAAGTGTGGTCAGGCATGCAAGTGTAGTATTTCTTAATGTTTTGTTATATTGAGCTTCAGGGCAATGTACATCTTGTGTATGTCCCTGTTTTGTTACAGTGAAAGAGGCTTTTAGCTCTTATGTTTCATTACAAGTTTTATGTGATTTGTGTGTATGTGGTGCAATAAAGGCTGGATTATGGATGAATACCTAATCATCTGCAGCCTTTTGACTTGATAAAGTGTGCTGTCATAACTGTCATTTGCTTGTAGGTTGTGTGAGTTTCTGTGTTATGGCAAATAGTATGGTTTTTAAGGAGAAAGAGAGATTGCCCCACAACTGTGTTTGAATCATCAATGCATATGCTACTATTCCATGTAATTAGCTACTCTATAAACATGCAGGATGGAATGAAGGTTTTCCTATGTTAAGGGAGAGTCTTGTTTATTAAAAGGGGAACTGAGCCTTGAAGTAGATATGTGTCTGAGTCTTTGACAGATTTGTCTACTTTGACTTTTAATTCATAAAATGTGTGAGCTGTTTGAGAGATGAACATAAAAAGAGTTGATGTATGAATTGCTCTGCCTGCAAAACTTGACTTCAGTGCGCTAAATCAAAGGTTGTCAAATGCACAAAAAAGGCTGTATTTGCTTAGCTTTGTTCTGCTTAATGTATTCAGTGCACGACTTCCAGCACAAGTTTAAATGACAACTGCGCTGTTTTCTGTACTTTATTCAGTACAGTAACAGAACAAAAAAAACACACTAACCTGAATGAAGACGCTAAGCAGATAAAAGGATATTGCTGCAGTTCAAATTATTAGCAGTAGAAGTGAAAGAAAGTTATTTTGCATAATTTATGGCTTCTGCCATAGTCATGTCCTTGGGTGTGTTTTTCCATACGTGATTCTTGTACTGTGTAATCATGAAAGGAAGGAAGTCAGTGTGTTTTGTAAAAATGTTAAAGGTTGCATTTGTGACTACAACTGCTTTTCTTTTCCCTTTTGCAAAACTCACCAACTCAACTTTCTAATGTTTTTTTCAAAAGTGTAATTTTCTGCAACACACACACACTTCTCAGCCGTGAAACTACAGTGGCCAATAAAAGTAAATTTTATATAGTGGCCTTAGATCAACCGGTGCCCTAGGCAAAAGGGCACCACGGCACCCCCCACCACACCATCTGGTGCCCCCATCCTAGTCTACTTACACCAAATAAATACTGAAAAAGCGCCCCTACTAGAGCAATGCCCTAGGCGGCCGCCTAGTTGGCCTATGCCTAAGGCCGGCCATTAGTACGGAGCTACTTACTGTCACATGATGATGTTATAAGATGAAAACTATTCATAAAGGGAAGATAACTCATTAACTGCTGTTTTAGAGTATGTAAGTCTTTAGGATATCCAAAGTAAATAATATGCAGAAAGCACTTGCTGCAACTTAACTTTTCGACTCCTTTCCCACTAACTGCTCACTTCTTGGGGATTCATAATTTCTTCATCCCAGATGCAGCATCTAGGTTTGTCCACAGCATGCCTTACAGCTTGTCTATTATAGTGTGACAGCTGGGAAATATAGTATATCGTCGTATGACATCACACAGAGTTATTAACCTGCATAAAGTATGTAGGTGAAGTCTGCAGTGTTCCCTGGGGATATATACAGTCACTAGCAGCATTTTCCATTATTGCTCCTCCTACATGAAGGACATTAATGCCCCATTTCAGCCCTGGATTTTTCACCCATTGTTGCTCCTCCTACATGAAGGACATTAATGTCCCATACTCTCATCCTGGATTTTTCAACCATTGTTGCTCCTCCTACATGAAGGACATTAATGTCCAATACTCCCAGCCCTGGATTTTTCACTTAGTTGGCAGTTCCTCAAATGAGTCTGGAAACATTTCTTATTTATTTTTCTGTTTATCAAGCTCTGCACCTTTGCAATCTACTGCCATAGTGTCTTTGGGTGTGCACCATTTTGGCCACCTAGAACTTAAGTCATACTTATTCATAATACCGTTTAATGAATGTTGTCTGCACTACAAACATGTTTCATTTCAACAAATTTATCAGCTGAAGTTTTTTGTTTAATTTTATTATAAGACAGTATTCATTTTGCTTTGTTGATTGTTTAATTGCATTTTGTTGTTAGCTCCAGTATTTGAGTAAGTCTGTTGTCCTGTTCATAAATAGATTCATAGGTGAATACTAGGCTAACTGCCCTGAAAGTCCATTTTAAGCCTGGACAATAACCCAGGTAAGTAAGGTTTTGCATTCTCCAAGGGATGTGAAAATATACACAAAAATTCAACAGACAAAAGTTCTGCTGGAATGGTAAATTCAGAATGAATGGTCATCAATAAGTCTTTGAGAAACAAAAGTAGATTTCATATATGACCATATTTATGACATGCTACAGACAATTAAAAACCTGGTTCCTTTATTAATTGTGATAACTATGTGCAAACATTGCAAACACAAATAATAATACAGATGTCCACAACAATACAGTAGAATATTTTGTTACCTACACAATAAAGGTTATATTTCCAATCACAACAAAAAACTCAAACCAATATGAAACTGGCATTTGTTTGATCCTAATGTAAGGGTAGTGATGTTTATCTTGTCTTATTCCTTGATACTTTGAAGTGTTACCATCCGCTAACTATTAACTTTTTTCATTTTAGTAAACTAAGAATTCTAAATTGTGGTTGGCAGTGAAGTTTGTTTTTCATTATCTGAATGCCTTTTTGCTTTCTTCAGAGGCAAATCATGGATGCTTGCCTATTTTTTAATTATACCAGCTTTTTTATTCAGGAAGGAAAAAAAAACAAAAACAAACAGTACAATGTACTGATATAACAATGTCTCTCCTTCTCTGGCATATATTGTCCGATATTTCATCTTTATTTTATTTTTCATAAAATGTTAAGAATAAGCAGTTATATTTTGGCTGCAAAATATTGTTGCAGTTTGCTGAAATTAATAGGCTGTAAGTAATCCCATATTCATTTCCAGCTTTTCTTCTCTTTTTGTTCCTCCCCTCCAGCGTAAAATACAACCTTGATAACAGTTTTTTTTCCTTGTTTCACAACAAATTTTTCTCCTTTTTTCCCAGTAGAATCTGAAGCATCTTTATCACTAACCCAGCATGCAGATTCCTTACTGCCATTAATATAAACAAGCCTTTTTTCAACAATTAAATCTGATACAACTTGTCAGTTATTTTGTATAGTAACTCAGCTAACCATCATGATATTACTATCTTTCTCTATGTAATGCATATTTTCATTGTGCATTACTTCATACTGTTTTTCCTGATGCTGATTTTCAAGGAAATAACTTTCCCCACTAAATATTCCACAACTGTCAAATATTGGGAACTTCTAATGGTGAATAACATAGCAAATCAAACTATACTGATTGCATAACATTTTTGGTTGGTGGTGTCCCTTTATTATAGATTCACCTTCTGTAGCGCATGAACTTCTCAGGCCACATTGGTGAGCACGGAACTGTTTCCTAATCAAGGGAGCTTGTGTCAGATGCAAAGACTGGCACCCACAAAGCTGTTTATTTGGAAGTGCACCTTGTCCCATTTGCAAACCTTGGCATCTGTGAAACTGGCCATTTCACAAGTCAGAAAAAACCCGTTGCAGCCAAGGTTTGGCACCAATGCACCTCCTAATTCAACTGATGCAACTTCAGATAATGTGTGGTTCCCAAGCATCCAGAGCTGCTATAAACTCCACACACATATAATAGTAAGAGTAGCCCCACTGCCGGCTCAAAAGAGGCATAATGAATGTGGCAAATAGCAAAGAAACAACAAGTGGGATTACAAAACGGTACTGCTAGAATGCATTATGAATTTAACACAAAGATTCTAGGTCACCTATTCAGTTATACTGCCACACTGTATTTTTTGTTAGTGTGAAACAATGGAATTTCCTGGTCAGATTAGTGTGATATGAGTAAGTAACACCTGGCAGATCTGGGATAGATTCCCACGCTCTCTGCTTCTATAATGACTGACACTCAGTGTGGCACTAAACTACTCAGTGTTCCTAGGTTGTCATGAAAACAGGGAATTCTGCTAGGATAAACAATGTATGAAAACTTACATAAACACTAATCATGTTTAGTTGTTCTAAAATATAGCTAACATACACCAAGTGGTAATTTTTTTCTTGGGCATGTTGCAATGTAAGGTATTTGTGTTTTTAGACTTATTAATAAATACAAAAACAAATATCTGCCTACCTGCCTAACCTGATATAACACACAAACAGAGACATTTTGTGGAAGCTTGTGTGTATGGTAACCTACGGCATACCACAACCCTAGCATCTTAGATCAAGTTATCAGTAACAGAAGTACATCACTTTCTGTGTGCCATGATGCAAACACTCCTGGGGAGGGGGCTTCACAGTACTCCAGCATTGGCTTCCAGTGCTTGCAAAATGGTGAAAGGAGAAAGTACAGTTGTGTACACTTATCATAAATGTACATGTTCGAGTGTATTCACTGTTGCAGTCATCACCTGTGGGTTATCCCTGCTGTGGTAGCCCTCGGCCAGCCTGAATACCAGAGTCAATGTTTTTCTGCGTCGGCTGCTGTCACTTTGTCAGGTTGTCAGTGCTATAAAGCAAGGCAGCCGACGCCAATACATCAGTTTTTCCTGCCCTAACCAGTCAGAAGCCCAAGGAAATATGGTAAAGTGGTCCTGGTGGCTAAAAGCCACCATAAGAACCTTATGCCTCCCTAAGGAAAGAGGATATAAGGGGGAAGGAGGGGGGGAACCAGGACTGCAACAGTGAATACACTCAAACATCTATATTTATGGTAAGTGTATACAACTGTATTATGTTCTTTGTGTTTCGCTGTTGCAGTCATCACCTGTGGAAGGATTCCCAAAGCTGAGGAGAGAGGGTGGAAGGATGAGTTAGAGACCTAGGCATGGGTAAGCATGCCCTGCAGAACTGCAGAGGCAGACCCTGCCCTAGCCTTAGAGAAAAGAGGTAGGTGGTAATGCTTTGTAAAGGTATGGACAGAGGTCCAGGTGGCAGCTTCCATGATATCCCTGGTGGGAACTCCTCTGAAGTATGCTGTGGAAGTGGAGGCTGCCCTAGTGGAATGGGTATGAATAGACTTAAGGGGTGGTTTCCCATGTAACCTGTAACAGAAATGGATACAGTGTGATATCCATTTGGAAATGGTTTGCTTGGAAATGGGCTTCCCCTCTGCCCCTGGGGCAAAGCTGACAAAAAGTTGGTCTGTTTTCCTGAAGGGTTTAGTACGGTCAAGGTAGTATCTGAGCTGTCTGTGCATGTCTAGTAAGTGCAGAATTCTTTCCCCCTTGTTTTGAGGGTTAGGGAAGAAGGTGGGTAGATGTATGGCCTGGTTGACAGTCACATTAGATGCCACCTTGGGCATAAAGGAGGGGTTAGTCCTGAGGGAGACCCTGTCTGCATGGAAAATGATGAAGGGCTCAATGGCCATCAATGCCTGAAGTCCTGAAACCCTTCTGGCTGAGGTGACAGCTAGCAGGAAAGCAGTCTTCCAGGAGAGGTATTTCAGTTCTGCTGAAGCAGCAGGTTTGAAGGGTGGTAAGGTTAGTTTTTCCAAAACATAATTCAGGTCCATGGATGGCATGGGAGGCCTTCTGGGAGGTCTGATATTAGAAGCACCTCTGAGGAATTGTTTAATCAAAGGATGTGAGAACAGGGGCTGGTCTGTATCGAAATGAGCTGAAATGGCTGAGGTGTGGATTTTAATAGAAAAGAAGGAGAGGCCACTATTGACTAACTCCACTATATAGTCCAGGATAAGAGGGATGGAAGGTTGTGAGGTACTGCCCCCTTTGGACTGGCTCCAGGAGCAGAATCCTTTCCATTTCCCTGTGTAAGATTTTCTGATGCTTGGCCTTCTGGCCTCTATGAATGTGTAGGACCTGTTTGCTTAACAGGGGCCCCTTGTTTGCTTTTATATTATTAGCCATGCTGAAAGTTTGAGAGTCTGCAGCCTTTCCCCACCCCCAACCTGAGTCAAGAGGTCTGAGGTCAGGGGAAGCTGCCTGGGAGGCTGTGATGTCAGGCTGTGCAGTAAGGGATACCAATGCTGTCTGGGCCAATCTGGAGCAATGAGGATGGCCTTTTGTCTCTCCTCCCTTATCTTGATCAGTGCCCTGGGAATAAGAGGCAGAGGAGGGAATGCATACACAAAGAGGGAGTTCCAGGCGAAGGTCAAGGCATCCACCTTCCACGCTAGGTGATGATACTCCCTGATACAGAATTTGTTTATCTAGTGGCTGAGGTGCGAAGCAAAGAGATCCACCTCCGGAGTTCCCCACTCCTGAGTGACTTGCAAAAAGATTTTTCTGTGGAGTTGCCATTCGTGGGGGTCCAGTAAGTTTCTGCTTAAGTGGTCTGCCAGGGTGATGTTGATCCCTGGTAGGTATTGGGCTATTAGGTGTAATCCCATGGAGGAGGCTGCCAGCCAAAGGTTCATGGCTAGCCTGCACAAAGGGTAAGATTGGGTCCCTCCTTGTTTGTTGATGTACCACATTACTGTGGTGTTGTCTGTTTTGATAAGGAGAACCCCTGGCCTGAGATGGGGTTTGAAGGATGTCAGAGCCTTTTGTACTGCCATCATTTCCTTCTGGCTGATGTGTAAGGGAAGGTGCTGGGCATCCCAAAGACCTTGGGTGCACCTGCCTGCTAGGTGAGCGCCCCAAGCAATGTCTGAGGTGTTGGTGGTGATGGTCTGCCCAGTAAGGCGGAGGATGAAGGGAAGACCCTTGTTCTTGGTACAGGCCCCTGCCCACCAGAGAAACTTGGCCCTTATACAGGGGGTCAGAGGGAGAGAGGTCTCTAGAGCGTGAGAGTGCTGACACCAAAGGTTCTTTAGTTACTACTGAAGTTTTCTCATGTGAAGCCTGGCCAGAAGAATTATAAGGATGCAAGATGCCATGTACCCCACCACTTGCAGGAGCTTCCTTGCCATGAGGTGACTTCTGGAAGTCAGCTGGGTAAAGTAGAGAGTCTCCAGGAAGCTCTGCCTTTCTGGGGATAGAAAGGCCATTTGGGATGCTGTGTCCAGTAGTGCTCCCAAGAAATTGATCCTCCTGGAGGGTGTTTGCTTTGATTTCTTCTTCTTGATGTTGAACTCTAGGGAAGTTAGGAGGGTCTTGACAAAGAGGAGGTCCTAGAGCAGCTTTTTTTTGCACTCTACCTGAATGAGGCAGTCGTCCAGATAAGGGTAAATCTGTACATTTCTTTGCCTGCAAAATGCTATGGCCGGGGCTAAGCATTTGGTGATTACCCTGGAAGCAGTAGATAAGCCAAAGGGTAGCACAGAGAACTGAAAGTGTTGTGAGCTGCTGTAAAGTGCAGGAATTTCCTGCAGGATTCCATTATGGGGGATGTGGAGGTAGGCATATTTTAAGTCTAGGGTCACTAACCAGGCATTTTTGGTCAGCAAAGGCAGCAGCTGTTGCAAAGTTAGCATTTTGAATTTGGGGACCACCAGGGAGGTGTTCAGAAAGGATAGATCCAGGATGGGGTGCCAAGTGCCCTCTTTTTTGGGAACAAGGAATAGTCTGGAATAAAAGCCTTTGCCTGTTTGATCTGCGGGAACAGGTTCTACTGCCCCCTGAAATATGAGAGTATGGACTTGGTTCAATGCCTCTGCCCACTGATTTGGAGGTAAGTCTGGGTACCCTTTTGGAGTTGGGAGATCGTTAAAAGAGTATTTGTATCCCTGAAAAATTATCTTTAAGACCCATTGATCCTTTGTTACAGAAAGCCAATTTTCTTTGCAGAAGGAGAGCCTTCCTCCTAGCTTTTGGTGAGTGAAAGGAGGGGCAGAGGGAGGAGAGAGTCATTGAGAGTTTTTGCCATAGAAGGTTGGCTTAGAACTCCCTGTCTTTGGGGCGGAAGTGGTCCACTGTTTGGTTCTCTGCTGTCCCTGAGATAGGGGCCTGGGTGGTCTGTCCCTGCAGGGATTACCCTGCCCCTGTCTGCTAGGTGCAGGAAAGGACCAGTGCTTAGAGGGAAAGTTCCTGCTGAACCTGGGAGGTTGAAGCTGAAAGAAATCTTTTACTGTTTGCATAGATTTTGCTTTATCTTCCATCTTTTTAAGCACCACTTCTGCTTTTACTCCAAACAAGTGGTCCTTATTCAAGGGTGCATCAATTAATTTAGACTTGACATGATCAGGGAGAGGTTGTTCCTTCAACCATGCATGTCTCCTAATGACAGACCCTGACACTGCTGCCCTACTTGAGGCTTCTAGGGCATCATATCCACAGTGCAATGAGTGTTTGGCCACTTGACAAGTAGAGTACATAAATCTGCTAACTCTTTCGAATTGGCACAGTCAAGAAAGGTAGAAATCTTTTTCTTTAATAGTTCCAAAGTGTGTTGTTGATATTTTAACATATGGAACTGACAGTTGAGTGCTCTGATAGCTAAGGTTGCAGAAGTGTATACTTTTTTACCCCATCTGTCCAGAGCTCTGGAATCCTTGTCAGAAGGAATAGGATTCTTTGCAGAGCTAGCCTTAGCTCGTTTAAGTCCCTGTGTAATGACCTCTGGGTCTGCAGCAGGATTTCTGTATAGGTATTTGTGAGAATCTGATACTCTGTAATACCTGTCAGGTTTACTGGGAGCAGGTGGGAGGGTCCCAGGGCTAAGACGGATTCATGGAAAACATCATCCACCACTTCTAAGATGGGGGGATGGCCAGGCATACCTCCCAACCGTCCCAAATTACTAATTTTTTACAGAGTTTTGGGTCCAAATGAAGGGGTGTCATGATTCCCGAGTGGCACCCCTTCATTTCCGATTTTTTTCTGTTTTTTTTTTTAATTTTTCAGTTTTCGTGCTGATGGAGTTGGCGTCATCATGTGCGTGATGACATCAGCTCCATCAGCGCTACCAGCCAGTCAGAATTGAGCTCAAGGAGCTCCCGTCATGCACATTTCTGGCTGGCCTAGGCAAATGCGAGCGGGAACGGATGTTAGAAACGGGCAGGAAGAATGAAGACTCAGCAAGTAAGGGAAGGTGTGTGTGTGTGTGTGTGTGTGTGTGTGTGTGTGTGTGTGTGTGTGCGTGTGTGCGTGCGTGTGTGCGTGTGTGCATGCGTGTGTGTGTGTGTGTATACACTTTTTCGTCAGTGAAATAAGCTAGATTCTACTTGGAGTTTTAAACCTGACTGAGAAAACAGTGTAGGACAACATTTACTGTATACATACTTTGTACACATGTTAAAGCATCAGCCTCACATTTCGTGTTTTTAATGCAGTATAACATTTTATGGCAGAGGCACATATATACACTATAATTATTACAGGTCTGTACTTTCCTGAGTGGAGACTTTATTATTACTTGGGCTACATGCTTTCATGGCAACCTAACTATTATAGCAAATGTGTTTACACAAAATGCATTCTTATTTCCAAATGGCATTAGACGGCAGCTACAAACAAATGGCATTCAATGGTAATGGTAAGCAAAGTGGCAATTTGTTTTTTTTTTGTTTTTTTTTTTTTTTTTATATAAATTCTGTAGTGTAAAGTTATCTGCCTGCAAATAAATGAAATAGAAAATACTCTAGTAGTTTAAACTAAGCTTATCTTCCAACTCTATTGTAGTGTAATTTATAATCTCTTTCATACTGTGCTGGCAGAATTTATCTAAGATTATTTTGCTTGAATATATACAAATCTATTAATATGTATCACCCCGTCCTTTGTCATCTGTATGACAACCAGTCAGTAGTGGAAGAAAAGGTATTGTTTTCAGAATAAATGCCTGGTTGCTATGGCATGCATAAAAATTAAATAGGGGGTGACAATTTTCTCAAAAAATAGTGGATACTTCTGTTACTTCTAAAAGGCTACAACTACTACTTAATTTATCATGTGTATACAATTTTATACTTTTGTTGCTAATTTTTACTAGTTAAATGCCAATTCTTTTGCATACCGAACAAAATCATGGAGTCTGTTTATGCCATTTTAAATGAAATACTTAACATTAAAGTCAGACGGACTTTAAAATAATTGATAATCTGTGAAATGACAAATGACACTTGCGTAGTTGTGAAAGGAAAAAAAGGATACAATGCCCCTGATACTCTTAAGCCCATTTGTTGCCCTGAACTGAGTATTCCTACCATAGGGGTGAAAGCCAACTGGTGAGGTCAACATATGTGCAGTTGTGGAGGTTGTGTGTACACTCGCTGGCATCCTAGCAATGGAAGTCTTAACCCCTCCATTGGTGGTGGAAGTAGACTTTTATGATGGAAATGTTCTGAATTGGGCAGTTTTGTCATTACTGATTCATGCATTTTGTTTCATTGCCTACAGTACAGCCTACTGGAAAAATCTTCAAACAATAAATTTAAAATGTGCTCTGTCTAACAAGTGTGTTGTATTATACAAGGAATATAATTTAAAGTCAGGAAGGTGTATCAAACAAAAGAACACATGCATATTTCTTGTTTTGTGTGCAAGGGGCCAATGATTTGAAAACATCCCAAAGGTAATCTTTATCCACCACTGGCCAGATGCATTTTCTTTGGATGTGGTGTGGGTTTCAATGCTGTTTCAATGAATGTGAGTTTCACAGGCAGAGAAGTTTTAATGCCAAGTCTATTTTCATTGTGAGACAGTATTGCTTTGTTTAGCTGATGTCTGTTAGTGTTTTGCATTGTTGTGCTGCAAAATGTAAAAATAAAATCCAAATAATCATTGTAGAAGTAAAGCAGTATGCACACATTAGTGTTTATGGTAAATGGGGCAAAATAGCCAGGTAATGGAACATTGGAATGGCTGCAGGGGGACTCTGGTGCCATATTTTGGTTGTCTGTTCTTCAGTTTGCGTTTGAAAGTTGGTACCCCACAATTCCACTGGAGTGGGTGGGGTTACGCAATTATATATGCAAATTAGATGCTAATCAGTGCACAGATTTGTACTTATTTTTCATGGGTCTTGTCCAGATTTTTGATGTTTCCAGGTTGAGAGGTATGTGGCCAGGGGGGTCTGTGCTGGGGCAGGTCTAGAAACTCTCTTAGTCTTTTCTTAGACTGAGGGAAGTCCTGAGATTCCCAGTGGAAATGTTCCCTGAGGGTGTGAAGGGTTTCCCCAAAGGAAAGGTCTTCTGGTGGGGAGGCAGAAGGAATGGATTCCTCTGCAACTGAATCCTCATCAGCAGTCAGAGGTGTGTTCCTCTTCAAAATCTTAATAATCAGATTCCTCAGAATCCTGCTCTGTCATTATTTCAGGAGAAGGGTGTTTTTTCCTTTTAGAAGTTGTGGCCTGACTACCCCTGATAAGGGAGATAAGATCAGCCACCATCTTAAGCACTTGGGCTTGTGGTGGGGGAGCAGGAGTAA
Source organism: Protopterus annectens (assembly GCF_019279795.1). Taxonomy (NCBI): domain Eukaryota; kingdom Metazoa; phylum Chordata; order Ceratodontiformes; family Protopteridae; genus Protopterus; species Protopterus annectens. The sequence goes on along the minus strand of NC_056739.1, from coordinate 1,538,403,906 downwards.
GATGGTGGCTAGAAGTAGATTTTCTAGGATTGACCTGGCTTCTAGGCCTAAGAGAATCCATAGGTCTGAGAGAAATGACAGTCAGATGAGAAGATGTCGGTTTTAGTCTAGAATCGGTAGTGCGAGGCCTCCTCAGAAGCCGTTGCCTCTGTCGCAGCTCCGGACCCAACCGAGGCAGAGACAACCAAAGGCTCAGAAGACGAATAAGATTTCTGTGGCATACTGGACGCCGAAAGTTTCTCGGTAGAGGCCTGCGTAGATATCGTATCAGGCATTAGGGGCTGCAAAAGCACCTCACTGAATTCCGGAGAACTGACAACCTGCTTAGCGGTAGTGTCATTGGAAGGCTTAGCCTTCTGTGGTCTGTCTCTATCCTTATCTCTACATTTTTTGGAATGTCTATGGATTGTTGGCTGATGGATGCCATTTTGCAGTGTGAAGACGGAAGATGAAAATACCTGTCTACAATAAGAGCTCTACGATGAATGGTTCTTGCGTTAAAGAGGGCACAGAACCGGCAAAGGGGAATGTCGTGGTCTGGGCCTAAACAAGTGATGCAGTATGAATGGAAGTCTCACTGTGGGGTCTGCTTTCTACAGACTAGACAATTGTTAACTTTTTCAGACATTGGTTAGTGCAAGAAAAAAGTATCCCCAATGGGGTACTTAGCTTTAGACATTTTCAGCTGTAATTCGAGCTCTTGTAGCGACTGACCAGCGCACTTGCAAACTGCTTCTGCTACGGACTCCACGGCAAGAAAGACTGATGTAATGGCTTCGGGACTTGCTTTATAACACTGATGACCTGATGTCAGTCAACAAGCGGCAGCAGGTTAAGCAGAAAAACATTGACTCTGGTATTCGGGCTGGCCAAGGGCTACCACAGCATGGATAACCCACAGGTGATGACTGCAACAGTGAAACACAAAGAACATCAGCAATAATACAAGACATTCTATATGTTCCACACTATGCAACAATATATATTCCAAACCAGCACAACCCTATACATGTGCACACCATGCACCTAAACAGAATAAACTTCCACAGTCTCAGCCCCTTAGAATGGGGTTGAGACAAAACCAGAAGGACTCCTGGTTCAGTGAAGCAAAACCTTTTGTGTAGCCCAAGTGCTGGAGAAGGATAAAATGGCAGACAGGAGGAAAGACACCAGCATTAGAATGAATGTCCTAAAAGAAGATTATGTAAAATAGCCAACCAGGTAGTCATTTTATAGTCTCTTAATGTATCAAATAACAGTGATTCATTTACTGCAACTGTACAGTTAGCTTTATATCCATTGCATCAGCATGGTTTGGAAAGATTCTGGAACCTGAAGGAAATCCAACCCAGCATACAGCTTCATGTTTTCATTCCACATGACCCCCCAACCACCACCACCACCAATAACCTAGTCTGGAAAGGAAAACTCCAATGTTGCTCAAACAAAAACTGGGATCCTCCCAAGAAAGTACCTACAAAGCAAAACAAGTACCATCTCTTTTGGCAGACACTATGGAAAACAATTTTCTAAAATACCATTTGCTTTTATCCATTTGAACATTACTGAGCAGATAAACATTGTAAAATGAAAGGGTAGATAGTGTTTACCATGACTAAGTGTCATACACTTTCTGGGAAAGAAACTTAGAATCTGTACCTGTTCATATGCAGTTACTGAACATGTAGAACAGGAAACCACTGAAGAGTACAAAGAAAGATCCTCTCATAGGTACCGGAACCATAGAGCGATGGGGAGGGAGTGCCCCCCCACACTATTACAGCTGTGGAGGGAGGAGGACCTATGACTCATGCGTGCTTTGCACTCTAACGTGAATTTGAACACCAAAGTGCACGGAAAAACTATGCTTTTTAAACACAGCCTGCTGTCAAAGTCAGCCACAGTAAGGAGATGTTTTATGTGTTCCGTTTAGGTTTATCAGCTTGTCAGGTGGTTTAATGTGCTCCATTTAGGTTTAGCAGCTTGTCAGGTGGTTTAATGTGCTCTGTTTAGGTTTAGCAGCTTGTTAGGTGGTTTAATGTGCTCCTTTTAGTTTAGCAGCTTGTCAGGTGGTTTAATGTGCTCCGTTTAGGTTTAGCAGCTTGTCAGGTGGTTTAACGTGCTCTGTTTAGGTTTAGCAGCTTGTCAGCTGGTTTAATGTGTTCCGTTTAGGTTTAGCAGCTTGTCAGCTGGTTTAATGTGCTCCGTTTAGGTTTAGCAGCTTGTAAAGTGGTTTAATGTACTTGGTTTAGGTTTGGCAGCTTGTCAGCTGGTTTAATGCACTCCATTTAGGTTTAGCAGCTTGTCAGCTGGTTTAATGTCCTCCATTTAGCAGCTTGTAAGGTGGTTTAATATGCTCCGTTTGGGTTTAGCAGTTTGCAAGGTGGTTTAATGTGCTCCGTTTAGGTTTAGCAGCTTGTAAGGTGGTTTTAAAGTGCTCCATTCACATTTAGCAACTTGAAAGTTGTGTGTGTGTGTGTGTGTGTGTGTGTGTGTGTGTGTGTGTGTGTGTGTGTGTGTAAAATGCCCCAAGTACCCATAGCTGGTGGTTAGAATTACCAGCACTTGTGATTCCGGAGTTGAGTTAGCTCTCACCTGTCTAGATTTTCATAGAATATTTGGCTCATACTTTTGGTCTGTTCCTCTTAAAATTTGTGGTTTTCTGGCAAATCAGTGAGAATGGAATTCACTAAATAATGATAACCCTTTAAGTTTCAGTCTTCCTATCTTTTCAGGAAACACATGGTAACACAAAACACTATTCTAGCAACTTTCTAAGGTTATACAAGCAATATTTAAAATGTGTCCCTGGTTTTGGGCCTTTGCCCCCCCCTAAAAAAATAAATTGTGGCTTTTTCCATATTTCTTCTGCTGTGAAATTGAGGAATTTAGTTGTGTCAAGTGGATGGTGCAGTGGTAGTGTTGTTACCTCACAGCAAGAAGTTCTGTGGTTCAATTCTTGGCTGGGGTGCCTCCTGTGTGGAGTCTGTATGTCCTCTCTGTGTTTGTGTGGGTTTCCTCTGGGTGCCCTGGCTCCTCCCATGTTACAAAGACATGTGTCTGGAGCATTTCTTTCTGGGTTTCTGCTGAAAATTGGCTTTGTTCCAAGTTGAACTTTCCTGGTAAACAAATGTTAAATAAACAGTTTTACAAGGAGCTGAGAGCTTCCGGGGAAGAGAAGTCAAATGCTCCAAGTCTGTTTGCATTGTTAGTAGCACAACAGGTAGTAGCCTTACTTTTTATGCAGAAGGCTGTGGGTTCTACTCCCACATTATGCATATGGATTGCTGATACTATACTGTGTTGTACTTTAAAGGGGGTGGATGCTGCAGTACTGTGACTGTCCTCCTTTGGAGGAGTTACCTAGTAACTATGAACCTGTTATTAGTTTGCCATCCATTCCCTATTGCAATATTTCTAGCTTATCATTTTTTAATGTAACATAGGCAATTTATTCTTCAAGGTCAACAGCCGCTTTATTTGTAGATGAAACAATGAAATGTAAAGTTGATTCATTGCAGCAACCTCTTCATTAGTTAGAGATCCCTTTAATGTGGAATTATTTAGATGACTTACTTCTGCAGAGATTTTACATATTTACTGATATTGGTGGATTGTAATGACAGAAGTCTGAGTGGCCTTTTATGGTTGAAATTTTCTGAAATGGGTAGTTTTGTCATTACTGGTTCATACATTTTGTTTCATTGCTTACTAGAAGGCTGTTCAAAACTACAAATTTAAAACACATTCTAACAACTGGTGTTGTACTATACAAGGAATATAATTTAATACAATCAGGAAGGTGAATCAAAGAATGCATACATGCATGTATGGCCCTAAAAATGTGTTTGAAAACAGCCCAAAGGAAAGTGTGAAAGGCTCAAAATCATGGACAAATTTTAAGCTTTACTCTTGTTACCAAAGCAATGTATGAAGGTAAAACAGTTCACACCACATTACCATCACTTGGCCGTGCCTTTTGACACAATCCCCTACTCAGGTGTAGTACAAAAGATGAATAATGTAGGAGCAAACACTTGCATCACTAGCTGGATTGCAAACTTGCCCACAGGATCCAGTCCCCCAGGGTTTGGTGCTGAGACTTTCTGCTTGGCATATATATCTCAAAAGTAAAAGGAAATACCAAAGGGCTTTGGCCAGCTAAGTTTGAGATGACTGCAAGCTAGGAGCAGTTACTGAATCCCCAAATGACTTAACAATATCGAAGGAATGTCTGCCCCAAATAATAACTGGTGTCACAATCATGACAACGCCCTCTGAGAACTGACCCAATTGTTTGGCATTTGGGAGCTTGTGTGTACTGTAACCTAACTTTTGACCAACATATGCCCAGAGTCATAAGAAAGTTTTTCTATCTTGCACAGCTTATAAACAAATTGTGACTAGATCTAGAGATGTTGTTGTCCCCTTTACAAAGCCCTCATTAGGTCAATCATTTTGTATAATGCCCACTTTGGCAATGTATCTGTCCAGCCCCATGCAACAATTGGAATACCCACAAAGGTACCTTACTAAAAGGATATAAGTCCTAAACAATAGGTCTTGCATGGACCACCTCAAAGATTTATTGCTATACTCAGTATCCTACAGAGTGTTTAGAGGTGATGAGTCTGGCATACAAGGCATCCTCCGACCTAATACAGATGGACCTAATGAACATCAGCAAGTCAAATGGCATCGGAAATACTCAGTCCAGGTATCTAAACTGAATGTTGTGGAGAGATGGATATATATCACAGAGTCTACCACTGTTCCAGAGCAAACCATCCATAAAAATAAAACACAGCTCATCCGTCCATATTCAATTGCAACTTGGATCTAAGGATGGGTATTAGAAAACGTACTCCAGGGTTGCCCCTCATGCCACGAATAAATAGAGGCAAATGCTGCATCCCTTACATGGGTCCCCTCAAATTATCTATGATATGATCACAGTTATTCTCACTAGGGCTAATATACAATTATCAGCCATGGGATAGGTAAGACCAATTAGAAAATGTTAATTCAAGTACCAAAAGGGAATTGGCTAAGCTTACAATGTCCTCCAAGTGAACCTATGTTGTGGTAGTAAATAGTTATAAAACATTGCCCTTTTTAGATCACTAAGTGCCCCGCTCACATTCCACCTCCTGTCTTCAACAGCTTCCAGCGTCTATGGATCCTCTAGTACACTAACAAATGCAATCTGAGGGTCATGCTGCTCAATGTTAGAAGTCTAAGTCTCAAATGCATTCAATCAAAGCACTCCTGAAAATGGAGAACATCGACATTTGTGCTGTAACAGAGACCTCGTTCAAGGCAGCAGAAAGCACCCCTACACTACCAGGCTATAACTCATTCCACACCTTTCAGCCCCAGAACTTGGACTGAAAATCCAAAGGCAGTGGTGTTTCCATATTCCTAAAGGATTAGCACACCTCCAAAATGGTTGCCCAATGTAACGCATCTGAGATACTTCAGGTGCAGCTAACACTGGGTAAGACAGCGATTCAGGTTGTAGCCTGCTATAGGTCCCCAACCATGTTCCTAAGCACCCTGGAGAATATTAGGGTCCAACCTAACACTCTCATACTGGGCGACTTCAACTACCCCTCCATTAACTAGGAAAACTACTCATGTACCAATACACTTGCCCAACATTTCCTGGAATTCATTAATTCCATTGTCCTGGACCACTTCGTTCTTACGCCCACTAGAGTTAGCAACATCCTTGACCTGGTCATTACTAACATGGGTGACCATTGCTCTACACCAATAGTCATCTCCTCCCTGGTTAGATCTGACCACAAACTAATCATCTTGGAAATCCACATCCTTCCCACCCCCACAAAAGTAACCACCATGAAAAACTTCTCCAGTGCTAACTTTGGGCTCCTAAAAACAGAGGTGGCTAACTTCACGGCACCCATGCAAATGGAGAAAAGTTGCATGACCACCGAATCATACACCAATGCACTGTACGAACACTTACACAAATGTATGGATCTTGCCATACCCAATAGAACCAAGACGCTCTCTTCCAAAAAGGAAGCCAATCTGGCTGCCATAAACAAACCCTATAACAGAAGGAGGAAACTGATGCGGAATAAGGTAAAGTCCCAAGAATGGAAAAACTCCCTTATCAGCCTCAACAAAAAATTGAGATCCCTCATCAAATCCTCTAAAGCTAGCTATGAAAACAGAATTGCAGCAGATAGTAAAGACAACCACAAGGCCTTTTATAGTTATGTAAAGAATCTCCACAGCAATACCCAGAATTGTTCTGAGCTACTGTACAAAGGTACCTCCTATACTGAGGCAACAGATATTGCCAATATACTGTCCGACAGATTCAGTGCCAACTTTACCCCCCACCCCCACCCAAAGGACCAGTCACAATACCAGTAGCAAGCTAGGCACCTAGTATTACTGCTGGACAGGTTAAAACAGCACTGTCCAAGGCCAAAAATACAGCTTCTATGGGACCTGACAATATCCCTGGCTGTGTTCTACATGAACTACAGATTGAACTGTGTGCCCTGTTCAATCACAGCGTCACTTCAGGCTTTGTTCCTCCCAAATGGCGCACTGCTACAGTCATCCCTCTCCACAAAGGAGGAGCGACTACAGACCCTGGGAACTATCACCCCATTAATCTGATGAGTCTGATATGCAAAGCTATGGAACACATCATCATGGACCTAATAAATAAGGATACAGGGAAGCTCTAAACTCTGGATCCCACACAGTTTGGTTTTGTGAAGGGTAGATCATGCCTGCTCAACTTGCTCAACTTCTTTGAGTCAGTCACCAGAGCTGTGGATGAAGGCAAGGTGGTTCATACAGCCTACCTTGATTTAGCCAAGGCATCTGATACCATTCCCCACTTAGGAATCACAGAAAAACTCACTAAGCTAGGCATCAACCCCTATATCACTAGGTGGGTTGCAAACTGGCTCACAGGTAGAACCCACAGTGTGAAAGTAGCTGACTCCAAGTCAGACTGCTGACTATTCATGAGTGGAGTCCTTCAGGGTTCGGTCCTTGGTCCTCTCCTGTTTGGTATCTACTTCTCTGAAGTCCAGGCCAACACTAGGGGACTCTGGCTGACAAAGTTCGCAGACGATTGCAAGTTGGGAGCTATTATTAACTCCCCAAGTGATGTTGACATCCTACAGAAAGGCCTCACTGAGACCAATGACTGGTGTCAGAACCATGGCCTCAAGTTCAATGCCAAAAAATGTGTCGCCATCCTCTTTGGGAAAAACCCGGTTCCCATGAATTACCACATTGATGGTAGTCCACTGAACACAGAAGGCATTATAAGAGATCTGTGAACACAGGTTGACAGCAACCTCTCTTGACCACCACATTGCCACTGTGGTCAGAAAGACCTTCTATGTGGCACATCTCATTACTAAGGGTTTGCATCAGGGAAGAAAGAGGTCATTGTCTCCCTGTAGTCTTCCCTCATTAGGCCAATCATTGAGTACAATGCCCCATTTGGCATGTACCTCACTAAATACCTACAACAACTAGAGAGGTTGAAAAAGTACCTCATAAAGAGGTTCCTAGGCCTTAAACATTTCCTATATGGACAGAGACAAAAAACTCCCAACTATTCTCTGTTTCATATCGCCTACTTAGAGGCTATCTCTGCTTGACTTACAAAACCATGTCTGATCCAGCTCTGTTAGAAATACTACATCTAAAGAAATACAAATCCCTCCACACGACATGCTCCAGAGACCTCAACCTCATTACCACAATCAACAGAACATGCTGGAGGGACAGGTTCATAACCCAGAGACTGCCCATGCTATGGAATAGACTTCCCATACAAGTCAAGCAGAGCACCTCATTGGCCTTCTCCAAGAGAAATCTTTATGAGTGGATGGGAAATAGAAAATTCACCCCAGGGATCACTCCAGTAGCTCTACTCGACAGAGGCACTGGGAACTCAGGTCGGGTGGCACAATGCCAGGGTAATCCTATGGGCTAGGCTTGTAAAGGCTCCAGAGCCATTAGCCTAGTACACACCTATGAACCTATGAGGATAAAACCAAAAGAGCAGGTGGATGACAGTCTCTCCAATGGGGAAGCCATGGTGCCCCCCCCCCCAAGTTTAATGTGAGTTGCATGCCCTCCTGCCAGTGGTTTGGGTTGAAACTGCCTGTAGTGAGAGAAATAAACTATATATATATATATATATATATATATATATATATATATATATATATATATGTGTGTGTGTGTGTGTGTGTGTGTGTGTGTGTGTGTGTGTATAAATAGTTCTACTTCAAAACATCTAATTCCCATAACATCGAATCTCAAAATGCTGAGACCATAACATCAAAAACCCAAAACATTGAAAACTCAGATCATCAAAAACTCAGAACACTGAAACTTTGCATCACAACATCGAAAACTACAAAGCACATGTAAATAACATCCCCTCCACCTATAACAACACCAAACTAACAAACACAGTTTTTACTACATTTCTGAAGGGGGGCTTTGCCCCCCTCACCCCCTGAAAATAAATATACCAACTCCGAGATGGCACTACTGTGGACAAAAGTTAATTTCCTAACCCGACTGTATTGTGATCATCGTACAGAATGTACACAATGTTTAAATCATTTATCTGTATGGCCTAAAAACATGTACAGATTAGCAAAATAAACACTATATAAACAGTATAAATTCCTACACTATATAAATCATAACTATATAAATAAAAACTACAATGTCTTATAGGGATGCAACACGATTAACAGATTAAACTATAACATTTACATGTTTGATGATACATTACTCAATGGTATAAATTTTCAGTGTTATGAAATTCCATTTTATGAATTTTCTGTGTTTTGGGTTTTTGATGTTATTGGTCTCAGTGTTTTCAGTTTCGATGTTATGAGACTTAGATGTTTTGAAGGGGAAACCATTGGGGGGCGTAGCCCCTCATGTAGCTTGATTTATACTATGCAGTTTCTGTTAAGAGGGTAAGAAAATACTTTTTAATCAAACTAGATGGGGGCTACGCCCCCCCACACCCCCGCAATTATATATTCTAACTCCAAGATCGCACTACAGTGGGGAAAAGGGCATATACACTGCCACTACCATTTTCGGTGAAATGAAATTCAGCGAAATTAGTTTTTCGATTTGGTCTTGGTGGAATGAAATTCGGTGAAATGTGCTTTCAACGAAATGTACCAGATCCATCTATATATATATATATATATATATATATATATATATATATATATATATGCAAAATATATAGTTTGGATATTATATAACTAGAATATATATATATATATATATATATATATATATATATATATATATATATATGTGTGTGTGTGTGTGTGTATATGTATATAGAGAGAGAGATATGGACAGACTTCCTTTATGTTGAGTGCAGGAGATAGCCAGGCAGTAGAGTATGTGATATGTCTTTGTAAAGGACACTTACACCACCGGCAGTTTTGTGTCGCCTATCTTTTCTTACTGTGCTGAATCTTGCTAGTAGTATTTAACTGACCAATACATCAGATCTTAGCCTTCTACGACAGCTACAATATCTGGTTCATAATGGGAGATTCAGCCATGCAAATGCAGTGATTAACAGTGTGTGCTTGTTTTAAACCACGGAATATTTCCAGCTGTCTACCAGTCAGATCTGAAAGTACATTCAACCATGGTGGAGGGGCAAGGTTATGGTGTATGACCACAGTGAATTAAATGGTAGGGAAAGAAAAAAATATATCATCCATACATAAAATATCTCCTTCCTATGGTTTACTGATGGTCAAAAATGAAAGCTCTTTGTGCTAAGCAAAGAGCTATTATGTACCCCAATGTACTTAGGATATATAGCAGATCATCACTCCAGGAAAGATCATACTGTAGAAAAATTAATATTTTAAGTTGACAATGCACACTGTTGACTTCTAAAAGAAACAGACAAACAGCATACACACACCTCTTCACATACTAAGTGCAAGTTTGAACGATAAAGAGAAATATCCTTATCCTCACAATTCTCACACCTCACCGATTTTGATGGGACAGTTTCAACAATAAATGGGGGTTGACTAAAACTGATTTGCTATTTTCATTCTAAGTTTACTCAGTGTGATGCTAGCCCAGTATATGTCTAAATATGCTCAAGAGACCTGCCATCAGTTCAAAAATACTTGTCAGGATGCATGCTGGGATGTTTATGGGTACTTGTGATGCCACTGTACTGGCCCAGTAATCAAGGAGCCTTAATCCTCACCACTAGCACCAGTGAGGGATGTACATATTGGGAGGAAAACAAGTACACGCACAGTAAAGTACAATTTCCCTTAAGAGCACACAGAGACCACAGTCAGTCCAGGGCTGGTTTCTCCCTCTTTCTCCAGATTCCCAAATAAGACTCCCCACTGGCACAGCTATAGGGTTTAGACCTCAGCCAAGTGGGCAGGCTAAGAACTCCAACACCCTCTCTGTCCAACCAGTGCTTCGTGTCCCTGCCCAAGTAGCTGACACACACACACAAACACACTTGGGAAAGGCTAGCACAGGTTTACTGGCTATGCTCCCTTCTGCCCAGACTATAAGGTAGTACCAGCTACCACCAGCCACCATTACTTATCAGCTACTATAAGGCCCTTGTCAAAGGGTGTCCAATCCTACTGTGTAATGTTACTATTATCCAAATGGTAAGTGTGACCAAGACTTTCAAAGCTATTTAGGAGTGGCCTGTACAGTCACTAAATACATATGCAAGTAGTCTAAGAGATTAAATATCTCTAAACAAACCAGCCACAATTAAAAGGTTTAAATATATTTAATAATAAATAATAAAAGAACAAGCCAATACCCAAACAACCTGGTAACTACAAAGTTCAGAATCACAGGAGATATTTTAAAACAACATTGCAGGACAGTCTCAAATAAATACAGAAAACATCTTAACTAATCTTTACTATATTCCTCTGTATATCTAAAAGACAATATGCCCTAAATAACTTACATACAGAGCAAGGCAAATGTACAGCTGATGATGAGTGTATGTTTCTAGGTCCAAGACAAGATACAAAATGCACAGACTTTCTCTGACAGAGTTCTTAAATTAATAATCAACATTACTGCTGGGTTAGTTCGGATGACACCACTCTTTGTCCCCTGCCTTCAGTTCCCAGGCTAACAGAAGCTTAACAAAATGTAGCATTTCTCTGTGAAAAATACATATCTCTCGGATGTTTGCCTAGAACTAGAAGTCGTAAAACAATTAAACACTTTTACATTTGAAACCTATAAATTATTTCTGTTTCAAGACAGTAGGAAATCCTCTAGCTCTACACATTATGTCTGCTTGCTGCACTAAAACTGAGAAAACAGAATTGTAAAACAATTTTCACTTATTTTCTTGAGTGGTTGCAAGTTAACTTTGTATGTTCCAGTTTCTACTATTAACACATACATTTGCACTGGTATATAGTTTATATACATTTCTGTTTTTTTCCAGTAGGCTACACTGTGGTTACATTCTTGAAGCTCAGTACATAACATACAGTTCAACACACACTTCTGCACCAGTAGCTTAATATACACATAACATACAGTTCTCTTACATTTGTAAGACAAGCATACGAATCATATTAATATTCACAAATGGCACACGACTATCCACAAAATTCCAGATAACTGGACTGGCAGTATTTCCCTGGTGTCACAGATACCCATCCATGTGAAGCAGAGTTCCTCCCTAGCCCAATTCAAATGTAACTTGGACAATTGGATGGGAAACCGGAAATTCATCCCTGGTTTGGCACCTATGTCTCTAATGGACACAGGTAACCTGTAATGGTTCATCTCCCAGGTCCATGCTTACACTTATTAAGGGTATCAGAACTTGTCAGAGATTTGGGGTGCATGACTAGGCTTAAAAAAGGCCCTTGTTGTTGTTAGCCTAGTAAACACCTATGAACCACAAAAGATTTAATTGGTCTTAGAGAAATTGACTAAGTTAGTTGGGGGCCTATCAGTTGTTCAAGGCCTTTTAGCAATTGATTAACAGTGAAATAAATGCAGTGAATGCCACTTTCACCCCAATGGAGTTTCCCTTTTACCCCACTGCTATGCAGCTGCTGAGTAGAAATTTAAATATGGTTGGTGTGGTACCTCACAATGGGGTGCAGAAGAATTGCATAAAGCTTAGTCTGTAGTTCTGCAAAACATACCTATCAGCCTCTTAGCACAAGAAATCTGGACAAAACCTAAATAAATGGGAGGGGGGCAGAAACAGACACATGTTTTAAATATTACTTTTATAAACTTAGAAAATTGCTAGAACAACAGGATTTGCATTAGCACACATGTTCTTAAAGATATGAAGTCTGAAATTCAAATATATATCATTATTTAGTGAGTTCAATACTCATAGATTTGCCAAAAAAACACAAATTTTATGCGGAAATCTGGACAGTTGAAAGGTATGTGAAAGTTGGTATCAGTGAGATGTTTTTGTAGTTTTGGAACTTGTTGAAGGCTCCTTCTCCAGACCAATATAATTCCAGTCCATTACGTGATCACATGTGGATATATCATCTCTCTTTAATTTCTCTGGATGTTTCAGGTTATTTTTTTCTACCATGTCAGGAATGGAAAACCATTGCATAATTAAAGATTAAATTAAATATGTATTTCTCAATTGTTTTACCAAAAATACTCTTCTCAGCACTTGTTATGTATAAACAATTGTATCTTATACAGTTTATATGGAGTTATCTGTAGCAGTAACATATTTGTGACATGATTTTGGATTGCCCAGTTCTCCTACTACTACTACTGGAGCTATCTGATTGCCTTTGTTCCCCCCATTGCTTTAATTTCTGCATGCATGTTATGATATTTTATAACTTTACATCTCTCAGAATGCAGGAATCTGTAATCATTAAGTGAAGCTACTTCAACCATTAATGTTGATTTCACCCTTTATTCTTTATAAAAAATCTTATTTCTTTGCTTCTATTTTCCTAATTAAAGGAATTTGATTATCCCCTATGATAATTACATCTTTGTTTTTCATAATAATTTATGGTTTGTGTTTCCAATGCTTTCACATGCTTGTTTATTCATTCACTGATATTTGTTTAGCAGGAAAAATCCATCTGGGTCACTGTGACATCCAGTTAATATCCCACCGCACTGCCAACAATTAAATATCAAAATACATGACAGCTATGGCCAGAAGCAAGTATAAACACACTCTAATCTCTAAAGCAGAAGTGTCCAACCTGTGGCCCGCGGGCCGCATGCGGCCCTCAGAGCTCTTCCATGCGGCCCTCAACCTCTAACTGCAACATCGATGTACACATGCCCAAAACACTTTTTTTGTTTTGAGTTTTTCACTCCCGTGAGCTGCAGAGCTAGTGTTGGTGTGTGCATGCGCCAAAGCACCCATCTAGTTTTGTTTTTGAGCCAAAAAAGGGTCAGTGTGTTTACGCCATTATTTTGCGCCGAACAATCAGTATGTGTATGTGTGTGTTCTCGCTGAAGAGGGACTTGTGTATGGATTTGCCGCTGTTGCCTTTGAAAGGGACAGCACTTTCCTGTGTTGATAGGTAAGTATGGAGTGAGTGAGTGCATGCATGAAAGCAGAATTATGTGTGTGAAAGTAGAAGAAGAGTGTGTGTATGTGTGTGCATGACAGAGAGAGATTCATGCACAAAGAGACTAACAATGATCAGTCTACCTACTGAACAGAAACAAGTTAGCTCACAAATATATTGTACATTAAAAGTACACTTTCATTAAATTGCGGCTTTCCTGACAGGGAGAGTGTTGTATTGAACATGAACTCATACCTCTTAATTGTATGGATTTTCAGAGAATGTCTGGATTTTTGCCTCATCTTCCAATTTGTGTCTTTTGCTTAGTAAATAAAAGTAGTCATCCAAGGTAATGCAGTTCCAGGGAGTAAGAATGAGACAGCGGCCTAGGGTTAATGGGTCAGTAGTGGATTGACTATGTGGGACTGTAGCATATAAAGTTGTATTGTTTTTTTCAGACAAACAAAAAAGCACCTAGTACTGTTTTTCATTGGTGGGTTCTAAGCAGTGGTAGATTGGACAAAAGTAAGCATAGCTTTGGAGGATCATCAATACTGGCAAATCAAGTGGGCACAATGTCATTTTTTAAATGTTGGGGGTTTTAGTGTGTATGTGTGTGCTTATGTGTTGGGAGTGCTGCAAAAGTAGATGATTATTAAAGACAGAGACTTACGGACTGTGGAGAATATGTTTCTTTGTTTCAAAACCTGATACTTGGGTACGCATGCCAAAAGTAGATTTTTTAAGACATAGCTTCTTGCCATTTACAGTGGATGGATATTTACATTTAATGGACAATGCTAGCAGTATTAGCATGGGCCTGTGGGGTTCTGAAGGATGCCAAGTCTACCACTGCCAATGTCTTGTAAAGTGACCTGGAATGGATATTGGGATGTTACTGAAAAATATAGTAAGTGGGCTTAGAAATATAGTTTAATTAAACAAGGTGTACTTTCAATTTACAGGCCATAATTTAATTTATTTCAGGTAGTCCAGATACCGGTAGATTGTATACCATTAGACTTAATTGGGGAGAGCTGTCATTCTGGGGAAACAAGCAGCCCTAGTTTCAGTGAAAGCTCTATGGTTGCTTGCAGGTAGGAAGTTACAGGATGTTGATGCAATGTGTTTTATTTATTATTTTGAATGCATTTGTCATTTCAAAGCATGGTTTTCTTTGTTGCAAAAGAAGGCAGGACTGAATGAGCCATATAATGTTTAAGTGACAATGACGAGACAGAAAGATTATAAGTAATGTATAATGTTTGCATCTATAGTTGTTTCAATGGTGTCTGTGATGCATAACTATTTTTGGGCCTGTGTCCCACTTTTATTTTTCGCTTTGTCCAGATTTCTTGCTCTAAGGTTGAGAGGTATGGTTCCATACTAAATCAGAAGTTGTATTTACCTTGGAAGACTTTTCAGCATAATTATGAAAAACAGAGCCTTTTTAATATCTGCTTATTTCCAATATAAACTGCCATGTAACCTTGCAAATAACCTTCTTATTAAGCTACTTTACTTCTTTTGGAATTGACAGGTATGATTCATCTGTTCGAACATACGCATAGAGTGCTAATGTGACTGATTTCTTGCAGCAGTCTGTGGTTTACATATCACAATAACTTTTCTGTGTTTCTGGGTGTGTAATCAACTTAACAGTTTTAAAGATGTTTTCCGAAAAAATATATATATAATAAATAATCCTCTCTATACTTTGAGCTATTGACAAAGTCTGAGAATTTGTTTTTTTCAAAAGCGAAGGTCAGCATTACAGCTCAGTAAACCGTCAGTCTGTGAGTAACTTCTGTACAAATTAAAATGTCTGAATGTCAAATGGCTTTAGATTGGAGGGAAGTTTATTTTTATTTATTTTATTTTATTTTACATTTGTTTACCAGGAAAGTCCGACTGGACACAGGTCCATTTTCAGCAGAGGCCCGGGGAGAAATGCTCCAAAAATAACACAAAACAATATAATACAATACATGAAAGAGAGAGAGAGACAGCAAATCATGGTTGTAGCACTCATACAATATGGCAGAGATTACATCCTGTAACTGTGAGAATCATTGAGGTAGAGAATATTTTTTTTTTTACAGTTATAATTACAGCAAGGTAAATATCAAATGATTTAAGTTTTCAGGAGAAAGCTGTTTGTACATAACTGAAGCTCTGAAACAATCTTTTGGTATGGATTAACCTGGGGATTGACACAAGTTATATGTTTACACCAGTATGTAGCATTATCTAAGAGAGTTTATGGTTTTCTTATTGATTTACTTTTTGCCGAGCAGTTGTTTGTTGATTTATTGATGGTCCTTTGGTAGGAGGAAATTGCATGGATGAATCCATCTCTATTATGATTTTTTTTTCAGATATTTTGACTTCCAGACAATTTCATTCAGTGAGTGGATGTCATGTGATTACTGAGGTTGCCTATTTTACAAATAGGGGCTTTTTTGTGTATGTGTGTGTGTAAGAGAGAGAGATTTAGTATGTATAGTGAATATATTTTTGCAAATGGAATTCTTAGTTAAACAGGCCTCTCTTCTTGGGCAAGTAGACTTGAGTAACCAATATTAGATCTTAGCCATCCAGCTGGGAAAGGTTAGTATGTGGATTTTCCATCTGGTTTGATGAAGGCTATGCTACTTACTCAAGGAGTACATTTATGGCTAGCCATCCAGTTGTCGTGTTGCTGAACTACATTGTTTGATAATGAGAGGAGCTTTTTACAGAAGATGAAGGTTTTGTGTCAAGCATCTGTCCATACAAAGTGCCTTGTTTATGTTGCAGTGAAGGCTGTGGTCTTTGTAGTGAGCGTTTTAAGTATAACCAGTATTTCTGAGGTAGAGGAAGTCTCTTAAGGCAGAATCTTTCTTAGCCTGGAAAGCAAGCCAATGATGGACTTTATAGGGGCCAGTGAGAGACAGAGGAAAGCAAGAAGCTTTTTAGTCTGTTTGGATAACTAAGTGAACTTAGTCCTTCGACCTTTTTTGTCAGAAATTGTTGTAGTCTTTCTGTTGGCAGGGTGTTTTGTTGAGGCACATACCAAAAGGGGCATTGCACTCAATAATGGCTCTTGTAAAGGAAGAATACAAGGATTTTATGACCTCCTTGTCCCTGGAAGAGATACCCTTACTAATGAAGTGGGCCATGTAAAAAGCTTTCCTTACAACGGAGACAATATGGTAGTCAAAAGTCAGGTTTCTATCAACCTGGGTGCCCAAGTACCATATGACTTATTGTGTGCTTACAACATTGTTATTAATGTGATAGCTTGTGGGGACATCACTCTCTTCAAAGGAGATGATGATGCATTTTTTGGCATTTAGCTTGAGGCCATATTTCTGGCACCAGTTATTTGTTTGGGTGAGATCCTCTTGTAGCTTATTCAGAATTGTTTTATTAAGTCAGTAATGTGAATTCTTTACTTTATTGCAAATTTGCTGGGTTATTTTTGTGGATTATACTATTGTAGGACTGCTGATGTTGACATTTTACATAGCTGGACTGCTGGAATGGTTTTCCCAGTGAGAAATGCTAGTGCTGTAGTGAATATCTGTTTATTTGTAAAAAAAAAAAAAAAAAAAAAAATATATATATATATATTATATAATATATATATATATATATATATATATATATATATATTTTTTTTTTTTAACTAAAATGTTAGATTTAACTGTTAGATTGGAGAATTAGAATGAGAACTAGAAATTTAAGGCAAATATTAGGCATTTATTACATTTATTCATTGTTCAAATGTACCTACAGTACAGCCAGGAGGTCGACTGTGGTCTTCCGGAGCAATGAAAGAGTTAACTACATGATATATTTTATATGCGGCCCCAAGACCATTTCTGTTCACTCAATGTGGCCCCAGCAAGCCAAAAGGTTGGACACCCCTGCTCTAAAGAACACACTGATTGTCCAGCCACAATAAAAAACGTAATGAAAAAAATTAAAAATAAGTAAAATGATTACAAGAATGTAAATCAATAACTTTCAATAAACACAAGAATTCAATCACCAGAAATATAAAATTAAACTGTAGGATAGAAGTCCATCATCTTAGAAAAACTCTAAATAAGTAAACTTTGCCAATCTAACTAGAGAATACTGTCCCTGATATAATCTAAAACATAACAGCAAGGCAAGGGCAGGCTTACAGTTTTTTTTTTGGAGTCTCCTTTTTCTGGGTGTCTGCTGCTCAACACTGTAACTGACTGCAACTCTTCTCTAACTGCTGTTCTCCACTAACTGCACACAACTGAGTTCAGCAGTCTCTTTCATATAGTCCAGGTTAAGTGTCTCAACTGTCTTATATTAAAAATAAGTCAGCTGTTTAAAAAGTTAATTTTCCTGTCAATCAGCTGTTCAAATAATCACATAGCAACCAGGAACATTCTAATGACATAATCTACTGGTCAACCAATTCTACACAGACAGTTTATACTTTAGAAGCTCCCTCACAAATATGTGCAATTTGAAGTGTATCACAGCACTGACAGATTCTTTAAACATTTTCTATAAACAAGGAAATACTCTACATTTTAAAAAACAATTTACATTTTCATAATCAGAAATGCTTGCATACAATACATGTCAATCTGAGAATGCACACAAATCTCTTGCCAGACATGCTAACACACATGACAGTGTTTTAATTTTCTTCACAGTCACAACAGCCCATTTTCATTGGAGGCCTGTGTAGAAAAGCTCCACTTTACATAGCTAAGTTACAAAACATGTTGGTAAGGTACATAATCAATTATTTACTGTGTTGTGAAAATACAAATGTTAAAATGAGAAGAAGAAGAAAAAAGATAAAATACAATTTACAATTTTTTAGGCAATTCTTAAGTATACTTGGTTATCTAAGGCAATACAGTGCAATGTTTGCACAATCCTCATTGTAACATTTTTGCTCTTTTCAGTATGCATAATCTCAACAATAAGAGTAACATGTTCAACTGTTTCCTAGTTCTGTATTGCAGCTCCTACACTGGTTTGTACATCATACTTTTCTATAGATGTTATGAACCCGTGTTATGTATCAAATCTTAATCAACTTGTTCCAGAAATTATGCATGCTTGCCACTGCAATTGTGGGCTTTTCCAATCTAAATATCATTGTGGACTTCAAGTACAGAAATAAAGCTATTACTGAATTGCTTGCACACTTGTGCAAGAAAAACATTGCTTTGAAATGCAATGGAGATTTATCTTTATCCTGCACAGACAAATGTAATACAGATAAATATTTCAGGGCTAGCCACCTGGTGGTGTAAACTTTGGCAATAGATATTTGTCACTGTCGAAGGGATGCTCTAACTCCACGTGCATAATGGGAAAAATGAGTTGTGGCTGGATGGATGGATTTATTTTGAAGCACAGCGACCTATACTGCAGTCATGTAATCTGTGCTTTTTATCTGATAACTCCCATATCAAATCTATTATGAGCATGTATACAAACGCGATACTTTGCCCATCTGTCAGTGTGCAGGTGAAATAGGCTATTACTAGTAAATTTGTTTAATCATCTCTGATAGCATTGTGTTTAAATAAGTATGTTATGTTAAAACTACTTCACAAAATGCCATATTTTTTATTTAATCATGATAAAAAAAATTCAAGAAAGAGCTCTATCTTCCTTTCTCACATCTCACCTGCTTTGAGACATGGCTTCAGAAAGTGGTAAACTACTTTTAACTGTTGCACTTTGCCTCAACATATTCTCACTAGCTCTGTTACAGAAAAGCTCACTGATGCAGTTTTTACTGATTTAACGAAAGCCCTTGATCCAAAACAATACAGTCTTAACCTACAAGAATTAACATGTCAATCATCACATCTTTGTTGGAAGCAGTTATCGCAATCAATGCTGCTCCTGAGATATGGAATTCCCTATCCCATGCACAGCAGGTTAGCTTGTGTGCCCCCACCAGGTCTCTAACCTTGATATCATGTTGTTTAACACATTCTGGATCATACTCCCAAACATTCCAGAATTATTTTTGTTGATGACATGGTCCACTGAACTTCAGATTCCTCCTACTTCTATGTTACCTTCACACTCGAAAACTACCTTGAGGTAGATGACCCTTGCATCTGTAGCTCATTAGGTTTAAAAAACAAATGAGAAAAAAATTGAAATCATGTTGTCTGATACAGCTAAATACGTATCCTAAGCCACCAACCCAAAAAAGAAAAAAAAAAAAATTGGAAAAAATTATCTGTTAGTTCACCATTACTGGGTATCTTACACTCTTTAGAGCACTTTAAATATCTTGGTTTCGACTGTGAACAACAGCTTACTTTCTGTTTGCATCTCAGTTATGTAATGACTAATGGGCTTTCTACCTACTAGCCATAGAATCTCCCTTGTGTTAACATCAGAGACCAGAAGTTCAAATGCAGAATGTGTACTTCTCTTAACATTACAACAGAGAAGGAACACCTTTGTCTGCTAAACTGCTGGTGCATTTTACCATTAAAAGTAAATTCCTGCATCCAGCTCCATAGCGCAGAGGAAAGCAGCAATGAGTACTATGCAAGTGACCAGGGCTTAAGTAGTAACCCAAGCACTGGAGGAGTTTGATGGGGTGAGGGAGGGAGGAGTGAAGGGGTATGGCCATCCAACCATCATAAAAGGGACGGGTTTAGAGGCGTATGCCTCTGCGCAATCTCAGGGGTAGGATCACTGTTGGAACTTCATGGTTACTTTGAGGTACTGCATTTGGTGGAGTGGGCCATTTGATTATATGGTCACTGAAGCAAGGACATATATTTCTAAAACCATTGCACACCATTACCATCCATGTTGCAGGCATGCATAAGGGAACAGAGTGAATAATAATAAAAAAAAAAAAATCCATCCATGCATATGATAGTCCCACACTGGTTTACCCAATACTTTCTCACCCTCGAAATAAATGAAATATAAAGCTTCTACCAGGGTAACAATTCGGTCAGTGTGGCAGCCAGGAAGGAGCAGATAGTGCAGGACAGTGTAAAAACAGAGCAAAAAGTTAATTCATTCTCCAAATTAATTTGTTGTGCTTATGCCTATATCAACCTGTAGTAATGAATGGCGAGCTAAAGTCCTACTGTACATCTCCAAAACAGGAAAAACAGCCATATGCTCATTCCGTTGGTGTTAGTCTTTGTAATAAAAAATGCTGTACTGTAAACTGGAAGTCTGTTTTAGTACAGAAAATTATACCTTGCTTGGTATTTCCCATGGTATAATAACTGCAAGACCTGCAAAGCATGGAAGTTGTATAGCGTGTACTTCTTCCAAGCCTATCCATTTAATCTAAGCTTCACCCTTGGAACAAACTTGGTTATTTGGGAAAAATTACAGTGTAATAAACCAGACCTCTTGTTCATCCCTCTCTGTTACACATCCACAAATCAGTAGCTAAGACAGACAGAAGGCAGCCAGCCTCAGAAAGTGGACTCCCCAGAGTGGGACACTGAAAGTCCATTACCAGATATGAAGAAATCCATTCTTTGCAGACATTTACACTTCTTTCTTGATATACAGGCAGTGACACACTTTCATCTCCACAAGCCCAATGACACCATCATACTACACTCTTACCTTCCTAGCCCTGGCTTAGTAAATTAAGACAGTATGCAGCAGATGACCTTTGCCCTATTAACCTGTTTGGTTCCTACTGCCTCCACACCTGCACAGTGCAGTGCCTCTGAGAAGATAATGTAATAGCACATGGGATCCAAAGCTACCATTAATACTAGTCCTTTCTTTCTAGGCTGTCTCCATAACTCAGTAATTTTATAATGACATAGTTACAAATTTTTGCTGTGCCATCTATGCCCCCCCCCCCATTAGACAGTAATTTGGCTGTCATTATAGAAAACTACGTTCAGAGTAAAAGGTACACTTTTAAATGACTACTGTTTATGTGACAGTGCTGTAACACAACCACATTACAAAAGTAGGAAGCGGGTATCATCAATCAACATAAACATCAAAAATGTTAATCATCTTCATCTTCTTTCGGCTGTTCCCGTTAGGGGTCGCCACAGCGGATCACCTGTTTCCATTTCTTCCTGTCCTCTGCATCTTGCTCTGTCACACCAACCACATACATGTCCTCTCTCACCACATCCATAAACCTTATCTTAGGCCTTCCTCTTTTCCTGTTACCTGGTAGCTTCATCCTTAGCATCTTTTTCCCAATATACTCAGCATCCCTCCTCAGCACATGTCCAAACCAACATAATCTTGCCTCTCTGGCTTTGTCTCCAAACCTTACAACCTGGGCTGACCCTCTAATATACTTATTCCTAATCCTGTCCACCCTCATTACACCCAGTGCAAATCTTAACATCTTTAACTCTGCCACACCCAGCTCAAACTCCTGCCTTTTTGTCAATGCCACTGTCTCCAACCCATATAACATAGTTGGTCTCACTACCCTCTTGTAGACCTTCCCTTTCACTGTTACAGGTACTCGTCTGTCACAAATGACTCCTGACACTTTTCTCCACCCACTTCATCCTGCCTGTACTCTCTTCTTCACCTCTCTTCCACACTCACTGTTACTCTGAACTACTGACCCCAAGTATTTAAACTCATCCACGTTCGCTACCTCTACTCCTTGCATCCTCACCATTCCTCTATTCACCCTCTCATTCACACACATATATTCTGTCTTAGTCCTGCTGACCTTCATTCCTCTTCTCTCTAGAGCATATCTCCATCTCTCCAGGGTAATAAACATCAATGTTTAAGGTAAGTTAGTGCATGTAATCTGGTGAAACTACCTTCATAACTCTTACCAGTGTTCGGTACTGATACCTAATTTTATGGTACAAACACACTCAGGAATATTACTGCCAACTAGTTGCGTATCCAGGCCACAGTTTTCATAACCAAAATGTAAGCCTGCATTTACCGCACAAAGCTTTCACTACTGAAACTAAGGTCATCAAAATACCTAGTCATAAATGTAAGGTATGGTCATAGATACCTGTTGCTGTCACCATAGTAACTAGAATGAATTTACATTGCCAGTTGGCAGTTTGTAATCCAGAATTGCACTTATGCTCGACAACACCACCTCCTGAATGAAATATTTTACTTTACAAATGTAAAAAATTGACAAGATGACTGTCACTTCTCTTAGACAGTTTAAGGGAACAGTATGCGGAAGAATATTAGTTTTACTTCAAGGAAAACAATATCTTTAATGTTTTCACTTCTACCACATTATGATAACCAAATATAAATGACAATCATCAACACCACTGCAACTACAAACACCACATATTTATTTACTGAGAAGCCCCACAGAGGTTAGCAGTCCCTTTCAGTGGGTGACTTGGAAGTGTAGCAAAGTAAAGTGACATGCACTACTTTCACTCACATTTGTATTTTGCCTCAGGCATCGCTTTAGGCTAAATACATTTTTATAGGGAAAAAAACAACAGCTAGTTCCAAATCGTGTCTTTGACATCGAGAAGTTTCAGAACCACATCGTTTGCATTTCAGTTAAACACTATGAAGGAGGATTACTTCTTGCAGTGATTAAGAGACTGAGAAGCAAGTAACAGTTTCCCAGATGAATATGTGGTAATGCCCGAGGTGAAGCACAGAGGTTGCCATACAGACCCTTCCTTTTGTTTGATTACGATGATACACTGCTTGTCTTATGGCAGACACATGCACACCACAGTCTGCTTGTGCTTTCTAATCAGTGAAGTCTTGTCACAGGACATCCTGCTGACTTCAATATTCCTAATGATTCACTGACCTTGAACCACCTGATGTATTGTTTACACCACCAACAGTCCCTGCCTAATGGAAGGGATCCTGAGCTGTCCTGCATTTGGTTCTTATTTTAAAGTTTCGTTACTGCACATTTTGGAGCACTATTTTATTTTTTAGATATCAGAAGACAACTGAGGTTCCTTCTAACTTTTTATCATTTCCTCACAGAGCAGTCTTCAGTACTAGGATTTGCTCTGCATGGGTTACAAATGCTAATTCTGAAGGTGTTAAGACACCTTTGTGGTTACTATCCATTCATAATTTTGAATAACTTCAAATAAGTAGGCCTTGTCATACTTTTTCTTTGGAAAGAAAGGCTTGGAACGTCTTAAGTTTTCAATTTCAGTCTCTGTATTACTATTACTAGAATGATTTAATAAATCTGAGGCTGGCTTAGGAGTTTGTGAAATTCATTCTGCCCATGACTCTCTACCATTTAGCAATATTAAGAATCTATAAGAAAAATGTGCTTAAAAAGTGATTTCAGATACTTATAAAAACAACGCCTAGTTTAGCCAGGATCCATATTCATTTACTGAAGCTATCACCTTAGGCCTCAATGTTTTAAGGATGTGTTGCAAAGCCCAGCAAAATATACAAAACCTCATATCATACGTTCCGGCCCCAAAATCCGGACAACACCAAGAAAGGAGGGGGGGTGTCCATATTCATAAAGGACACCCACACCTCAAGGTTGGTGGCAACGCACGATGCATCGGAGACCATCCAGGTGCAATTAACCATAGGCAAGACTGCTCTGCAATTTGTAGCATGTTACAGGCCACCCTCTCAAACTCAGGAACCTCACATGGCCTTCCTGAAAACATTGGAGGGGATAAATGTATCTCCAAACACCATCATACTAGGTGACTTCAACTACCCTAATATAGACTGGGAACACTACTCAAGCCCGAACACTCTAACCCAAAGATTCCTGGAGTTCATAAACTCAAATGCCATGGAACAACTAGTCACCATCCCCACAAGAGGTGAAAACATACTTGATCTCATCATCACGAACATGGGATCAAAATGTTCAACACTGGAAGTATACCCCTCACTGGTGAGATCAGATCATAAACTAATCTCGCTGGAGGTCCTCATCCCGCCCCACCTGAAACAAAAAAAGACCACAGTGAAAAACTTCTCAAAAGCCGATTTCACACTTCTAAAAACTAGTGTGGTCTCCTTTAAGGCCCCTGAGCCAGTGGTAAACATTACTCAAACCGCTGAATCACTTACAAATGCCTTCTACCAGCACCTACAGGACTGCATGGATCAGGCAATCCCAAACAAAACTAAGACTCTCTGTACCAAAGGCAAGCGTCCAGTCTGGTGGACCCCAGCCATAAACAAGCTCTACAACAAAAGGAGGAAGCTACTACAAGATAGAGCAAAATCCTTGAAAGGTAAGACACCTTTGATCATTATAAGTAAAAACTAAGAGCTCTCATAAAATCATCCAAGGCAAATTTTGAGAGAAAAATCGCCAAGGACTCTAAAGACAATCATAAGGCCTTCTTTAGCTATGTTAGAAACCTAGGAGGAAACTCCCAGATATGCTCAGAATTAGTTCAAAATGATGTGAAAATTACTGAACCTACACACATTGCTAACATACTGGCTGACAGGTTCAGTGCAAACTTCTCCCCCCTCCCCAAAAGGAGAGATATCTATTCCAGAGGATTGTAGCCCCCAAACATCTCCAACGCCCAGGTGAGAACTGCCCTCACTAAGGCAAAAACACAGCATCCATGGGACGGATGGTGTCCCCGGCTGTGTGCTTCATGAACTCAACGAGGAATTAAACCCACAGTTAGGACAGCTGTTTAATCTTAGCCTCACCTCAGGATACGCACCCAAGGAGTGGCGCACGGCGACTGTGGTCCCACTTCATAAGGGCGGTGCCTCCACAGACCCTGGAAATTACCGCCCATTAGCTTGACAAGCCTTATCTGCAAAGCCATGGAGAGGATCATAATGGAACTCATAAATAAAGACATAGGGAACTTGCAGACTTTGGATCCAACCCAGTTTGGCTTTGTCAAAGGCAGATCCTGCCTCTTAAACTTGGTTGACTTTTTCGAGACAGTCACCAAGGCCATTGATGAGGGAAAGGCAGTCCATACAGCCTACCTCGACCTGGCAAAGGCCTTCGACACAATACCCCACTCAGGTATCATCGAAAAACTCATCAGCTTGAATGTAAACCCATACATCACAAGATGGGTTGCAAACTGGCTAAGCGACAGAACCCACAGGGTCAGAGTTGCTGGAGCCATGTCAGACTCAAAGCCTGTCACAAGTGGTGTCCCACAGGGCTCAGTCCTGGGTCCACTCTTGTTCGGCATCTACTTTTCTGAAGTACAAGCAAACACAGGAGGGTTATGGCTGACAAAGTTTGCAGATGACTGCAAACTGGGCCATAGTCGAAAACACATCTGACACAGATATCCTCCAGAAGGGCCTCACAGAAGCGGATAACTGGTGCCAGAGCCATGGCCTGAAGTTAAACGCCAAAAATGCATAGTCATACCCTTCGGGAAAAACAAGGTTACCCCTAGCTACCATATAGGTGACAATCCACTGAGCACAGAAAAGTCATCAGGGATCTGGGGACCCAAGTTGACAGTAGTCTTCGCTTTGACACTCATGTTGCTAAAGTAGTTAGGAAAACCTTCTATATCGCCCACCTGATCATGAAGGGATTCACATCTAGATCAAGGAGGTCATCATCCCCTGTACTCATCACTCATTAGACCTATGATTGAGTACAATGCCCGTTCGAATGTATCTGACCAGACACCTGATGCAGCTTGAAAGGCCCCAAAAGTTCCTCACCAAAAGGATAAAGGGTCTCAAAATATGTCTTATGCTGCCCGACTGAAAGAACTCCAGCTTTATTCAGTCTCATACCGCTTGCTCAGAGGTGACCTGTGTCTGACATATAAGGCCATGTCAAACCCAGATTTGATGAATATGCTTCACCTCAAAAATCTAGATCCCTCAGAACCACAAGGGCGGAGACTTAAACCTTGACACGGTTATAAATAGAACGTGCTGGAGGGACAGATTCATCACCCAGAGACTCCTGTGCTGTGGAACAAAATCCCGGTACATGTGAGGCAGAACACCTCGCTGGCCTTGTTCAAGAGGAATCTTGACCAATGGATGGGAGATCGCAGATATACCCCAGGGATTACTTCAGTGTCACTGCTTGACAGAGGCACAGAAAAATGATAGGCATAGTTTTTATTCAAACTAAAGGGGTGGCGAAAGCCACATAACTATGGGCTAGGCTTATAAATGCCCTTGGGCAGATAGCCTAGTATGAACCTATGAACCTATGAACCTATGAACCTAATGGGATTTTCTTTCTAAATGCTTGGCCTCTGCACAATAGACCGTCAAATTCCATTGGTCTGTCTCCTCAGTCTTGGATGCCGGGAGGCAATCCTAACTGCCCTCAAACCAAATCTGAAACTTTCCTTCCACCTGAAGAGAATGAGGCATCCCGGTGCAGCATCATACTTGTGGCTATAGACTTTTTTTTTCATTATTATTTATATGGTCTATCCATTTTCCAACCCCAACACTTGATGCACAAAGACATAAGGCTGTTACAGCTAGGAACTTCTGCCAGTGTGTGCTCCCAGTATTTCTAAGCAGAGGATGTATACCCCGATTTCACCACCAGAACTTTCATCCATGCTTATGACCCATGATCCTGGGATATACAATCCCGCATTCCATCACTGACTATGACTAACTTATTTATAGGCTCAGCAGCTAAAAGCTGCATGAAATACAGCCTTGCCAGCATTTAATATGTCCTGCTGCCTGTAACCCAGTGGTGCCAAACTGGAACACAAAAGGAGGAAGCTACTACAAGATAGAGCAAAATCCTTGAAAGGTAAGACACCTTTGATCATTATAAGTAAAAAACTAAGAGCTCTCATAAAATCATCCAAGGCAAATTTTGAGAGAAAAATCGCCAAGGACTCTAAAGAGAATCATAAGGCCTTCTTTAGCTATGTTAGAAACCTAGGAGGAAACTCCCAGATATGCTCAGAATTAGTTCAAAATGATGTGAAAATTACTGAACCTACACACATTGCCAACATACTGGCTGACAGGTTCAGTGCAAACTTCTCCCCTCCCCAAAGGAGAGATATCTATTCCAGAGGATTGTAGCCCCCAAACATCTCCAACGCCCAGGTGAGAACTGCCCTCACTAAGGCAAAAACACAGCATCCATGGGACCGGATGGTGTCCCCGGCTGTGTGCTTCATGAACTCAATGAGGAATTAAACCCACAGTTAGGACAGCTGTTTAATCTTAGCCTCACCTCAGGATACGCATACCCAAGGAGTGGCGACGGCGACTGTGGTCCCACTTCATAAGGGCGGTGCCTCCACAGACCCTGGAAATTACCGCCCATTAGCTTGACAAGCCATATCTGCAAAGCCATGGAGAGGATCATAATGGAACTCATAAATAAAGACATAGGGAACTTGCAGACTTTGGATCCAACTCAGTTTGGCTTTGTCAAAGGCAGATCCTGCCTCTTAAACTTGGTTGACTTTTTCGAGACAGTCACCAAGGCCATTGATGAGGAAAGGCAGTCCATACAGCCTACCTCGACCTGGCAAAGGCCTTGACACAATACCCCACTCAGGTATCATCGAAAAACTCATCAGCTTGAATGTAAACCCATACATCACAAGATGGGTTGCAAACTGGCTAAGTGACAGAACCCACAGGGTCAGAGTTGCTGGAGCCATGTCAGACTCAAAGCCTGTCACAAGTGGTGTCCCACAGGGCTCAGTCCTGGGTCCACTCTTGTTCGGCATCTACTTTTCTGAAGTACAAGCAAACACAGGAGGGTTATGGCTGACAAAGTTTGCAGATGACTGCAAACTGGGAGCCATAGTCGAAAACACATCTGACACAGATATCCTCCAGAAGGGCCTCACAGAAATGGATAACTGGTGCCAGAGCCATGGCCTGAAGTTAAACGCCAAAAATGCATAGTCATACCCTTTGGGAAAAACAAGGCTACCCTAGCTACCATATAGGTGGCAATCCACTGAGCACAGAAAAAGTCATCAGAGATCTGGGGACCCAGGTTGACAGTAGCCTTCGTTTGACACTCATGTTGCTAAAGTAGTTAGGAAAACCTTCTATATCACCCACCTGATCATGAAGGGATTCACATCTAGATCAAGGGAGGTCATCATCCCCTGTACTCATCACTTATTAGACCTATGATTGAGTACAATGCCCGCTCGGAATGTATCTGACCAGACACCTGCTGCAGCTTGAAAGGCCCCAAAAGTTCCTCACCAAAAGGATAAAGGGTCTCAAAAATATGTCTTATGCTGCCCGACTGAAAGAACTCCAGCTCTATTCAGTCTCATACCGCTTGCTCAGAGGTGACCTGTGCCTGACATATAAGGCCATGTCAAACCCAGATTTGATGAATATGCTTCACCTCAAAAATCTAGATCCCTCAGAACCACAAGGGCGGGAGACTTAAACCTTGACACGGTTATAAATAGAACGTGCTGGAGGGACAGATTCATCACCCAGAGACTCCTATGCTGTGGAACAAAATCCCGGTACATGTGAGGCAGAGCACCTCTCTGGTCTTGTTCAAGAGGAATCTTGACCAATGGATGGGAGATTGCAGATATACCCCAGGGATTACTTCAGTGTCACTGCTTGACAGAAGCACAGCAAAATGATAGGCATAGTTTTTATTCAAACTAAAGGGGTGGCGAAAGCCACATAACTATGGGCTAGGCTTATAAATGCCCTTGGGCAGATAGCCTAGTATGAACCTATGAACCTATGAACCTATGAACCTAATGGGATTTTCTTTCTAAATGCTTGGCCTCTGCACAATAGACCGTCAAATTCCATTGGTCTGTCTCCTCAGTCTTGGATGCCGGGAGGCAATCCTAACTGCCCTCAAACCAAATCTGAAACTTTCCTTCCACCTGAAGAGAGAATGAGGCATCCCGGTGCAGCATCATACTTGTGGCTATAGACTTTTTTTTTCATTATTATTTATATGGTCTATCCATTTTCCAACCCCAACACTTGATGCACAAAGACATAAGGCTGTTACAGCTAGGAACTTCTGCCAGTGTGTGCTCCCAGTATTTCTAAGCAGAGGATGTATACCCCGATTTCACCACCAGAACTTTCATCCATGCTTATGACCCATGATCCTGGGATATACAATCCCGCATTCCATCACTGACTATGACTAACTTATTTATAGGCTCAGCAGCTAAAAGCTGCATGAAATACAGCCTTGCCAGCATTTAATATGTCCTGCTGCCTGTAACCCAGTGGTGCCAAACTGGAACACAAAAGGAGGAAGCTACTACAAGATAGAGCAAAATCCTTGAAAGGTAAGACACCTTTGATCATTATAAGTAAAAAACTAAGAGCTCTCATAAAATCATCCAAGGCAAATTTTGAGAGAAAAATCGCCAAGGACTCTAAAGAGAATCATAAGGCCTTCTTTAGCTATGTTAGAAACCTAGGAGGAAACTCCCAGATATGCTCAGAATTAGTTCAAAATGATGTGAAAATTACTGAACCTACACACATTGCCAACATACTGGCTGACAGGTTCAGTGCAAACTTCTCCCCTCCCCCAAAAGGAGAGATATCTATTCCAGAGGATTGTAGCCCCCAAACATCTCCAACGCCCAGGTGAGAACTGCCCTCACTAAGGCAAAAACACAGCATCCATGGGACGGATGGTGTCCCGGCTGTGTGCTTCATGAACTCAATGAGGAATTAAACCCACAGTTAGGACAGCTGTTTAATCTTAGCCTCACCTCAGGATCATTACCCAAGGAGTGGCGACGCGACTGTGGTCCCACTTCATAAGGCGGTGCCTCCACAGACCCTGGAAATTACCGCCCATTAGCTTGACAAGCCTTATCTGCAAAGCCATGGAGAGGATCATAATGGAACTCATAAATAAAGACATAGGGAACTTGCAGACTTTGGATCCAACTCAGTTTGGCTTTGTCAAAGGCAGATCCTGCCTCTTAAACTTGGTTGACTTTTTGAGACAGTCACCAAGGCCATTGATGAGGGAAAGGCAGTCCATACAGCCTACCTCGACCTGGCAAAGGCCTTGACACAATACCCCACTCAGGTATCATCGAAAAACTCATCAGCTTGAATGTAAACCCATACATCACAAGATGGGTTGCAAACTGGCTAAGTGACAGAACCCACAGGGTCAGAGTTGCTGGAGCCATGTCAGACTCAAAGCCTGTCACAAGTGGTGTCCCACAGGGCTCAGTCCTGGGTCCACTCTTGTTCGGCATCTACTTTTCTGAAGTACAAGCAAACACAGGAGGGTTATGGCTGACAAAGTTTGCAGATGACTGCAAACTGGGAGCCATAGTCGAAAACACATCTGACACAGATATCCTCCAGAAGGGCCTCACAGAAATGGATAACTGGTGCCAGAGCCATGGCCTGAAGTTAAACGCCAAAAATGCATAGTCATACCCTTTGGGAAAAACAAGGCTACCCCTAGCTACCATATAGGTGGCAATCCACTGAGCACAGAAAAAGTCATCAGAGATCTGGGGACCCAGGTTGACAGTAGCCTTCGTTTGACACTCATGTTGCTAAAGTAGTTAGGAAAACCTTCTATATCACCCACCTGATCATGAAGGGATTCACATCTAGATCAAGGGAGGTCATCGTCCCCCTGTACTCATCACTTATTAGACCTATGATTGAGTACAATGCCCGTTCGGAATGTATCTGACCAGACACCTGCTGCAGCTTGAAAGGCCCCAAAAGTTCCTCACCAAAAGGATAAAGGGTCTCAAAAATATGTCTTATGCTGCCCGACTGAAAGAACTCCAGCTCTATTCAGTCTCATACCGCTTGCTCAGAGGTGACCTGTGCCTGACATATAAGGCCATGTCAAACCCAGATTTGATGAATATGCTTCACCTCAAAATCTAGATCCCTCAGAACCACAAGGGCGGGAGACTTAAACCTTGACACGGTTATAAATAGAACGTGCTGGAGGGACAGATTCATCACCCAGAGACTCCCTATGCTGTGGAACAAAATCCCGGTACATGTGAGGCAGAGCACCTCTCTGGTCTTGTTCAAGAGGAATCTTGACCAATGGATGGGAGATTGCAGATATACCCCAGGGATTACTTCAGCGTCACTGCTTGACAGAAGCACAGCAAAATGATAGGCATAGTTTTTATTCAAACTAAAGGGGTGGCGAAAGCCACATAACTATGGGCTAGGCTTATAAATGCCCTTGGGCAGATAGCCTAGTATGAACCTATGAACCTATGAACTACTTTAAAATAAAACTCCTAAAGCTTGAGAATGCTAGTATATGTATTAGATGAATCCATCTACCAAAAAGATCTCCCTCAATATAAGCACACCTTCCATTCTAGACATTACTTCTGTCACCAGCATTTGACTTGAAAGATATTCTGATAAATGTTTTTAAACTATTCCTTTCTATTGCATCCTCTACATTAGTATAAAGATAAGTAAAATCAAAAGAGATAATCCTTAATAAATAACTAGTTCATAAAGAAGTAATTACATTACAATTAAATTCCTTTCATGTGACCTTTTCAGAAACCTTTGTTCATTTGGTGTGGATAACTTTTGACATTCATTTTCACTTACTTCATACTCCTTATAATTACCCTTCCACAACTCCTCTCTCTCTTCTGTGCCCATTCATTAGGCTTCTTTGACAGAACGTCACTTATATTACCTATTACCGATCTGTTACCCCTAGTCTGCTTCTCATTGGAAAGATGAACCACCATATCACATTTTACAGGCATGTCCTTTTAGCCCATGGCACAGCTTTGTACCCAACCAGTTGGCACATCCAACTATGGTCAATGTCACAGCCTAATGCCCTGCCTTACTGAATGCTGTTTTTGCCACTGTACTACAGTGGCCCAATGTTATGAAATTTTTTTCTGAGCCCACGCTTTTCCTTTCAAAAAGCAGAGCATAACCTTGTTAAACTTAGAGTCATGTATCTTTGTCATGCTTGTGTAAAAGTTTCAACAAGCAGCTATAGCAACACATTGAAAAAATACATTTGTCTCTTATTAGATACGTTTTCAAGACTGTTATAGAATACACTTTATAAATGGTTCAATCCTTTTAGTTCAGATGATTAATAATACATGTAAAGATGTCTGTGTTTTAGCACTGTAAAAGATATACCATGTGACTCTGGAATTCCGCAAGTTTGCTGACAGTGGAAGAAAACCTTCAGCCAACACCAACTAAATATGCAAATTCACACACTTCATAAGGCACACAGACAGCAGTGTATTTATCAGTCCCATTAAATCGCTTCCTGTTTCCTGAATAATGTATTCAAGCCTGAAACAAATATGCTTTCAAAGTAGTTCTTTAATAACCTTTAATGACAGGATATTTTGCACACTGCATCTGACCAAGCCTGGTCCCTGGCAGCAGAATTGTTTCTTTTCATCACTGGTCAATTTCTATATTCAGTTGCTCTCTGTTAGACACATTTGTTTAAATGTTCCTAAACAAGGCGACTCAGCAAACTGTTTCTGTTTTCATGGGAAACTTTGGACTTCTGTTTTACGCTCTCAGCATAAAATCTAACACAGAATTTGGGTGTATCCTACTTTAAACTCTTCCGTTTGTTAATGGGTATCATAAAAGGTTCTACAGATATAAAAAATACACATATTAACACAAAGAATGGATAACACTATGTTTCAGGTCAGTATCTATACGTCCACTATTTGTTAATAGTTTTGATATTATGACTGTCTTGCATATGCACTGAATAAGTCACTGGCTGTAGTAAAACACATCGATCCACTCCTTCAGACTATATCAGTACATTTTTAAGGCAGCAGACAGCACTATCACCTCACAGCAAGAAGTTCTCCAGTTCGATTCTTGGCTGGGGTGGCTTCTGTGTGGAATCTATAAGTTCTCTCTTTTTGTGTGGGTTTTCTTCTAGTGCTCCGGTTATGTCCCACATTCCAAAAGCATGCAGTAGGTGGATTGTACACTCCAAATTGGCCATAGGTGTGAGTGCACACACATGTGTGATGTGGAAGAACAACAGTGGCATGGCTAGCCACCCAGTGGTGAGAACATTGGCTCTAGATGATGGTCACTGCTCCTGTGATACCCTGACCCCATGTGCAAAAATGGGAAAAAGGGGGTTACAAATGGATATTAATTCTTTACTTCAGTCACAAAATATATGCTATTTCTATATGATAAAAACATAGTGATTAAATTCAAGTAAGATAATGCACTTATGGATAAATGCTACATCAGTACACACATGCAAGGATTTAGCACGCAGACACCAGGGTCTTGTAGAAATATTCTAAGTGGTGTATCACATACATCTAGTTAAACAAAGGGTAAACAATAAAAGGCAGTAATCATTTTTTGAAACTGCAATTAATCATTTTATATTATCTGTGACAACAGAAAAATGCTAATAAAACTATTTAAATACACTTTCCATAAAGTCATATGTCTCAAAACTTATCAGTCAGTATAGAATAATACAAAGCAATCAAGTAGCTCAATGCAGATCTGAAATCATAATACACTGCAATGTTTTACTCATATGGGTAATGTGGAGCTTTTCTCTCAGGGCCTCATCTTTAAAGGGACTTTGTCTAGCACATTCCCAGCAAATAAGCAGACAGACAGACCGACCGACTGATAACTAAGTTACATGTATAAACATTGCTGGTTATAACCTACATTCAACTTTAATAAAAGTATTTTGATGCTACAGAATATGCAGACAAGAACCCAGATGTGGTCATTGAAAGGACAAGCTTTTAGCATAGGCTTAATGCTACTCTTGTTATTAATACAGGGGGATGGTCTGTATCAACAACCAGCTGCTGTTCATGTCACCCCATCAGTGTCTAAATCGACAGTTTCTAGCAGACACACATGAAATTAGACCAATTTAAGTATGTCTAAACAAACGGTTAGGTGACTGTGTTGTTCTAATGACATACATATTCTCAAACTCTTTCTGATAGTTTATGTACCATCTTACAAAAAAAAAACTTTGCATTTTAATCACTTAGCAATATATACTACAGCTGTGAAGTTATAACTGGCAGTAATAAAGATACACTTAATAATAACAACTGGAACTCTTATAAATGTTTGAATATAAAATGTAATGACAGTATGAAAAAGTCTACATTTAAAAGCACCCTAATTTTTTCTATCAAATTAGAATGCGAGGGCTTCTTCTTTTATAACCTTTACCTACTGCTCCTCTTGTTAAAAATGAGGGTGTTGTTCAAACTTCTAACAATCCTAGGTTCTGTTTTAGAATCTTCAGTTATCATGCAAAATATTTAAGTTAATGCTTTTATTAAATTTCTTCCTTTTCATTTGGAAGGGAATATTCTTACTTTTGTAGCTTAAAAATATAGCCAAAGTTGGTTGCAAAGGCTAAAAAACTGATATCCTGAACAGCAGCATTATTTAAATGTTTAGTATCAGTTTGCAGTTCACACATCAGCTTCCTGTTATGTTTATTTAAAATAAGTTTCTATTCACAGTCTTCTTTATTAAAGAAGGCTGCCATTTCCTTAAAAATTCAGTTTCTCCAGTAATTCCATTTGGAAACTTACTGAAACTGATACCTTCAGGCACTCTGTTCAAATGGATACTTTATTCCACAAGTACACTGTCCAACAAGAAGGATTTCTTCTTAAATAAATCTGTGCCTAAAAATGTTTAACAAAAATGGAATGTCCATACCTGGAGGAACATCAGCTACTGCACCAATAGCAATGACAGAATTCTTGGGCTACACAATGGTTTAGAAAATAACATTTTTAATATACTGGCCTCAAAAACATATTCATTTTAACATTAGTAGACTAAGGTGAAGGTTGAACAGCACCACTGTCAAACATCAGCTGTGCCTCTAGGATTACAATTCATAACAATACAGGAAGCACAGGGATGCAGTGGATAGCACTATCGTCTCACAGCAGGTTCCCTGGTTCTATTCTCGGCTGGGGTATCTTCTGTGTGGAGTCTCCATGTCTTCCCTGTGTTTGCGTGGGTTTCCTCTGGGTGCTCCAATTTCCCCTCGCATTCCGAAGACATGCAGTAAGAGGACTGGATATTCTAATTTGGCCACAGGTGTGAGTGTACTTGCGAGTGTATGGTATGCATGAACTACAGTGTCACGGCTAGCCACCCGACAATGTAAACCTTGGCTCTAGATGATTGCCACTGTTGAAGTGACACCCCAACCTCATGTGCTAAAATGGGAAAAAGGGGTTATGAATGGATGGATGGACAGATGGAGATACAAGTAGAAACAGAGTTTAACACCATCTGGGTTCTTAACAGTTTCCCCGTTCTATAGCATAAAAGCACTTTAATAATATGTGCGTAAATGGGCATGCCTTCGTTGAAGGTTGGGCGTCGAGCTGGCACCTCGGCATTTCGTAAAAAAAAAAAAAATCTACTGCCAATCATTAGCGGACTGGAGTTCTGCTGTGGCAACCCCTTACCGGGAAAAAGCCGAAAGACAAACAACAACATTTGTATTTTTATGGGAATGCATTTTACTACAGTATATTTACAAGATTATGTCTCCATTACTTTTGAAATGAGTGACTGCTTTACACTATCTTGTCCCAAACAGTGGGGATTAAGACATGCAACTTGATGGAATGCATAGTTTCATACTGAAGATGCCTGCTGTCACTTTCAGATGGAAATACTTAATCTTGGTTTTAAATAAAGTTAAGACTGCACCTTTATTGCTCTACTTTACTATTTTAACTGTATAATATATGGTTCCACGAGGACTCCCTAGTATGTGGTTTTATTAAAGATGAGCAAGCATGGAACAAAACAGAACAGGAGGAGGATTAGAGAGCAATTGAGTCCTCCCCCCCAAAAACCAAATCCAATTTTTCATTAAGAAGGAGCATGCATACGGCAAAAGAGAAACAGGAATGGAGACAAGAGAATAATAGGGCTGTGACATCTCCCTGCCATATGAAGTTCTTACACATCTGATGGAAGAGTATGTATTTTTTCCTAGAACATTTAACATGAAACAGATGTAAAATCAACACAAAATACATTATGAAATAAGATCAAAGCTGCCTAGATGTCACTCGATGCTTTAAGTGTAGTGTTTGATAAAACTATAACTGCATGGCTAGGCAGAAGCTACTTACAGCAATCACTGCGGCTAAAATATACGTAAAGTTGGTTGCTGGCTTAGCCAACACCATTGTGGTGGTCATACTGCTGAGCATGCCTGTGCATATTTCTAAATAAAAAAGTAACAGTTATCTAGTCAAGTACTACTTACACAATTCCATACACACCTCTTGTAAATTGAGTAAAATAAACCAACAGCTGTAATAACTGCTACATATAATAAATACTGAGGGGTATCACAAAACAAAAACACATTTAAATAAATAAGTAAATAATAAACTAATCACATGAGCAAATCAATTCTTACATGAAACTACTGGGGTTATTTCATCTGGCAAGCTAAACTGGTAAATGAGTATGAAAACTATCATTTAACACGGATATTCTATTCACTTTTGAAGCATTGCAGACATCAAAATACAGCAATAATGTCTGCATGCAGGTCACTGAAATGCAATATCCATGTACAGGATTCCTAAGTGTTGCAGCAAATGTTCCTTCATAAGCCCTGGACAATAAGTGTTAAAGTCTGCACAACTACTAACCAATCATTTTGTTTTCCTTCAGATTTTATAAACTGTGCATTTTAAATTCAATTTATTTACCTTTTTTTTTTTTTTTAATAAGACCAGCCACGCCTTTAGCTTATTAATGCCTACTGTTAGTATATTACATACATTCATACTTACATTTGTTATGTGATATAATTAGTGTGTATCAGTGTGTGATCTATACATACACACACTCATTCACACAAACAATCCTAAAGGAAAGCTATGTAATAAATGTATGACTCATGCTCACAGTACATATCTGTACTGCTCTGTACATGTAGACACATGCATGCACATGTGTCTCAGACACATCAGACATGCACTTACCTTCTGAGAAGAGGTATTCTTTCATCCTCTCTAGCATTCCTCCACAGATATTTAGCAACCTCAGATGGCTGTAAAAACAAAGGTATTCGACAATAGCGCCACTACTTGGATCTCTTATCAGTGGAGCCTCTCAAAATCACCTCATCTACCTTACTGTGTGACCTCATTTTCCATGTCCCAATCTCACTACTACAATGAAGCTAGTTGCCATAATAAAACTGTGGCTGGCACAGGCTATCAGACAGCACATTATACTGGCTTATGCTGTAACTGTATTTCCTTGGCACTGCGTATGGTGACTGAATTTACAGAAAATTATATTTGTATTTCTGGGGTGTACGCAGTTAAAAACACACACACACACACACACACACACACACACACACACACACACACACACACACACACACACACACACACTTCTTAACCCATATTCTCACCATGGTGAGAGGCAGTATTGCAAACATTCCATCTGTAATTACAGGGTGGAACCAATTACAGAGATTGACCGTACACCAAGACACAATCCACTATGTTCAGTGATACCTAACAGTAGGACATGCATGCTTTAAGCTTTAAATATGCCCACTACATTCCTTTACATTATAATATAGCCTTTGCTCTGTCTGCAGTAAATGACAGGTACTCAAGACATACCAAGACTGAATTCAAAATGAGCAACTAAGGAAAGTACAGCAAACAGCTGCAGAATGATAAAAGTGAAAACGAACAATCAGAAACAGAAGTTTTACAACACTGTTTCATAACAGGAATACAGCATTACTTTCTGTGTACTGCAACTGGAAATGAATGTTTCAGTTTGGGATTTAATTATGTTAACTACATCTTTACTTAATTTTTTGGGATTCATTAACAAACCATAGTAGGTATTTTTGTTATTTGTCAGAGAGTGTATCAATACCTCTGAGAATTAAGTCTGTTTGGGTTCTGTAATTTTTCTGAACATTTTTCTTACTGTCATTTTCTTAAGTACTACTGTCAGTTGCACTTCTAACCTACGACTTGCAACAGTGGCTGCATGAAACTCACCTTATACACTAGTCAAAATCCAGTCAAACAGAAAAGGGTACCAGTGATTCCCAAATATCCATTCAGTAGAGGGCTCCTTTTCCACTTTATCAATAGAATTTTCTGATATCCCTTTCGTCACAATCCAGAGTGAATTCCTTGCATGGTCTTCCCTTCTCTTCTCGGCTGCAGTGCTGTTTGTGACTGAAGACCTTGGAAAAGTGCAGTACTGACAGACCAAATGGCTCCAAGAAAAGAGCAATGTCAGGGGTTTTGTATTGTTTTTTGAAGGAAATCCTGCTTGGATTCATCCCAGGCTGTCACTTGTTGCTCCGAAATTTCAGACTGCAGTTAATACACTTCAGTTTCTAACTCAGTGGCACCTTTTTACAAGCTTAAATAAATGACAATTAAAGTAACAACTAAAATTCACATGTATTTATTACAATGGGGGGCAAGTCATGGTCTTGCTTTGTGCAACTAAGGTACATGCAGTACAAGACACTGCTGTCTGTTAACTTCGGTACTGACACACCTGCTCCAAATACACCTCTCCGACCAGGTTAAAGGAAAGAGTATTTAGTTACCTTTATACAGCCTCAGGCTTAGTGTTTTACAATATGACATCACTGTCTCAACTCACCAGTATCTCTATCAAAAAAAAAGGAAAACTGAAGCTAAAAATCATAATACATAATAAATGTTATTAGGCCTTCCCCTAGTAAATAATGTTTTTTTTAAAACTACAGAGCATTTACTTTTGATGTAAAATGCACTTTACCTGTAATTCTTCCTTTGGCTAAATAAATATGGAAACTGCTAAGTTCAATGATTTGAAAATCCTATTTGCAGAATGAATCTGCTAATAGTTCATAGGTTCATACTAGGCTATCTGCCCTAGGGCATTTATAAGCCTAGCCACAGTGTGTTTGGCTTTCGCCACCCATTTTAAATTAATTTTGCTATGCCCTTTTTCGAGGTTAGTATACTGTGCCTCTGTCTAACAGTGACACAGAAGTGATACCCGGCGTAAACCTACGATCTCCCATCCACTCATCAAGATTCCTCTTGAAGAGAGTCAATGAGGGACTCTGCCTAACCTGGACTGGGATTTTATTCCAGAGTGAAGGGAGCCACTGGGTTATGAATCTGTCCCTCCAGCATGTCCTATTTATTTCAATGCTGAGGTTCAAGTCTCGATGGGATTTGGATTTTCTGAGGTGCAGCATGTTTTTTCTTGTACATAGGCTGTCATGTTTATTTTCTCTGACACCACAGCTAGTTATAAAGAAGCGAGCATTTTCTGCCACAATGGTTATGTCTGATATTACATGAAGCTGTTTTTAGTATTACTTGCTCTTTAAAAATGGCTGTTGCCTATATGTTTTTACAGTGGAAGTGATGTTTTAAATATTTATTTCCCCTTCAGCTGCTCTTTTGACTTTACTTAGCAAAACAAACTGTGTGTGAGAGGTCACCGTATAAAAATAGTACAGTTTTGTACCTACCATAAATGTAGATGTTCGAAGATCCACATTGCTGCAGTCCTAACACTTGGGTAGTCCGCTGTCCCTCTATCGGCCCGAATATCAGAGTATAAGGCTGACGTCGGTCAAGGCGCATTTGACTGACATCAGAACGTCAGGGTACAAATGCGCATGACCGACGTCATATCCTCAGTCTTTTCTTGCCCCAGATGTCAGAAGACCCTAAAAAGAAAGGTCAAAACCCATAGACAACAACTAAACAACCAACCAGCCTAACACCAAAAGTATGTACAATATACACAATATATACAATATGCAATATAC
This sequence comes from Protopterus annectens, assembly GCF_019279795.1. Taxonomy (NCBI): domain Eukaryota; kingdom Metazoa; phylum Chordata; order Ceratodontiformes; family Protopteridae; genus Protopterus; species Protopterus annectens. The sequence continues at coordinate 1,538,363,487 of NC_056739.1, read as the reverse complement.
CTCAGATGGATAACCCAACCCCACAACCACCTCAAACTACAGAGGGAAGGAGGGAGGAATTGGACTGCAGCAATGTGGATCTTGAACATCTACATTTATGGTAGGTACAAAACTGTACTATGTTCTTCATCTCACATTGCTGCAGTCCTAACACTTGGGTAGAATCCCAAAGCAGAGGAAAGGGAGGATGGCTAAACTACAAAGAAGCAGGAGCTGCCAAAATGCCCTGCAAGACAGCAGTGGCAAACCCAGCCCTGGATTTAGAGTACAGTGGAAGGTGGTAATGCCTAGAGAAGGTATGCACTGAACTCCAAGTGGCTGCCTCCAAAATATCCTTAGTAGCCACCCCCCACAAAAAAGCTGTTGAAGTGGCAGTAGCCCTAGTGGAATGAGGCCTAATCCCAGCTGGAATCTCTTTGCCATGATGGGAATAACAGAAAGCAATGCAAAATCCAATCCACTTAGAAATAGTTTGTTTTGACACGGGCTTGCCCTGAGAGCACAAAGCAAAAGAAACTAATAACTGCTGAGATTGTCTGAACCCTTTAGTTCTGTCCAAATAATATCGCAACTGCCTGTGTACATCTAAAGTGTGCAAAATCTTTTCCCCTTTAGTTTGGGGATTTGCATAAAAAGTAGGCAAATGAATAGTTTGGTTTAAAGCCACACTAGAAACCACTTTAGGCATAAAGGAAGGATTAGTACGTAAAGATACCCTATCCTTATGGAAAATTAAGAAAGGCTCACCTGCCATAAGGGCCTGCAATTCAGAAACCCTTCTTGCAGAGGTAATGGCCAACAAAAAGCAGTCTTCCATGACAAATATTTCAACTCAGCAGTAGCTGCAGGCTCAAAAGGTTGTAGAGTGAGTTTCTCCAACACAAAATTGAGATCCCAAGCAGGAGTAGGAGCCCTTCGTGGGGGTCTTATATTCTTTGCCCCTCTAAGAAATTGCTTGAACAAAGGATGAGAAAACAATGGTGGGTCACAATCGTAGTGAGCTGAAATTGCTGCAGCATGAATCTTAATAGAAGAGAAGGACAAACCTTTGTCCAATAACTCAGTAAGATATTGAAGAGCCACACTTAAATCAGGCTCAGAAACATCCAAATCCTTAGCTGCACTCCAAAATAAAAATCTCTTCCATTTATCTGCGTACACTTTCCTTGTACTAGGCCTTCTAGCTTCCAAAATCACATTCAAAACTTGTTGTGGAAGTTGAGACCCTCTCTGGTTTAAAACAGAATATGCCATGCTGTTAGGTGAAGAGAGTGAAGTTTGACATTGAGCAAATGACTGTCCTCCTGGGACAACAGATGTGGAATCAAAGGCAAAGTCCATGGAGGCTTCCGTACTAGACTTCTCAGTAATGGATACCAGTGCTGTCGAGGCCAATCTGGAGCTATCAAAATCATCCTTGGCTTGTCCTGTCTGACCTTCAGAAGTACCTTTGGGAGGAGAGGCAGAGGTGGAAAGGCATACACATGAAGATTTTCCCAACTGAAAGAAAGAGCATCCACTTTCCAAGCTGTGGGATGAAACCGCTTTGTGCAAAACTTTGGCAGCTGGTGGTTTAGTGGAGAAGTGAACAGATCTATGTCTGGAGTTCCCCAGGACACTGTCAATTTCTGAAATACATGAAGATCCAGTTTCCACTCGTGGGGATCCATGATTTGTCTGCTTAACACATCTGCTAAGGAGTTCTGTGCTCCGGCAGAAACCTTGCCTGAAGACTTAGTTGTAAACTGAGAGCAGTCTCCCACAAAATCATTGCTTGCCTGCATAGAGGATAAGAATGTGTTCCCCCTTGCTTGTTGATGTACCACATGACAGTTGTGTTGTCTGTTAGAATCAACACCTGCCCTGGAAGAAGTAAATCCTTGAAGGCTATTAATGCAAACTGGACTGCTAACATCTCCTTCATGTTGATATGTAGATGTTGTAGTCTGGCAGGCCACTTGTCTTGTATCCACTTTCCATTTAGATGAGCTCCCCAAGCTTTGTCTGAGGCATCTGTCGTTAAAATCTGACTCGCCTCTGGCCGGGTCACAGAGAGTCCCTTGTTTAGGTGACATTCCTGAGCCCACCACAAAAATTCCTTTTGAATGCAAGGTATTATTTGAATGACAGTGTCCAGATCCTGGCAGTGCTGTGTCCATACATTTTTGAGATACCATTGTAGCTTCCTCATATGCAGTTTGGCATTGGGAAGCACCAGAATACAAGATGACATGAACCCTAAGGCTTGAAGGACTGTCCTTGCAGTCAGCCCGGACTGATGAGATAGTTGATGGAAGTAAAGGGATAGACTCTTTTGTTTGTCCGGGGTTAAAAAGGCCATCTGGGATGCTGTATTCAGTCTCACACCCAGAAAGCACATGTCCTGAGAGGGTACTAGACTGGACTTTATTTCGTTCACAGAATACCCCAGGCATCTTAGCACTGCTATCACATATTCCAAATGATGAAGAAGCTCTTCCCTTCCTTGAGCCAGAATCAGGCAGTCATCCAAATAAGGATAGATCTGTATTCCTTTTAGCCTGAAGAAAGCAATCACTGGAGCCAGAACTTTCGTGAACACTCTGGGCGCAATAGATAAGCCAAAGGGCAATGCAGAGAACTGATAGTGAGAAGTCCCAGCTCGAAAACGCAGAAATTTCCTGCAACTTAGTCTGATAGGAACATGAAGGTAAGCTTCCTTGAGATCCAAAGTCACCATCCAATGATCTTTGCCCAGCAGAGGTAAAAGCTGCTGCAACGTCAACATTTTGAACTTGGGAATGTCCAGATAAGTGTTGAGGATAGACAAATCCAAAATTGGTCTCCACGTGTTCCCTTTCTTTGGTACTAGGAACAGGCGAGAATAAAATCCTAGGCCCCTTTCTGGCATAGGAACTGGCTGTATGGCCCCTATTTGGAGTAACAGAGAAATTTGCTTGTGAGCCTCTATTCTTTGTTGAGGAGGAGTGTCTGGCATGCCTTTGAAAGGAGGCAAGGTATGGAAATAAAACCTGTAACCGTGATGTATGATATCCAGTACCCATCTGTCTTGGGTGATCAAACTCCAATTTTCTTTGAAAAGTGCCAATCTTCCTCCCAAAGGTGCTGCCAGGCGAGAAGGTTCTGGCAGCTGAAAAGGTAGGTCATTGGGTCTGTTTACGAAAGGACTGACCCCTGCCCTCACCGAAGACTGTGCAGGAGAACTCCCTGTTCTAGGCCTGAAAGAGCCCTGACCTCTGCCCCTGCCACGTCTAGATCTACCCCTAGACTGGGAATCATAAGAAGGATACGTCCACCCTTTAGTAGGCCAATTTCTACTAAACTTTGGAGGCTGAACCTGCAAAAATCTTTAACAGTCTGCATAGACTTAGCCTTGTCTTCCATTTTCTTTAAAACTGCCTCAACAGGAGAACCAAACAAGACATCAGATTGCAAAGGGGCATCCAAAATCCTAGTTTTAACATGGTCAGATAAATTTTGATCCCTCAGCCAGGCATGCCTGCGAAGAACTGACCCAGTAGCAGCCACCCTAGACGAGGCCTGTACAGCATCAAAACCACATTGCAAAGAATGCTTACCCACCTGTTCAGAAACATGCACTAAATCTTGTAACTCTTTACAATCAATACCTTCCGCCAAAGCATCAACCTTAGATTTCAACTGTGAAAGGAGATAATTTTGATATTTCAACATGTGAAACTGGCAATTCAAAGCTCTCATGGCTAGAGTGGAAGAAGTATAAACTTTCTTTCCCCATCTATCCAAGGCCCTGGCCTCTTTATCTGCCGGAACCGGATTCTTGACAACAGAAGCCTTAACACCCTTAGGCCCCTGGCTAACAGTTTCTGGGTCTTCCCTAGGACTCTTAAAAAGATACTTATGAGCTTCAGGCACCCTGTAATACCTATCCGGTTTAACAGGAGCAGGAGGCAAAGAATCAGGATTAAGAGAAGCCTCTGCAAACACATCTTCCACCACATTCAGAACAGGAGGTATAGCTAAAGGCCTATGCTGGGGTAAAAACAAAAATTCCCTAAGCCTTTTCCTGGAATCAGAGAAATCCTGACCTTCCCATTTAAAATGCTCTCTCATGGAGTGAAGGGTCTCTGAAAAGAAAAATCCTCAGGAGGAGAAGCAGAAGGAGTAGAATCATCCACATCAGAATCAGAATAATGAGAATACTCCTGCAAGTCTTCAGTCAAGACTCAGACACATCTGAAGCCTGCTCATAATCCCCAACACAGGCTCCATCCTAGGCCTCTTATCAGGAGGGGGCATAGAGCCTCTAATTAAAGTAATTAAATCTTCTGCCATTTTAAGCATGTGCTTCTTGGGCACAGAACCTGAAGAACTAGGAGGGACACCCACAGAAGCAAAACTAGACCTGCCTCTAGGAGAAGCCTTGGAAGCAGAAAGAGAGGGCCTAGACACCTTGGGAAGGGAGGGGAGTACAGTTATCTGAGAAGCCCCTACAGCCTGACCTGCCTCCTGGGAGGCCACATCCTGTAAAAACAAAGATTCCCCCTGGGACTCCTGAGAGGCCTCCGTCGGAACCACCGGTTCCACTGACGCCTCTAAAGAACCGGCGTCCGGTTCGGACGAATCCTCTAACCTAGGTTTAACTGCCTTGTCCTTGCGCTTCTTTGAGGAAGCCGGCGTCGGAGCATCCGACGGCATATTGTAATTGCACCGCTTCCCAAAGACCAACCTGGCACAATCCAACCTTCGCTTTATAGTGCGTTTATTGAACCTAGCACAAAAGCAACACCCAACAACGTCGTGCTCAGGTCCCAAACAAGGTATACACAAATTGTGGTAATCCCTATGCGGTATCTGTTTCCCACAAGAAATACAGTTATTTACTTTTTCTGACATCCGGTAAACCACTGAGGCAAGAAAAAACCAAAATATTCCCCAACGGGGTACTTAACCAACTCTGACTTCGGTCTGAAACTCCGAATTCGAAATATTTCAGAACGCCGAACGGCACTTGCAACACTGCTTCTGCATCGGACCATGCGGCAAAAAAGACTGAGGATATGACGTCGGTCATGCGCATTTGTACCCTGACGTTCTGATGTCAGTCAAATGTGCCTTGACCGACGTCAGCCTTATACTCTGATATTCGGGCCGATCGAGGGACAGCGGACTACCCAAGTGTTAGGACTGCAGCAATGTGAGATGAAGAACATCATCAGTCTTTTATGCAAAAAGATGAGGCAAGGGCTACTTTTAAAACAACTATTTTATGACACAGCTTTAATCCACTGTCACATTTCCTTTCTAATAAAAGAGAAAGCAAGCTGTGCTGATGACAACAGCAGCTGGGAAAAACAAAAAAGGAAAAAAAAAAAAAGAGTCCTGTAAACAGGACAAAGATTAAAAGATTATTTTGCTACATGATCAAACACAACAAGGCAGATGCAGAAAATGCAATGACACTTTGGGAAAACACCCAACTTGTAAAATGTAATGCACCATACAGGGTATCAGAAACTGCCATCATTTTTGCCCTAACCAGTCTAAACCCTCTATACAGTATGAATATGAACTCTCCAGTTGTTGATAACAACGTAGAACACTATCAGAAATGTTGGTCAAGTCCAAAGAAACTGCTTCAAGTGGCATGATGCTTGCAACTTCATCAAAAAATAAACCAGATTCACAATATTTGATCTCCTCTTGGGAAAAAAAAGAGATGAATGTGGAATAGGGCCAGAGTACTGCTGCCCCTGTCAAGCAGTTCATATTGTATCCCCACCAAGGCTGGTTACATGAAAAGAGGTACAGGGTAACTGTTGCTTCTGCTGAAAGATGTCATGTAATATGTTAGGGAGTAATGACATGTCACTGGGCTGGATACTATCCATGATTTTGAGGACCATATTTTTATCAGGCATTAAAAACAGCAGAAGTGCGCTAGCCTGTTCATTGATGACAACTAGTCTGAGGCACAGTTAAGGTTAGGATGTCACCTGACAGTATGCTGTACTATAACATGCAGGCAGGGCATAGAGATGACAGTTTGTGTTCACTGCAAAAACAAAAATTGTAAGGTTATATACTATGACTACTAAAATACAAGTCATGACCTGTATGTTTGCAGCAGGTCCCTTCCGCAGAGCACATGAAGTAACTGTTGTGGATGTTCAAGATATTCCTAAGCTCAGCAATATGTGAGAGAACTACTAAAAAAGCAGACAAGATGCTGGGTGCATTGTTTGGAGAGTAGTCTCTTCAAGAATATGTTTTTTTCTTTCTAGAGGGCACTATTTTATTTGCAATACTTTGTTTAGTCAAAGGTAGCCAATTAAGACTGTTATCAGAATGGGACTGTGGACATAAAGGGCACAGAGAATGTACTCACATTTGGAGGAAGTGTGACACTAAGAGAAACAACATTAATTCCACATGTAATACTTTTAAATAAAACTCATTTTATGCTCGGGGCCCCTGAAAAGGCTTTGGGATTTGTTTTTTCTATAAATCAGACAACCATGATTGTGATAAAAAGTTAATTTTGAGCATGGTTGCTTAGGTAACAATAAGAACACTGGCGCTAGCTTGATAAAAGGAAAATCTTACTAGCATTATTTATTTATTTCTTGAGTGTCTGTTAAAAGTAATGAAGCCAAGTGCTACATACATCAGCCAATGACATGTCAGGAAATAAAAGGCCATTTTTTTATATCTGCATGCAAGATTCACAGAGGAAGAGAGAAAGCTGCAGGAAAAAGTAATGCATGCTATAGCATACCAGTACTAATGCCAACTCTATGATAACTTGAAGCAAACACGAATAAGTGATTTGTTTTTACATTTTGTAAACCAGACTTCCCACTGAAAACTGAAAAAATCTCATTACTGTTGACAAATCCACATACAATTACAGCCTACACTCCTAGTGCTGTACCCTTAAATAGCACAATTAAACAGATAGCTATGCATAATACAGGTTTCTGTCACTGTCAGTACAGTTGTTTCTCTGCCACTGCCTACAAATCCAACAGAGCAACATAAACAGATGGAAAGGGCATCTCTTACATTTGAAAGTCATTGTCACCAGCTTTCATCAACATGTTCAGCTGCAAGAAAAAGAAGGCTCAACCATCAGGTATCAGTTGGTTGGCCCAGGCAGGCATGCATCAACTCCACATGGTGAGCAACACACACATTATCTGTATGCAGGTTCAAAGACCACAGCTAATAACACTTGGTCATATAATTCTCTTTAGCTCCTGCTACTTCTCTTTAGCTCCTGCTACAAGACTTTGCTTTTACGGGAACCAGTTCAAGTTTTACAGTAATGCAGTGATAGTACTTCCTCAGAAAACAACACTGGCACTATATGTAATGCATCTTATTGTTTGAAGCTTTCCAGATATGAAGGAAACATCAGTTGCCATTGGGAGTCACAGAGAGTGGGCCATAACAACTATTCAGAGATAGGTTATGGTATCCACCTTTATTTTCAGATTGGCAGAGATTGTCCATGTTGCAGTTTATTCCTGTTATAACTGCATGAAAAATTACCCTTTATAAGTGAATGAATCCATCTTCATTCCAGTAAATGAGTATGTGACATCCGGTGTGGCTGGATAATCTGCTATTTGTGACAAAAAAATCCACAAAGATGACCATCAGAGGACAGGAAAAAAAAGTCCAAAGCTTACATAAACAAATCATAAGACATACTCTATCCAAAAGGAATCAGTATTCATATGTAGCAGAAAGTAATGTTAGCCAATAAAGCAAACCAATACAGTGAAAAATAAGCCCTTTGCGAGCGAAGGATACAAGTAGTGTTATGCATGCATTTCTGAAGTCTACAAGAATGTAATCTGCATGACCTAAATTCAAAAAAGAAAAAGAAAAAAAAAAACAATGCACCAATAAGCACTAGAGCAAAAACAACATATACCCTTGTTTAAAGTAATGCTTTTGCATAGCACCTGAAAGAGGCAACATGTTAACAGCAATTGCAAATGTTTGCAGTGTTATAATATTTTTACAAAGAAATCTTAAGTTATTAAACATAGGATGTCTCCAAAACCCGTGCCACTAAACCAAAGAATAGTCCATGTATTTTATTACCTGAACTGTTGAATCCTACTTTGCAAAGCAAATGGAATAATATTTTACTTTTTCTTTGCAGAGGCACAAGTCTCTTTGCCTGCAACATTTCTGCTACAAATATTTTTTTCTGACACTGAGGTCAAATGACCCCTGAGATTTATATGCTACTCTGTTCCACACGTAGCCAAACATTATACTACTCGCCAAAGTTGGGCAAACTTGCCATGGGAGTAAGTAAGTAGCATGAATGTAGGATATGCATGGGGGCTCACACCATGTATTTGAACAAATACAAGGTTTCACTGTAAGATATGTAACTGTTTATGGAATTATCAGTTACCAGTGCCTAGCTCTGGCAGTAGTGCACACTTCTACATCTCTGTAAAGTAATTTATTTATTTATTTTATTTATTTTACATTTGTTTACCGGGCTAGTCCAACTGGATATATTTCCATTTTCAGCAGAGGCCCAGGGAGAAAAGCTCCACATTAAGGTTAATACAAACAAGTCATTAAATAAAGAAAGCAAATGGTTAGTAAAAAAATACATACAGAAATAAGGTTCAATCAAAAATATATAGGAGAAAGTTTATGCTAGGAAGGACGATTTACTTCTATTTACAGTATAGGAATAGGGGAGTTATACTTTAGTAGAACATTCATAAAGAGTAAATATATATAAGCAATTAAAAAATGCAACCATCAGGCTTTGTTAATTAAATTGAAACAGGGACTAATTAACAAAGGTATTTAGAGCTAGTTCTTCAGATGGGAGAGAGTAGGAGGGGGAGGAGAAGGTAAAGCTCATAAGTAGAGTCATAAGATTAGTCAGGATTGATGCATGGGCATAGCAAGAGTGTTTTTAGGTGTTGTTTGAGTTTTTGTTTAAAGAGGAAGGGTGATGACGTAGTACTTAGAGTGGTAGGTAGTGAATTCCAGTGTTTACCTATGGTGTTAGAAAATAGTGAATCGCCTGCAATGTTATTGGACTTAGTTAGCTTCACAAGAGGTTTATTAGAGGAGCGCAGTGAATTTAGATTAGAATAGGGAGAAATAAGATCAGAAAGTATGGGGGTATTTTCTGGTTGGTAAAATAACCTGTGTATAAAGGTAAGTTGGGAGAGTAATAGTGTATTTTTCAGTAATATAGTCTAAAAGGAGTTTTTACAGACAGCATTTCAATATCTAACTCTCAATCTTTTCCTGTGTTCTACTTTTATGGAAAATGGATTCAGACTGGGTCCTTTTTTGTCTCAATAGTTACATCAGCAGAGTGTAGAAGTTGAATATTCACAAATGTGCAATTATCAATTTTAGTTTTGAGCCACTTTCGGTCTTAAATTTTAGATGATGTGGATTTTGATTTTGTAGTATTTGGTAACATGTTCAAGAAACAGTCTAAGGACATTACAGAAAGCAGGATCAGAGAGGTAACTGCAGGTGTTGTCCAAAGGCTGTGGTCTGCAAAATAAAATGCGGATGACATTTTGTCTAGGTGCATACAGTGGGCAAAGCAGCTGAGAAGTACAGAAGTAGATGTTTGTACAGGGAGTATGGATAGAACAAGGCAAAAATCATAAAACCCAGCATCAGAAGTTTTTTTCTTTTTTCTCTCTCTCTCTCTTGCTTTTGTAGTATCAGAATACGGTTAGTAATGCAGATTCTGTAAGATGAACAGATGCATAATATGCAGAGAAAAGTGGGTGGTGGAACATCGTAATAATCAAAGTAACAACTTAAGAAAAATGCAGACTGCATCCTGTGAAGATGGTTTGATTCTCAAGAGTATTTACAAAATACTGCATAAAGCAGAACATCTCAGTCACTAAATCACTGGTCTGGTTCATTCAGAACAAACACTGATGTCTTTGAACCTAATCAAACATAAACTCTGCATTGCCACTTCTAAGAGCGCTATGCTGCATGTATAGAGTAAAGCTTCTGCTATACCCAGTTTTACTGCGGACTGCTCCACCAAGGACAGATTTCAAAGACGTCAGAATGTTCCGATGTTTCAGCATCTCTGATGTAACATCAGTGTCCCTGTTGCCTTTTTTTATCATACAAACAAAGCCTAATAATCACACACCGAAACATCAGTTCTTATTTCAAACATCTTGATTTAAATTTGCTCCGTAAAGTAAATGAACATTTGTGCTATAGCTTGATGACCGTGTACTGATGTATTTATTTCATTCTGTTATCATGACAGTTGTACTGAATAAAAAACATTCCTTTACAAAGCAGACTCAAGGGGGGGGGGTGCAACAGTGCAAGTCAGTGTCCAGTTTATTGAAATAGCCACTTAATCTAAGCTACTACCTTTTGGGATGTGAAAGGAAACTAAAGTATCTAGAAACACTGACGAGAAAGTCATCTCTACTCTGATATTACCTAGTTGCCAATATCAAATTCTAGATCCTAGCACTGATGGGCTGCAATTTAAGCAGACCACATCACATGCTGCTGGCGTACCTGTCTTTATATAAAACACCCACGGTTCTATGCATCTGATATGCGCTTCATTACTATTGATATCTGGAAAATATGAAAAAGACATATGGCCACCTGTGTGCTGTGTTTTAGCTCACATCTGATATTAGTCAGATATGGGTGAACTCAGCCTCCCCTTTCCTTCCTTTGCTATTATATATATTAGATTGGCAAAACTATCCAAAAATGGCCAATTTGCACTGCACTTCACTGCACTCCTCAGTTAAAGTTTTTCGAATGTGTTCTTTTTATAGTAATTGTTTAGTTAGCAATGTAAGATACAAATTAATACAACTATTAAGAGTCTGTTCTTCTTCTTCCAACTTTACCTTAAGCTTTTTAAGAGCCATATCCTCTCATACCTTTCTTCTGCACTGTCCCCATCACCTTCCTCTCCAGCTCAGGACTCATGATTTTTACCAAATAATACATTCTTCCTCAACATACTCTTGTCTCCCTGATGCATTTCTTACTTTATTATTATTGACCTTCACCGCTGGCCCCAAACAAAATCCAAATGATCTTCTCAGGAGGCTTAATAAATAACATACCACATAGTAGGTGTGGTCTAACCTCCATGAGATCTATGGGATATCTGAATTCTATGAAAGAACTGTGTACCACATGATAAGCCAATCACTCTAGCCAGTTCACTAACATTAAAACTATATTTCCCATATTCTGCACCTCCCTTTTTAAAAGTTAAAAATATCTACAGGAGTCATCTATTTCTGTAATCAACCTTAATACCAGCATGACAACGGGCTATTTACATCATAATCAAACTAACTTCTCAGTCCTTAGAATCAGTGTTTAACCTTGGAATGGTCCATATACTTGAATGGTTTCTTTAATGGTCTACCGGATCTGGAATATTAATGGGATTATTTACTCTAGCCATCTAATCTGGACCAGGCGGCACACATTCAGTGGACTTTCTCTGTAACTTTTTATTCGCACAATTCTCAAAGTCTTTATTTTGGTATGACAAAACTGTTTGTCGCTCTTCTGATTCCTCACCTTAGTGCAATTTTGACTTTGATTTATTTGCTTTGCAAATATGTTTGAGATTTCTTCGTTGCAGTCTTCCATCTTTCCCCTGAGCTATATACTACCTTGGTTCAATTACTTTACCAACAACTTTGTATTTGCGCTGTCGATTTTCCCATGGCTTTTGGTTTGTAACTTTTTCTTACACATGTGGTATTTCTGGGTCTACTGATTTGTTTGTATTTCCTTTACTTTATACTTATATTCAGGAACAAACAAGATAATTGAAGTAGAATATCTGCTTCTGCCATTGTAACATCCTTGCAGTGAAACATTCCTATATTCCAAAACTGTGAGATGGAAATCATCACAGCTTCATTCACAGCTCTTTTACATGAGATTCTCTAGTGTTTGGATAATTGTATCCACTTTTCCATTAAACTTTGGACAACGTGGACTGGAGGTTATATGCCTCAAATTCCATTTGTGCACAAATTTTCTGTGTTTCTGATTTGTGTACTGTGGACCATGGACAGAAGAAGAACAGGCATCCCTGTCTCCAAAATATAGGCTTCGATGTGCTAAGTAAACCTGCACTTGCTGTGCCTCCCGGGCTGATTATTTCAGGGAACGTGGAACAATAATCCACATTCATCTAATGCATGTCATCCATGAACTGGAACATATCAGTCCCCACTCAACTCTAGGAATGATATGGATTTTGAATCTACATTTAGATTGTTGCAATAACACATCTCTATGGCAGTTGTAGTGCATCAGCCAACATTCCTGTGCAAAACTTAAACATTTTATATAAACAAAAGCAATCTCAATCCAAAATTAATTTTAGTCCTATATTCTTCTGAGGAACCCTTAAGAAAACTACTTTAACTTGTCCCTTAGTTTTAATACCCAATGCAACACGTCTTTCAAACAAACAACTAAGTAACAACTACTAAGTAACTCCATCCTAGCCCTGCCCTTAAGCACAATGCACTAAAACCAACTCGATCTACAGAAAATTCACTGCAGCTTCACCAACTGCTCTACATATCTCTGGGACATTGCCTTGCACTAGACACGAGACCATGTGGTCTAGACATTACCAACACATGCTTTTATAGGGCCACTCAACTGAATCTCACCTACATGTGTCAGGTTTGTAATTACATTTCTCTTATTCTGCAAATATGTTGTATTAGTTATACTAAGACTGCAGTATTCGTAACAAAGCGAGTCAGTATCCCTACACCATGCTGCACACTTATTTACTGACATATTGCCTCTTCAAATGCACGAACATGCATTCCATAGCATATCATTTGGCACTATTTTCATCTTATTTAATGAATACCTTGGATACAGTTTATGCAAAGTTATACTATACTCAACTTTTTTCTGAATACTGTGGATCATCTGTTGTTATGTACTGTGATCTATTATTTCATTAGTATTCATGTCAACAGGCTTAATATATAACACAGGTTTACAGCAAATGTGTTCTGACCGGTAATACAGTTGTACTACAGCTGCAATATTTTGAAGAATCGTGTACCACATGGCATACAAATCACTAGCCTTAAAACTGTATACACCGTATTTTAAGGGGCTGACGTATGCCAGGACTATCCCAATATGAAATCTTCCTACTCTTTGAAATCCCTCCTGCTTCATTACTGCTTTGTCTAAGTAGGAAAAACATCCTAACAACACAGATCAGGCTGATTAAATAATTTTTCCCACTCCTCCACTGACCATCAATATCTGCCTCTTCGCTGCTATATAGACCCATTCATTCCTCAGGGTGAGAGCTGTATGGTCCATTCATTCTCCTGGGGTGACAGTTGAGTTCTCTGCAAGTGGAGTCTGTGCTAGAGACCAAGGTTTTAAATTTAAGACTTAGTTTCCTCTACACATACCCAAAATGTCTCGGGGTTAATGTGCTGTGAGCCAGTGAAATGTGTACATCATCAAAAAACCTGGTAAACTAAAATAAGTTTTTTTTTTTTTTTTTTTGGACAGGCAGGTTGATGTGAATTTGACAGATAATATACATGATACAGTTAAATATCGTCTTGTTATTGTTACCACAGTCAATGTGATTACGCTTTTCAGCAGCAATAAGTACGACTTTAGTAATGCTCTGGTTGTTATACGCAACACTGATGCCAGCAGTTTAGAAATTCTTTATAAGAACAACTTTTTTTTGGGGGTGGGGAGTCCAGATCTGATTCATGTAACAGCCAATAAACCTTTGCTTTTTTTTTTTTTTTAAATAAATAACAATTTGAAGATGCTGTTTGAGAATAACAGGGAAGAACCTTGGATCACTGAGATCACATAGAATGTCACTTAAACCTGTGGCTCATGTTTGTATTTCCAGAAAATGTATACTGGAGCCTTAAAACACCTGGTTATGGGTCTAGGATTTAACAAACACTTGAGTGCAATTACTAGTGAAGCACTTCGACTTGCACTGTATTCTGAAAGTATTTTTTTCTGTGTGGACAGAATACAAAAAGTGTTCAAGGAATTCATGAAAATGTATAAAATATTTGCAGCAAATGTAACATACTCACATTGTCGAAACACTTCATTAGTCGGCCACATTTAAAATGTTATTACTTTTATACTTATTTTATTATTTTACTATTATTACTTTTTTATTAAATTGCATCAAGACAGATACTGGGAATGTGATACAGATAGGCAAACTGAAGACAAAGAACTTTACAGGCATCTCATCATGAATGTTAATCATCCACCAAGTACAAATAACCAGGTTGGTATTAAAATGTTTTAAAATTGTATCACTTGACATAGTTTATTGGTGATATTTTAGTGATAAATATTAAAAGTTATCATTAGACAGCTTTCTTAGAGACTGTCTGTGCTTTACCAAAATATGATTTTTACATATTTAAACATAATTTATTGATTGTACTCTTCTTCTGAAAAGCTTTATTTTAATTGTGAAGAAATTAAAGTGTTTAAATCACCATTGCAATTTATTTTCAGTCCATACTCTATGTTCCCATAACTTCATACTTTTCCAATTTGGCTCTTTTTACAGTGGTATCATGGTCTTGGGCAGTTTTTTTTAATTTTACTTTGCATATGACAATGAAATGAATTCCAAAACAGTAGGCCACCATTCTCCTACTTCATCTCTAAAATAAGACTTTTTATCAATCTATGGTCCAAATAATAGAGTAGTTAACCTGAAGCCTAGCACACATCACTTACTTGATATTCTTTTTCTATTTCGTAATCACTCAAACCATAATTTCTTTGTCTCTGTTGTTTCATTAAGAGAGTATATTCTTTTCTGTTTTACCAGATGATGAGTCAAGAAGTGTGGTAGAATCTTACCCCAGCACACAGCAACTGTTATGTCTCTCCATTACCTTTTGAGGGGAAACAAAACATACAACATGCTGTTTTTACATTTCTGCAAACAGAATATCATGTTGTTTTTCTATTTTATCGTCATTTTTCACTCAATATTTTTTCTCATTAAAATTTATGTATGTATCTGTTTAATTATATGATAGTCGTGGGGGTGATTCAGGGTTCTTTTCCGGACGTAGCCAACACTACACCAAATGCAAACAAACAATACATACCCAAAACTTGTATTAATGTAACTTTTAAAATGAATTACAAAAGTAAAGAGAGCATCCCACAATAAAGACAAACAAGATTAAAGCGAACAATTGTTATGGGCCATTTTGAAGTCAATTAACAAAGCTAAGACAGACTCAGTGCTAATCCTTCCAATACAAAATGGCTAAAGAGGGCAGACTGTTCACTGAACTGCTGCAAAACCTTATTGGTGGTACACATCACCCCTGTTTTATTGTCAAAAAGAAAATGCTGACACAAATTTATCTGCCCTCTTTCTTTCTACCTTCCATTTCCCATATTCTTCTATACTAATTTCCTTATCCCGTACTACTTTTCCTTTTCAAATAAATCAGATTTTTATGATTTAAATGCAACACTCCCCACCTGACCCTACTTGTCAACACCAGGTGAAGTCATTTCAATTTGTTTTCTATTGTTTACTCGACAGCATATTGTTACAACAAACACACACACACACACACACGTATATATGTTGCTACTCCTTTATTTTATTCCTTTGCAGTAGCTCTTATACCTGGACCTTAAGCACGAACAGGTGTATTCTGAAGTAATCCATTCATGTGATACCAAAAGGACGATACACACAATAACAATAATAATGGCTTTCTGCACATACTCTGTTGTATTTTGCAGCCAAAGTCTACCAGATGAGAGACGTAAAGCAAAACAAACAGCTAAGAACAAGAGTGGTTTGTCAACTATTACTTTAGCAACTCAAAGCTGATCTGGGTTTTTACCCCAAACAAAATTACATAAATGTGTATCAACTTTATTCTTGTTCAATTTTGAATTTAATGTTCTAATGCTAACACCCAGACTGTGCCAGTAGAACAGCGCGATGTATAAACGGACCATGTGAATATTGTCCTCTTCTTTGCAACAGAAACCTAAACTGATAAACACCTTTAAGATATATTGTGATGTCCACCATTCATTTACAAGTTCCTGTTTCTAAATAGTACAACACAGTACAATCTTTTCTGTTGACAACATTAAAATGCCTGGCATGATATTTAAAATTACAGCATTCACATAAACTGTTATCTATATGTTGTGATATAATCACCAAACAAGCTTACTGTTCATGCAATTATCGGAATGCATTTATAAAAAGAGCATTTGAAGTCACTGGGCTACCTGATGAAAACTGACTAAAATAAATAAATGATTACTGATGGGTTATTTATGTTTCCTTATTAGAGATCTATGACATCCAGTGTGCTCTAAGTGATCAGATCATGTTGGCTAAAGTATTTTCCAATAATAAATGGGTTGAAGACGTGGCTACTCTGACCTGCATTAGGGACTTATGGTATTCATGGGAAGGGTTTATGTGCCTCTATGGGCCAATGTATGCCCACCCTAAGCCCCTAAATTGGGTCAATAAGCTATTAGCCAGTAACTGTCCAGTTGTCCTTCCTGGGTTGGCCCTGTTGAGTGACAACTGGATGTAAAGCCAATCAACTTGTCAAAAATGAACCAAGGGTTACCATACTGAATGTAGGTTCACTGATAGGATGTAGCCTGGAAGTGGATGACAAGATAGTAAGAAAGAGGCTGGACATCCTCTGTAACCAGGAAAAAAGATGGACGGGAAGAGCAGCAAAGTGATTTGGCTTGGGATCTAGAGTTTACCGTTTAGGGAAGAAGACATACTAGAAATGGTGCAGTAATTGTTGTGAGGCAGAATCATCTGCAGACAGTGAGTGATGTAATCAGAAATAGTAACGTACTCATTACAATCATACTTCAGTGTAATGCTACGGCAGTATTCCTATTCTTAGCCTATGCCCCACAGCAGGGATGTGACGGGAAGATAAAGAGCCCATCCAGGAAACAGGACAGTATGAACTGGTGTTGGCACTGGGATATCTGAATGCTCAGACCAGGACAGACAGAATAGGATATGAGGATTACATAGGTCATATGAGTGTGGCAACAGGAATAAAGAAAGACAGGCCATTCTAGACTGCTGTCTCACAAATGGCCTGATAGTGGTGAACACATGGTTCACCAAGACAGACAGTCACAAGATCGCATACAAGAGAGCCCAACATGCAGACCAGGTAGGCAAAGGGCAGTGAGGTAGAATTAGTGATTGGAAAGTCATTCCCAGTGAAACAGTCATTTCACAGCATAAAGCACTTGGTAGAGTCAAAGAAGAAAAAGAAGAGGAATGGTAGTGTCTAAAAACAACATGTGACCAAGTCTTAGACAGGTACAGTAATAAGGTACATGAAAAATGCGAGTGTGGAATGTAGACATTCCAAAAGTTATCAAAAGACAGAAAGAGTGTAGGGAAAAGTGGCAGACAGAAAAGATGGACTAGACTAAGCTGCAATACTGCTTAGTCATCAAAGAGGCTAAGATATGCAACAGCAAAGAACAAGGTGTATGAGGCACTCAACCAACTTCTGGAAAGTGACCCAGCAGAAAGCCCAAATAAACTTCATCAGGTTGCAAGACAAAGCCAGAAGGATAGATAAAGACAGTCAGCAGACAGCATTCATAAAGGATGCTAGAAAAATCTGTTCACCTGTCCATCCAAGGGGAAATGGAGAGAGTACTTCCAACTGCTTCTGAATGAAGAAATCCTCACATACGTTGTATTGCCCCACAAGAATGCAGTGAAAGAGGAAGAAGCAACCCCCCAAGGAAGAAAGAAGAGCACTAAGGAAAATGGACTTAGGGAAAGCAGCAGGTTCAGTTGGAAACACTGCAGATATGATAAAGATGTTGGGTGAATTAGAGAAGAAATGGATACTCGCAGAGGTATTATAAGGAAGGCATACCCTAAATGACTGGAGAATAAGCATTACAGTGCCTGTGTGCAAGACCAAAGGGGAAGTGCTGACCTGTGGGCAATATAAAAGTATCAGACTGCAGAAAAGTGCTGGAGAATGTAACTGATAAACAAATACACACTAAAGTAGAAAGTAAGATAAGAGAGAAGCAGTTTAGATCAGATCAGGATGCAGCATGACCCATCCAATGCTTGTAGTGAGAAAGATAGTGGAGAAGAAACTGGAGATTATGAAATACTCCAACTGGGAATGCCTGGACTTCAAGAAAGCTTATAACGAGGTCCTAAGACAGCTAGTGTGGGCAATCCTACTGTATTTCAAAGTGCCAAAATGTTTGGTAGAATTAGTACAGGGTAAATACAAGGACCTAATAACACAAGTGCAAAGAATGTTCGGAGTCACAGATGATGACTGAAAACGGAGACAGAAGGGAAAACACTGGAACAGGTTAACAGCTTCAAGCATCTCTGGAGAAGGTGGACAAGAAAGGAAGACTGAATTAGGAAGTCAAAGCTAGAATTAGAAGTGCTGCAGACAGCTGAAACAGAGTGTCCTGGGTAGTGGGTGTGACTGAAGAATGTCAAAGATGCTGCAAAGTAAGGTGGACAACACAACAGATGAGACCAGTGCTACTGTATGATACAGAAACCTGGTCAGTAAAGGCAGAGCAGTGAGGAAACAAGAGGTTACAGAGATGAAGATCCTAAGACATAATAGGGTGCGCACTATGGGACAGATGAAGAAATGAAGACATCAGAGCAGAAGCCAAAGTAGCTCCAATTGCAGAAAAGGGCAAACAGAACAGGCACATGTACAGAAAAGGAAAAGATAATTTGATGAGGAAGATTTGGCGACAAAAAAGGAAGAATGCAAGAGGAGACAAGGCTGTCCAGCCAAGAGATGGATGGATTGTGTGACAGAAGGCCTATAACCGCCTGGGCCTGCTTTATTTCAGACAATGATAATGATAATGAAGAAATCTATTGACGAAGCACTTGTTGCTTAATTCACCACGTCTAACACAATATTAGCTGCCACAAAATAGGAAGGATAAGGGATGATAATCTAAACAATTCATCAAATTGGGAAAATGCTGTTACACCAAGACTTCTAGTACAATAGCACACACTTTCAAATCTATGTCTGAAATACAGCAGGCCTTCTGTTTCCATTTTTAAACACTGCAAGTTCATTTATGTGTAAGAAAAAGAATATGTTCTCCATTACGGCATGTCTTTGAGATCACATACTATGAAGCTATACCAGGAAATTGTACTAGTAGTATGGATTTTAGTGCACTGAAGAGATGTATCATTTTATTAGACACAAGACAGCATTAGTAAGTACTTTTTTTTATTCTGGCTGTCGTCTAGAAAAACATGAGTCATCCTATTCCTCAATCCATGGACCAGGAACTGAAACTTAATGTCGCATTGCTAAATCGTATTTTCTTTTCACTAAAGTTTTTTTTGTTTGCCAAGCAAGATTTATAGACAAAAGCCAGAAAACATGAACGCTAAGTGTTGTAATTTGTCACAGTGGTATTCAACCAAAATGCAACCGCAACCAGTAATAAAATTATTTGTGTGTCGAGCTTAACACCTTCTGGACTGCCACCTATCAGAGGACCCTATGCAGTCATTTTATAATATGATAAACTCTGAGGTCAATGCATCACAGTAAAATGGGGTGTCCTCTTGAAGAGACAGTTCAAGGACATGTTTTTGTTGAATCAGGTACAACAAAGAACGTTTCTTCAAGCACTTAGAAAACAAGTATTTCAGTCACAGACTGTTACTATCTGGATCCACAGAGCTCATTTTGTACAACAGTGTTTGCTTGTCTCAGTGACATCACCCTGACAATCAAAGACTATTTTCATATCAATTGTAATGCATAGGAATTTTTTTGAGAATTTTTATTGTTAATAGTTGTTCTTGTTTGTTCTTGTTCATATTGTTCTTTTTTTATGTTCACAAATTTCTAAATACAGTTATTGTCATGATCAACTTGTTTATTTAAAATCTAAAAAAAATAAAATAAACTTATGACTGAATGCAGTGATTTCTGTTCTGTAATTGCATTTTAAAGTAAGCTTTGTACCTTCTAAGTGCTGGAATATCCTTTGTCTCCCCCCTAAACTTGAAATGAATGAAGCAGGTACTGGAGGAATAACAATGAAAATAATGAAGACAAGTTACAGACTGAACCACATTCGACTCTACGGTACACAAGAAATTTCTGGTAACATATACTGAGATACCTTCATACAATGGCTAAAACAGGATTCAAACCATTAAAGTATACATACCAAGAGAAATCTACATGAAAGACAACAAAAAAAAAAACGGTATAAGATTGCACAGGCTGGTGGCATTTCTTTGCTGTTATGATAATTAAGTTTCTGACAAAGTGGTTGACTGTGATTTCCTACACTACCTAAAGCTACCTGTTACTGGTGGAAGTGCACATGGTTTAAAAAGTCGTGAATATGATTCGTCCAGTTCTACTGAGCCAAAGTACTCTGCCAGACATTTGTTTCCAGTTCTATTTGCCTTTATATGGTGAAAAATAGTCCTGCCCTTGCCAAGGTCCGACCTCATCTCTAACTTTCATCCTAAATTCTACTTTTGATTACTTTAAGTTTTTCTCTCTTTTTATCTGCCTTTCTTTCTTGCTCTTCTTTACAGTATATCTACATCAGGTTCTTGTAAATATTCCTACTCGGGGATTATCCTGCTGCTATTGTACTGGATTTTTTGACACATATATATATAAATATATTGTCTTTGTTGATTTCATTTTATGTAAATGTTTCTTGTCAATATTACTACTGTAATTTTTAGTCATATTAATTACTGTTTTAAGGCATGTCTGTAATTATAACTTCAGCTTTTCTCCTTGGGTCTCCACTGAAAATGGGCCTTTGGCTCAGTTGGACCAACCTGGTTAACAAATGACAATAAATAAATAAATAATAAAATAAAAATAGAAAATTGAAAATACTGGTATTGTAATACAGCAGAAATATGTTTGTTTATATAGTTTCTGATCACTGCACACTATGTCCTTCTAGCATCTGGAACTGAATGTATTAGACAACATCTCATGTTGGTGAAAGTTATATTTTAGCTGCCTGCACTATTTACGGTATTTTCTTTTATAGTCAGAAGTACCCAGGGAGGTGGGTCATATATATATAACATAAAATGCTATACTTATCACTGTGCTTTGCAACTCTCTAAACAACATGGCTAATAAGATAGCATCATCAGTAAGTTTTACAGAATAAAGTAATCTATGCCGCGTTTTGCTTTAAGTAACATAGTGCTGGACTGACAATTACAATGTCAAATGCAGTTGATTTACAAGTTGCTGAGTGTTTTATGTGGCTTCCCTACATGTGATCACTGTCCAAGCTTATCAGGCTCTAACTGCTTGAACACAACTGATCGAATTTATTTATCCTGTAGGTTATAACCTTGATTTGGAGGCAATGCATGATCAGTGTTTGCATGAGATTACCCTATACTGTATTGGGGAGTTTCTCCATTACCCACTCCTGTGTGACTGTGAAGTGAGTATATGTAACTTAGGGAGCACAGTGGGGAATCCATGTGTCTTGATAATCCCCCATGCAAACACATATATAGCTCTACAAGGGTTTCCTGTAGTCAAATTAATTCTCAAGCGTTTGTAATCAGGCACCTGGATTTTGAATGATATTGCACTGATTGTTCATAGCAGAAGCATTTTATTTGTGGAGCTTTATTGTCTACCCCTACCTCCATCCAAGAAGAGACACCCATCCCTGTAGCACTTCTCTAATATAATCAACTCTGAGGTCACTAAATCACGGGAAAACGGATACTGCCTGATAAAAAAAATTCAGAGACAAGGCTTTTCATTCAGTCAGGCTCAAGTTAAGTACGCACAACGACTACATAAAATGAACATGGCATTTAAAATGAGTTTCTTACCAGAAAAAAATTAAAATGTCCAGTAATATGGAGGATGAGGGTGAAATGTTTGAGCAGACAGTGAGTGGGCCCTTGGCATTAATTGTCAAATCACAGTGAAAAATACTAGCAGTAGTTACCACTACTCTAAAATTTCATGTCTCGCTTATTTACCAAGCTATAGCACCAGATGGATTGTCTGCCTCTGCCTTGGCTTTCTGCCTGGAATTATACTGCAAACACTGAATTTGCTAAAAGAAAAAGGCATAAGCATTTAAGTCTTTGCTTTTTTTTCTTTTTAACAAATTGAATAGCACCTGCATAGCAAATGCCTGACCAAGCATGTATAACTTAACATTAGAAGCTTTCTAATTTTCATTACTGCATCATATGCTAGAGAGTCAAATTCACGTTCATGCCAAATATCCAAAAATTTAAGTGAAAAGCAGCTTCTGCACATCTCAGAAGTTTTGCTTATATATCACACTGCCACATTTGGTGACACAGCTTAATGTCAGTATAACAGTCACCAGTCCGAAATTGTACATTAACAATTATACTTTGATCCACAGTGCCACAGATAATATGAATAAGAAAGAATCCACCAGGAAAACCCTATCTCTATTTTTTTTCTATTTCAAAAATACATATCTATATTTATCTCTCTCTATATATAAAATTACTCTACTGTGCCCAGTGAAAAATACATTTGTATTCTGCAATCATAGACTTAGTGTGTTACTTAAATGAATCCCAACATAGCTGCTTTGCATACATTAATTGGAACAGAAAATGTCGGCATTTTAAATTTAAGCAGTTTAAACTTTATATATGGTGTGATGATATGGGCAAGTGCCAGCATAGCCAACTGGAGTTTTGTTAGGAATGATATGTCCTCTGAATATCAAACTGATTTATAGAAGATACTTGTGTTACAAATGTATTAGAACCGTATGTCATTCATATATCAAACTGATTTTGTGCAGATGCTTGTGCTGAAAATGTATTTGTGAGCTTTGTTTGTATTAAAATGTATTAACAGTGCACCCTGCTGAAATGAAGAGAAATGTACATCTATTACTGCACCTGAATTAAATGTATATGTTTTAATAGGGAATACTGGCACAGCAGGTTAACTTTCAGAAAAATAAGGGAAATGTAAATGAGCTGTTAAACCCTTAAAAGGTACCCCACAGTGTTGAATAGGACCAGAGCCACTGGGTCTGGGGAAGAGCCTTTGTCCATTAGCTCAGAGCAAAGACGGGAGGCCCCAGGCACTACCATAAACATTTGGATATGTATTGTGGCTGTCTGTTCTAACTTCCTGTCTCAGCTTCAAAGGAGAGCACTGTGAGAACCTACAGTCAGGTGAACAGATGAGGTCATTCCACCAGCCCTGCTGGAAATTATATTTTAGATATTACAAAGAGAAATCTGAGAGTATTGAGTATTCTGTTTGGGAAGCCTGACTAGAAAGATCCTCACCCACAACATCTTGCCTTCCGGTAGTAAGTAACTTAACAATGGAACAGTAAAATTCTCTTAGATTAGGTCCGTAATATGGTG
The DNA here is from genome assembly GCF_019279795.1 of Protopterus annectens. NCBI lineage: Eukaryota > Metazoa > Chordata > Ceratodontiformes > Protopteridae > Protopterus > Protopterus annectens. The sequence goes on along the minus strand of NC_056739.1, from coordinate 1,538,339,951 downwards.
AAGCTTAGCTTAGAGAGTGTTTTTCTTTATTTGCATGAGTTTGTCCATCAATGTTCATTTCAGTATTTTCTGTGATTAACTGTAAATACATATTCAGTATTTTCATGTCCTTTTATTATTTATTATTAAATATATTTAAAGATTTTATTGTGGCTGGTCCTTGTAGAAAGTATCTAACCTTTGAGAGTACTTATATTTATTTGGTGACATTGTGTGGGCCAATCCACAAGACCTAGACATCATGGTGAACTACTACCATTTATATTAGTATTAATATTACACTGTATAATTGGATACCCTTTTAAGAGCCTTATGGTAACTGACTGGCAGCAGTGATGACTACCTTACAGTCTGGGCAAAGTTGATACCACAGATAATCTGTGCCATCCTTTGCCAGGTATGGGTGTGTGAAAATTAAATCTTAAAGAGTGTGCGTTCCAGCCACTTGGGTCAGAGACACGAAGCACTGGATTTACAGACAGGGTGCTGGAAGACTTGGCTTTGACACTCGGCTGAGGACCTAACCCTACAACTGTACCAGTAGGAAGTCTTACTGGGGACCTGGAGGAAGACAGATAAAGAGACATCCACACCCTGGGCTGAGTCTGTTCCATGTGTGCTTTTAAGGGAAACTGTATTTAATGCAGAGAGGTCTGCATCTGAAAATACTGAGTGTATCTATTTGTATTCCAAGTGCATGTCCCTCTCCAGTGTCAGTGGTCAGGATTCAGGCTCCTTGATTACTGTCCCAGCATGGGGACAACACATATTGGTGGCCATCACATATTGGTAGCAGTGGTGTGCATCACATATGGTTAATCTAAATTTTGTTATATGCATTCCTGAAATGCAGTTTTGTATGAGCCTGAGTTAAAATGGTTTGGTATACTGGTGGCTGCTCATGCCCTGCAGGTATTACTCTTTACCAGTTGATGGTTTAGGCTACGCTCTCTTTCTCTTTTGCTGTTCAGAAGGCAAGGCATGCTGCACTTTAGATGACTTGTTAAACTGGCATGTGATCTTGAAAAAACAATGTTTTCTTGACTCAGCAAAGCCTCCACCTTGCAGTTTTGTTTATGACTGTGGCTGTGCACATATCTATATCAAAGTCATTCTTACACTACGTTTGAATTAAGGGATGGTCCACTGCAATGCTGACATCTGCTGGAGAGAGAGGTGCACAACATACAGCACATGGGCTGAGGGGATGACTGAGTTGTATAAATATAGGGACTTAGCATGTACGAGAGGATGCATGTGCCCCTTGCAGCAAGTGACTGTGTAAGTCACACATACAAGGGGTGCTGTCATAGGTGCATTAAACAAAAAAATGCAATCGCTCCACTGTGAATAATGATACTACTCTTGGCACCTGACTTCCTTCCACCTCTGAAGGGGAATCAATATAACTTATCTATGGCTTGATTACAGTTATTCTCATTAAAAGTAATATATAATTATCGACCATGTCTCTAACCAAATGGGATAGGTTAATTCAAGCACCAAAAGGGAAAATGTCTTTGCTTAAAATGGCCCACAAGAGCAGCTAGCCTAGTACTTACCTATGTACAGTCTCTTGCCCAGTGAAGAGCAATATATTCTTGCCCCCCCCAAAGAGGAATGAATGGGTCAATTCATGGCTAAGAGGGAGGAGTGACCTCCCCCCCAAACAATACAGCTAAGTACAATGTAGTCCAAGCAACGATATGCAAAAAATAAGTATTAAAACTTAAATAGGTACTGGTTGTATGAAAACCACATACAGAGCCATAACTAGGGTGGGATGAAGGGGGTGAATGCCCAGGGTGCAAACTGTAAGCGTCATGGCTGGCAGAGACCAGTAGTGTTGTAGTTTGCAACCACGGCTGAAGCACTGACACACTTGCTGTGCAGTGATCGAACTGTCCCAAACAGCTTGTTTAAGAAGATGAGGAGAATTTTTTTTTGCTCCTCAAACTTTGAGTTGAGGGGGTGCCAATTATTCAGACTGCACTGGCTGAATGATGACATAGCTATGGTTCTGAACACATACTTAGGTGTAATATCACATAGACACCTTTCAAATGTACAGATGTTCGCAGAATGTCCACATTTTGGCCTCATATTTTTGGTCCGTTTTTCATACAAGTGTGGTTTTCTGGCAAATTAGTGGTAAATCATTAAAGATTAAAGTTCAAAAATAATCACAGACATTTGAGTTTCAGACTTCATATCCTTCAGAAAATTTATGCTAATGCAAAACCTGTTATTCTATCAACTTTCTAAGTTTATAAGAGCAACATTTAAAAATTGTCCCTATTTTTGGGCCCTTGTCCCACTTTTATTTATGGCTTTGTCCAGATTTCTTGTGCTAAGAGGTTGAGAGGTATGATCACATATCTAAAAGATGCATGTGAAGTAGCAGACCTATTACATGCTGAGCATGAAATTCCAAAGTGTCTTACAGGCTATCCAGTTAACTAGATTTGGAGGGCAGGTTGGCTTAATGGTTAAGGTGTTTGCCTTACAAACACAGTGTGCAGGGTTTGATTTTCACATGGGGTAATTAGCTAAACTTAATATGTCCCACAAGGGCAGTTAGCCAGTAATAATCTATGAGCCTATGATGTTGATTGCAGTAACGTTTTAAATAAAGAAAATCTATTGAGCCACATGCAAGCCTTAATTCCCTGGGAATATGCTTGCATCTTTCTCCAGTATGCTGAAGCAGGAAGTACTACACCATGTATAATGCAGGTAACATATATGACACTTTTACTGATTGAGTACTCTCAGCATTAGAGTGTACAGCAGACATATGGGATATTACATATTGATCAAGCATATGTTTCATCTTTCGAAAAATGACATTTTAGCTGGAAATTTTTCAGGGAGGACATTTGTTACATTTTGCTCTGAATCTCTCCTGTTTCTGAACAATTGTCTCAAAGCTTGCTGTTTTACAGCTCCTATCTAATGCAGTACAGCAGAGGGGGAGGAAAAAACATACAAATGCCAGTAAGGTAATGTTCAGCACAGGCCAGAGATGCAGCCTGAATGTACAAATATGAATTAATAATCCTTAACAGTTGGCTGTGATGCAGTAACAGAGCATACACCAAGTACAGCAGCAGCACTATTACTGACAGGCACCTGAAATGCCAAGTGGTACAGTGGTTAAGATGTATGCCTTTTAATCACAAGGTGCAAGGTTTGATTCTCACTGCTGGAAAGAGCTTTCCAGAATGAAGATGTAAATTTTATCCATGTCAGGTTGTCCGAGTGGTCTATGGTGCCAGACTCAAGGATTGAACTCCTTCCAATGTTCATGGGGATGCTGATCTCCATATGGAGGCGTGGGTTCAAATCCCACTTCTGACAGGTGTGTTTTGTTGGGAGGTTGGTGTAATGGTTAAGGTGTTTACCTTACAGACACAAGTTGCAGGGATTGATTCTCACACAGGATACTTGTCTAGGCTTAAAATGGTCCACAGGGTCAGTTAGCCTAGTACTAATCTAATCTAATCTATGAGCCTGTTCCTTGGTAATCTATGAAATAATGGGGAATGACACATACAGCCATTAACAGGTACATGTCTTCTTTACAGACTAGAACAGCAATGATCTTCTTCAAGGTTTAAACATCGAAATCAGAACCTATCGAGGCACAAAAGACTTGTTATTGACAGAATATATATGGTAACCTTTGTATCCATTATACAATCATATGCATTAAGACCGCTGAAAATGGTGCTTGTTGAAAAGTAGGACACCACAGGGATGGTCTTAGGTGATTTTGTTAGCCCCTAATTTTAAATAACCTTCATTACAGCCAGCTGGACAAGTATATTTGAGCCCAGAGATCTGGTTCATTTCACATGCAACTGTAAATCAAAGGTATCCTGTAGGGAGATGTGAATTTTAGCCTTCCATGAAATCTCCCAGACTGAGCTAAAACTAGGCTAACAGTTTTCAGTTGTCTTATTCCCTTACTACAGAACAAGTGCTTCCACAGTATTCAGAAGGTACAGATACTTCATGCATGCAAAGCTCAGCTTTAGCGGTTTTAATTTGAAGATTTCTACTGCTAAATTCAGCACTGTGACATAGAGGGATAAAGCCCTAACTATGGCCCAGGCAACCTTGGTTCGATTACCAGCTCAGGCATCTGAATTTCTAGCAGGGAGGAATGTGTGGGCCCATTCTGGGGGAGACATTTGTGTATGCATTGTCTGAAGAGAGGGGGTAATCCATTGAAGAAAGTAGCCCTCTGATGTTACAGGTGAACACAGGATAGGGAGAAATCTAGAGGTAGCTTCTAAATGAAAAAATAGACTGGGTGAAGCAGTCAACAGCACGCCCCCCACCCCAAGATGTCTTAGCTGGGAGGAATGGGCTGACCCATCCAGGGGGGGCATTTGTCAAGGCATTCCCTGAAGGGAGGTGTGATTCACAAAATGAAGTAGCATTCAGATGTAACAGGAAAATGTAGATGAAGTGAAAATTTATTTATTTATTGTCATTTGTTAACCGGGTTAGTCCAACTGGGCTTTTGGCCCATTTTCAGTGGAGACCCGAGGAGAAAAGCTCCAGAAAATTGCATAATAGTACATTGATTGCATGCAGAAGTATAGTACTAACATAGTTGAAGGATTTACAAAGCTGTTAATAATAACAAAGTTGAGTACAAACAATAACAAAGTTGAGTACAGAAGTGAACAATTACAAAGCTGTTAATACATAAAATACATACCTGAAGTTCTATCATCAATTTTTTTTTTTTTTTTTTTTTTTTTTTTTTTTTTTTTTAGCAAATGGTGTGTAGAAAAGTGTGAGACAGGAGAGGGAGACTAGGTGGGTTTATGACAAGAGCAAGTTTTGGAGTTAAGTAGAAAAATTTTTAGTTCATTTTTAAACTGGGTGTAGTGGGTAGGCGTAGGTCATAAATGAAAAATTCCCTGGTAGAAGCAGTCAATTGCAAGACCCTCCAAGATGCCCTTAGGTTCCATGACAGCCCCAGCCACAGAAGGGAGATAGTCTGGTGGCTGCAGTACAGGTTGGCAGACCCAAGGATGGATAGGGGCACTGAGGTCAGATGTAAAGAACGAAACAGAAGGGGAACAAAAGAAAAAGATTGCAACTCTCCAAAACTATATAAAGGTAAAGGCTAGACCATATTTCTAGTTGCTTTTGTTCAGTTTCACATTAATACTCCAAAGGATTTCATAATGATGTATATTTTGCAGAGAGATGTATTCATACATTCTCTAGGGTGTTACCTACAAAAGGAGTCAAGTAAAGTTATCATAAGTGCCCTTTAACTTATTCACTCCAATGGAGCTCAGGAACTTTGCATGGTAACTTCCAATGGGTGGAGCCTAAGCCTTTTGTCAGAATCAAATTATGTCCTCACATTTCAAACAAATTTTCATATCTCTGGAACCACAGCGGTTATGAAAAAAGTATAAATGGCAAACTCTTCAGCACAAACTATTTCTTTAGGTTCTGGGTCTTAAACCAAATTTTATGTCACAGTAAACACAGTTACTATTACCAGGGCCGGTGTTAGCATTTTGGGGGTCCCTAGATGCTTTCAGTCTATCACCCTGTCACTGCCACCCCTAGTAAGTAACCCTTTAGTTCATGCTGCAAACTTTTAGGAGTAGTACACACAGACTGACCTGTAGCTACAATGCACTTACCAACAATATGTTGGTCCATCTCACAAAGGGATATTCACAGTTACTGGCATTTAGTTGCAACAATGATATTCTATAATCACTCTATGCACAAGACTGAACCTAGGTGTAACTGCACCCTAGGCACTGCCTTCTGTTACTTACAAACATAGACACACACACACACACACACACACACACACACACAGACACTCCAGTGCTTCCATATACATGAATTTTTCTTCCTCTCCTCACATTTTGTCTTACTGTTCAGCTTTATTAAGAAGCCATGGCTTTCTATGTGCTCTGATGTGCATTGTAAAGGTTTTTTCCCCTTTTGAAATGACCTTTTCATCCAATTATGGCTTAAACAGAAATTATGATTAAGGAAAGATATCCAACATGGTTCAGTTTTAGTGTTTTCCTGTATCCTTTCAATTCACCTTCCCTGTCTTTGAGTACTAGAAAAAGAGCAGTAATAACTGCTTAGGAATTAATTAAGATGGTGCCCTCAGAAGCTATAGGGGTTATAGATTCTCTGTGATGCATTTTAGAGCATTTCCCAAACTTTTAATCCAACAGGGGTCTAAATAAAAATCATGAGTAAGGAAAGATTTTCAGTCTTATTTTTATTTTTCTCAAGGGAGACCTAAGATGTGCCCAAGGCTTAATATTAAAAGCTGACAAAACAGGAGCTCACAATAAACTAACAAGAGAATTGTTATGAGGATACACAGGTCCTACCTGGGAATAGAGCTTCCCTCCCTAACCCCCCCCCCCCGCCAAAAAAAAGACAGTCACTGCCTCTGCATCCTTGTGGTGTTAGATTGGGATGAAAGCAGAGTTTCAAATTGCCACAGTCATGTATTTCAAGTGACTGCTGACAGACATATGCAGAGCATTCCTCCTCACCCCAACCCCCAAAGGCAGCCACCTGTATACGTGCCTGATGTGTGATTGTGAGAAACATGTATAAACACAGTGATTATAGCAATGTATTCTATTTTGTTGCTCTTTGACAGTACACTGCCCCTACACAAGCTATAGCAACCTTTTTTGTACACCTTTGAGGTCTGTGACAGAAGTAAAAGAAACAGTGACTACACTGCCCCCAGCCCAAACACAAGCTATAATGACCTCTTGTGCACACCTCTAAAGTTTGCCTGTGATGAAAATTAAAGCAGCAATAACTACACAAATCCCAGCACCCCCCCATAACCTACATCAACTTTCTCTAAACACACATCTCAGCAGGGACAGTTTTAGAATGGGTGAGGTTAAGAGCAGAGCCTATTATCAGCTTTATCCTGAACAGGTCATATCACAGTCCTGTTCAGGTTAAAGAATGTAATCAAAAAATTTATACATTTTTCATTCCCCAAACAGAAATAGCTTTTGTGGGCCCCCCACAATCAAGGATGATTAAGGGGGCCTCTCTGTATCCATTTATACAAACTGGAGAGTGGGGCGCCACCAGACTCCTAGAAAATCCAAGTGTCTGAATGTTCCACGATATATTTTGTGTCTTACTTTTGAAATGTAATTACTCCGTATCTGCATTTTTATTGATACCCAGAAGAATAATGCATGTGTCTCTGCATTATTGGATATGTGCAAATAAAAATCTGTGATATCATTTACATTCACAAACACATACATACATATATACATACACACACACACACACACACACACACACACACACACACACACAGACAAGCATAAGCCATAATAATACTAGTTTTTTATACATTTCACAAATAGCAATACTTTGTCCAACACTGGTAATGCCACACCAGATCAGTGACTGCTGTTTAGCAGTTTTCAAACAGCAGCAGCAGCACGGTTAAAGTCACTTTTATTTACCTCACTGAGAAATAATACATACCTATCACTGTCCCTGATTTCACAGACCTTCCCTAATTTTTCCTAATAATTTTGTTCTGTCCTTCATAAAAAGTTTGATTTATTGGTAAATTATTCAGGATTACAATCAAACTCAGACATCAGAGTTTTATACTTTTTATTGTTGATGCAAAACATGTTATTCTATTAACTTTTAAGTGAATTAGAGTAATACTTAAAACATGTTCCTGATTTTTATTCTGCTATTATTGCGCAGAATTCTTCTGCAACAAAGTTGAAAACTATAGCATCCAATGTTCTGCCAGTATTTATAAAGCTCCCTGAAAGAGAAAACCATCCTTGAAGATCAGAAGCATCACTTCTTCTTAAAACCCATGGTGTGCACTGAGATCAGTCACAATGGGCTGCTGATCTGTCTAGTGCTTACCTTGTTCATGTTCATTATCGGCTTTATCCTTAAAGGGTCACATCACAGCCCTGTTAAGGGTCACATCACAGCCCTGTTAAGGGTCACATCACAGCCCTGTTAAGGGTCACATCACAGCCCTGTTAAGGTAAACGAGCATAATCAGGAAATTAGTACATTTTTCTCCTCATTTTTCCACAAACAACAGCATCTTTTGGGGGGCCCACACACAGTCAAGGATGATTAAGGGGGGCCCTGCAGCCACGGATATTGCAGGTACCTAAACCTGGTTAAGTTCTTAATTTTAGTGGAGAGACTGTCCTCCAGCAGAGTTTAACTATGCTAGGGGCACTTTGTCAGTGTTAAAATATTTAATGTAATTGTGAAGCATGTTACTTGATAAAACATTGTTACTATAACCAGAATGTCTTTGAATTTTAAAGAAGATATCAAGTTATTATTAGCCACCTGGTTTTGTAAGTGTTCACGATTTCTGTACTAGCTTTTGTTGGTTTGACAGACATGTTATAAAATATCAATTTAAAAAACTTGCTGTGGTTGGGGGCCCTCAGAAACAGGGGACCGACAGCAACCACAGGGTTCACTGATGCCTAAAGCCGGCTATGACTATTATATTTGTAATATTTTGTAAGCAACTCATAATAGCTCAGCAGCCACTCAAATTCCAAACACACTGTCAAGCAGCATTTTATTCATCTAACTGAGAGCTTTCATATGAGGCCAAGGAGTTCTGTCTGCTGTGTTACTTGGTTGTTGAGGTATTTAGAAAAATGTGAAAATTATGTTTATATAAATTAAGATCATAAAAACAACAGTTAATATCTATTTACCTGAACTAGACAGAAGTCAAATATTAATGCAGTTGAGTTTTACATTGTGTAAGCTTTAAGATGAAATCTTTTAAAACCTTGTACATAGCATGATTTTGGAATTATTGATGCAAATATGAACAGGCAATATTTGACACCTATAGGTGTCAGTAGGAGTCAACTGCAGATGCAAATGGAGGCATTACTTGGATGTAATGAGCTAAAGTGTTGATTAAATAACTACTTGATAAAAACATGCCCAACAGAGTAACTGGTAACAACATGTGCAAGAAATTTCTTAACAACATGTATAGGAAGAAGGTTCTCAAAAAAACATGTCCAGAGTTATTCTTAAGAACAAACCATAAGATACTGTTAACCTTAATATGTACAATTGTTGTTGCTCACACAAAATGTAGTTTTAATATAGCTTCTGTATTACAACAATGTAATTTGCTAAATGCAGCTACGTCTTCCATCGCAAGAGTATATTCATAAGGCCCATAAAGTCTGCAGGCCTCCATGATGAAGTCCTAATGATTATTGACTCTATTCTATTCTCACTGGGATGTAAAAGGAAAGGGTGTTGGTAAGCTGCTTCTCGGGTGCCAGAATTCACAATATGACTACGGCACTTAGATCTCCCCACCCTAAATATAATTACAACCTTGCAGTGCCCAACAAATTATCTTAAGTGCTCCACCCTGGGGGAAATGCAGAAAAATAATGGATCTCTCTATCCATGTAACCAGGTAAGGTAAAACTCTGGTCTGAAGCAGTATTCTGTTCTCACCAAGAATTATGCCACAGTACAAGGACTATAATTTATTGTAACTAGTTAACTATTGTCACTCTAGGGGGCCCGGGAGTGTGTCAGCATGGTAGGCAATTTTGACAGACCAACCTGCTTTCCTGGGAATGGCTTCCACTTCCTGGATAAAATTTGCAACCCTCATAGTACCTTTTTTTCATACCCTTCAAACATCCATATCTATATAGTTACCAAAATATGGTTTTGTTGTTTTGATAGTGTGTTCTCTCTGTCCAGGTTGAATGCCTGCCACTCATTCCAATGCACCAAAACAGAAGCACTTCCATATTTATCTGTGACCTGCATCATCTTGCATCATGAAACCAGCCTGTTATTTGGAAATGTTATCTATTAAACCCAATACATTCTTTCTAGCTGACTTCAATTACCCATATATCAACTGGTAAGCCTATACAGCCGATAACAGGTATGAAGAGCATTTCTTAGATTTTGTCAATGCCAGTTCTCTAGACCAAAATGTCTACCTCCTACTAGAGGTACAAATATTTTTGCCTCATCCTTACTAATACTGCCCATGCTTGCACCCCTCCAAGTATCTCCTCCTCTTCCCTGGGAAAGTCTAACCATCAGATTGTTATCTTTTCCCTAAGAACAAGTAAATTTGCCCCCATGAATCCTAATACATTTAGGGACTATTCCAAAACCAACCTGTTATTGTTTTCTGATTACTTGGATAGATTTAAAAGTGTGTTCATCAAACTCCTTGTTAAAGCTGTTGCATATACCTTTGATTTCTGCTTTCATCAATTGCATAAAGACATCTGTTCCTATATACCACAAATATAGTGGAAAATTCAGGAAGAAATCCCTACAGTGGAATTTTCATCTAAACTAAACAGCAAAAAGTAAATAGTACTAAAGAAACCCTCATAACCTCACCACAAAATAGATTTAAAAGAGGTAAGCAAGAAATTCAAATGCTCCATTAAAAAGTCTAAGACTATGTTAACAAATCCACTATTGTTCCTCCATGAAAATCAGCCATAAATCCTTTTTTAGCTATATCAGAAAACTCAGCCATAATACTGGTGTCTCATGGTACTGCTCATTCTGATCCTGACGCCATCAACAAAATTCTAGCCAATAAAAAACAACTCCAAATTCACTTCACTTACTCACCCCGCAGTCTCCCTACTACAAATCAAACTACACCCCCAAAATATCTCCTGATCAAGCCCTATATGCACTATTAAGACTAAGAATACTAATTCCACGCTTCTAGAAATCAGTTACGTGGCTGCCACCTAGTGGCTGACACATATAGCTTTGCTTACCTCTTTTTGCCCTTCTTTTCAAACGTAGCCTCTCAACTGGTTATGTATGAGATGGTTGAAGAACTTAAATCTTGGCAGCCTCACTACTGATCCATGTAAATACAGACCTGTACATCTCATTTGTACAATTTATAAAGTTATGAATCATGTGGATTTAATTGGATCTTTTTGGCCTTATGCTTGAAGTGCAGGTCATTTTATACAGGTAAAACTGAAAGGGCCACTAAAGATACAATATACAAATATTTAAGAGAAATAAAAAAAAATAGGAGCAGAAGAATGCATTATGGTGACACATTCAGAAAAACGAAGGGCATGCATTTCTTTTTATTGTAAATGTCCTTGATAATGATTTGGGAGGGGGGTCTTTAAAGATTAGACTTGACGTTAAACAGCTTGAGTGGCAACTGAAAACTAATGTCACTGGTCTGAAGGGGCTTAATGAATATATTTCTATTAGTAGTCTTCTGAAGACAAAAGCACTTATCTGCTTGGAATATTGACATTTATTGTGTGGGCATTTTTTATTTTTTCATTTAATTTAATTTAAATTTTTTTCAGCTATGTTATTTCTTAACAGTTTTGCATGCATGAATGTTTGTTTGCCTCTTCAAATTTGTTGATTGATGAGTTTTCCTGTAGGTGGAGTTTTACCAAATTATTTAAACTTGCTGTGTATGTGCGCATCTTTTAACACTGAAGAAGTCCTGTACATGCTGTGGGACAAAAGAGTTGTGGATTATTAAACAACTGTTTGTATTTAACCTGTGGTTTTGGTGGTTTCTTTATACTAATACAGTGGATTACTTCTTTATATTATACAGTGGATTACTTTTTGAGTTTATTTCTGTGGTAGCGACACAAGCTCTTGGCTTTTGTTTTTCAGGTTTTATCAGTTCTTGTTTGTGGCTGTAAACATGTGGATTTATGGTGACTGATCAACAGCACTTTCTTCGAATGCTGAATGACAGATGGAAAAGAAGAAAAACTAGTTTTGATGAATCTTGTTGGTAAGTTTCTTTTTTGCAGGGGCCAAAGCCCTCCTGTACCCCCTGCACCCTTGAACTTAAATATACCTATTCTAGGATAACACAATAGTGGAGAAAAAAGAAAACTTCACCATTGGTGAAACTTGTTCTCCTTTGGTTGTTCAGTAATCAAGGAAATTGCTGTTGATCGAATGACAGGAGCCCAAATGTATCATAGCTGAACATTAACCTTCAATTCCTCAATCAAAGGGCTGGTTTAGTCAAAGACAGATCCTGTTTACTGAACCTAAATGCTGTCTTTGCCAAGATCATAAAAGACATGGACATGGGCCACTCCTGCCACACTGCCTATCTGGACTTGGCTAAATCCTTTAATATCATCTCCCATTCATGTATTTTTGACAAGCTCACCCAAATCAAGTTTAAAGACTCGCAAAAGGGTTGGAGGTACTGGCTCCTCTACAAAAAAATGTATTTATTGACATTTGTTTTCTAGGGCAGTCCAACTGTCAAATTTTATCTGTTTTCAGTAGTGGCCCAGAAAGGAAACTCTACAAATAAAAGAACAGAAAACGCATATACAGAGGTGAAAATTGACAACATATTACAATATACTGCAAATAGTAGTGGTCTCCTTCATGACTCCATCCTGGGTCTCCTGAAAGGACTATGCCTGACTAAGTTTAGTGATGCCTACATTTGGGATGGAATTGTATACTCCCCTACATATAATCCAACAACAGCTTGATTGGGCTAATGCCTGGTGTACTGACCACAAGCACAAGCTTAGCATCTAAAAACATAATGGGTATTTATCTGGGAAGTAAGATTTTCCTAAGTCATACCACATTAAGGACACCCCCTTAAAACTGGTACAGACATCAGAGCACTGGATATCTTCTTCAACACAAAACTACCCTTTTGATCACCATATTAAAGTTATACTCAGGAAATTATTTATCCTGGCCCAATTAATTCCAGTGCATTTCCTCCAGAAGCAAGGAAGTCATAACTCCTCTCTGAACTTTCAGAGAGGAATTATTTCCTTATTAACCTCAACAAAAAGTTGAGATCCCTCATCAAAACCTCTAAAGCCAGCTATGAAGGCAGAATTGCGGCATACACTAAAAACAATCACAAAGCCTTCTATAGTTATATCAAGAATCTTCATGGCAGTACCCAGGTTTGCTCTGAGTTACTGCACAATGGTACCTCATATACTGAGTCAACAGATATTGCCAACATACTGGCCGACAGATTCAGTGCCAACTTTACCCCCCCCCCCCACCCAAAGGACCAATCACAATACCGGAGGAATGCCAGGCACCCAGCATTACTGCAGCACAGGTTAAAGCTGCATTGTCCAAGGCCAAGAATACAGCTTCCATGGGACCCGACAATATCCCTGGATGTGTTGTACATGAACTATAAAGTGAACTGGCACCACATTTGTGTGCCCTGTTTAATCATGGCCTCACCTTAGGCTTTGTCCGTACCGAATGATGCACTGCTACAGTAATCCCTCTCTATAAAGGGGGAGAACTACAGACCCTGGGCATTATCAGCCTATTAACCTAACGAGTATGATATGTAGGGCTATGGAGCACATCATCATGGACCTAATTAACAAGGATATAGGGAATCTCCAAACTCTAGATCCCACGCAGTTTGGTTTTGTGAAAGGTAGATCATGCATGTTCAACCTGGTTGATTTCTTTGAGTCAGTCACCAGAGCTGTGGATGAGGGCAAGGCAGTTCATACAGCCTACCTCGATCTGGCCAAGAACTTCGATACCATTCCCGACTCATGAATTATTGATAAACTCACCAAACTAGGCATCAACCCCTATATCACTAGGTGGGTTGTAAACTGGCTCAGAGATAGAACCCACAGTGTGAAAGTAACGGACTCCAAGTCAGACTGCTGACCAGTCACAAGTGGAGTACCAGAGGGATTGGTCCTGGGTCCTCTCATGATTGGCATTTACTTCTCAGAGGTCCAGGCCAACACGGAGGGACTCTGGCTGACCAACTTCACAGATGACCGCAAGCTGGGAGCCATTATTAACTCTCCAAGTGATGTAAATATCCTACAGGAAGTCCTCACTAAGACCAATGACTGGTGTTGAAACCATGGTCTTAAGCTTAATGCCAAAAAATGCATCATCATCCCCTTTGGGAAAAACTCAGTTCCCACTAATTACCACATCGATGGGAGCCCACTGAAAGCGTTATAAGAAATCTGGGGACACAGGTTGACAGCAACCTCGCCTTCGACCACCACATTGCCACTGTGGTCAGAAAATCCTTCTCTGTGGCACATCTCATTAACAAGGGTTTTGCATCCAGGAAGAAAGAGGTCATAATCTCTCTCTACTCTCCCCTCATTAGGTCAATCATCGAGTATAATGCCCCATTTATCATGCACCTCATTAGACAAAACAGTACCTCACAAAGAGGATCCTAGGCCTTAAACACATGTCCTACATGGATAGACTCAAAAAACTCCAGCTATTCTCTGTCACACATTGTCTACTAAGAGGCAATCTCTGCTTGACTTACAAAGCCATGTCTGACCCAGCTCTGTTAGAAATGCTACATCTAAAGAAATCCCAATCCCTCCACACCACACACTCCAGAGACCTCAACCACATTACCACAATCAACAGAACTTTCTGGAGGGACAGGTTCATAACCCATAGACTGCCCATGCTCTGGAATAAACTTCTCATACATGTCAAGCAGAGCACCTCACTGGCCCTCTTCAAGAGAAATCATGACGAGTTGATGGGAAATAAAAAGTTCAACCCTAGGATCACTGCAGTGGCTCTACTTGGTAGAGGCACTGGGAACTAACTTCAGGTGGCACAAAGCTAGGGCACTTCTATAGGCAAGGTCTGTAAAAGCTCCAGGGCCATTAGCCTAGTACACACCTATGAACCTATGATCTTCCCTCATCAGACCAATTGTTGAATGCAAGGTCCCCTTCAACACTTTCTTTTCCAAACATTTTGCCCAACTACAAGACTTTGAAGATTCCTAACAAAGAAAATTACAGAAATAAACTCCTTAAAGTATGTGGCAGATTAAATGCTCTGTCACTTTATTCCATTTCATACTGCCTCCTTTGTGGTGATCTGTGCCTGGGCTGCCGTGCCATGAAAGACTCTCAACTGCTTGTTCTTCCACTCCTGTGAAAGACTAGCAGCGTCACAAATGTCCACAGTGAGTACCTTACCCTTCATCAGCACACAAATGGTGTGAAAGAGTTCTAAGTCATAGAACCCCTACTTAGGGAATAGACTTCTCCTACACGTAAAATAAAGTAACACATTTTCTGACTTTAATGACAACTGGATGGGTATTTATAAATTCAACCCTGGAATACATAGCCTGGCTTTCCTTAATCAGGGTAGCTAATACCTTTGAGTCTGTCAGACTTATGCTGATTAAACTTCTCACTGATCATCTTAACTAAATGCCTGCATACAAATGAGTCTATGAACCTAATTATGGATTATGCTTTATTTTATACATATTAACAAAATCTAATCATTCTACGTATGAATGAAATCGTTAAGAATGAAATACAAAAGGGATGTCACAAAAGCTTTTCTATGATTTTCAGGAAGGTTGCAGGCTGAAAATTACACACAGCCCAAGGTCTTACTTTTCAATTGCTTTCAGAAGCTCAAAACATGTACTGTTGAAGATGAAATTATAACTCTGCTACTGGGTAAAGTTTAACTACATGCCAGAAACAGAATCACAGAGATATTTCATGATATCTACTAACTACAGCAGATAAATATAGTACAGTCTTTGATAATGGCCTATAATAACAGTTATTATCAACCCAAAAAATGAGACCTATGATACAGCAGAAGCCTGTGCTTTAGACATCTGGGTATACTACACAGCAATTTTACAGTCTCGGTAAAAGACAGTGACGGTCCATTCAAAATTTCTTTACAGCTTATATCTATAAGCTCTCTGTTTAAATGAAGAAAGCATGACATTTCCTTAGAACAGTACAGCAAAAGTGAAAACAGATGCTTTCCCTAGTAATTATATAACAGAAACAGAAGTACTGCTCAGAAATTATCGGTAACAAGCAAAAACATGTGTCTATGTTTGTGATACCTACGTTTCGCTAAATATTAAGAGCATTCTTACTTGCATTCTAATAGGAATAGAAAGGCAAACCCAGCAGCCTAAGAAAGCCATGGTGGTGCTGACGTGAAAAATGTATGAAAGGTACTGCGCGTGGGGAAAAGCAGAGCAGAAGCTTTTGGGGCTTTGCCAGAAAAAACAGGGGTTCTGGACTAGCTGTCCTTTGGGTATGGAATAAACCTGAGAGCGTAGTCAACCACTCAGCTGTAATGCTGATTAGTCTGTCCTTGGAGATGATAGTGCAAAAAAAAAAAAAATGTTATAAATAAGAAACAGTGACATTTGCAGAAGGAGTGAGGAAGTGCTCCAAGAAAGATTTAATGAATTTTGTCAGTGTTTGTGAGCAGAAGGCTCACCCCTAGCTTTGATGCTAGGTAAATACATAGCTGATTGTTTTATTCTCACACTAAGAACCTGGTTTAATATTTCAGCACTGGCACAAAACACAGACTCTGATCTATCTTTGGCACACACGCTTGTCTGCAAGAACTTCCTTCACTTGTTATATTTTCTCTGCCACTGTCATCATGTTTTGTGCCCCTCTCTCACTGTACTAAAATGCTTCACTAAAAACTCACAGAAAATTAATAATCATCAATAATACTCCTGCTGCAAACAGCAGCCTCACTCCTTTAAATTCTTCACTTTCACTAATCCTTTAGTAAGCATATGACTATGCTCTTGTATCTGTATGTTTTAACGACTACATTTTAGGGATCATCCATGCTCTCTATGCCTTTGCTGTGTTTCATATTGTCATTGTTTTACAGACTAATGCCATATAATAGACCAGTTAAGTCTTTTGAAGTCTAGCCACTACAGTCCCACGTGTACACCGAATTATCTACTCTCCCTGTCATTAAGGGATGGTGGCTACATTTGTGATTCCCCATTCATCCTTTCACTCATTCATTCATCTATGTTAGGTTTGAAGATGGTGAGGAATATGCTTTGCTTTACTGAGAGCAGGAGCTTGGTTCAAAGCTGGCGATTTCTTTGAGAAAGATATCTGTCATGCCAAAAAGTCCTATTTATGTTTCAATATAGACATACTTCCTTTGACCTTGTATTTGTGTTACTACCAGTCCTGCAGCTATGAAGCAGGTCAATCAGGACTGGGTTATTTACAGCTAAGCAGGCAAGGAGCAGCTCAATAGCAGTGTCAATGGAGTAACAGGTAGCACACTGGCCTTTGGTGCAAAAGACTGTGGGTTCTATTCTTGCACCAAGTACAGTAATAGCTGAACATGTAGTGTAGCAGGAGGGGGTGCAACACTCCAGAGTGCGTCATCCTTTGGTCGAGACATTTATCAGAGGCCCAACTGCTTGAGTTGGTGGTAGCTCAGTGGATGCAAAAGATCCCATGGCATCTATCAAAAAAAAGTAGGGGTTCTTTATTTATATAGGGAAAATAACTCTTATTTATAACACATTTACAAATGTACAGATGTATAGATATACAAACATATTTATACATATTCATAATTTTCTTTACAATCATACAAAATGTTCATCCCTATGAGACCCCCACTCCTTTTTCCATAACCACCATCTGATTATAATTAATATTGCTACTAAAACCCATTTACCATTAAACGTTAATTTCATTTATTCTTTCATCCCATATAATGCATATGACATAAAATAACGTATATATTTTTTAACATATTCTTTACTTCTATTCTTATAATATCCACATTTAATCATATCCATGTTTATTTTTTCCATGTCTATCTTCAAAAAATTCTTCTTTCAATAGTTTTCCCCATAACTATTTTACATTTCAAAAATACATGTTCAGTACCTTCCTCTTTTTGACAATGTAAACATATTACTTTTCTTTTTATATCACATATTGCCTTTTACTAGTGAATTTATCTATCATCGTTCTACACAAAAATCCTGACATTCTACTTTCTGATTACACCATTTGCTTCTTATTTTTATAGCTTTCATTTTGTCATCTGTTAGCTTTCCCCATGGTTTTACATAGTATTTTATCATCACATTCTTATACCATACTTTTCTTTCTTTTTCTATATCAAGTTTTATTTTTGGCAAAAATATTTATTCCTGGTAAAATTTTATTTCCTCATTTATACAACCTTTTCTTCTTTTTTGCCATACCCCACAATTTATCATACTTACATTTATTCAATTTTATTATTAATCTCTCATCTTTTTAATTTATCCAATGTGTCACTTTGTAGAAATTTAATGACGCAGCATATACCAATGGGTTAATTAACCTTAAACCTCCTTTCTCTTTAATTCTCCTTTTTACTGGGTTTAATCTAAAATCCCATATAAATGAATACATTATCTGCAATAATTCTTTTCAACTACTGTTGGCAACATAAATACATCTGCTAAGTATGTTTTTTCCCCCATCAATACTGAATGTATCAAATAAGTATTTTTATGAATGATAATGTATATGTTCTCCAGAAAAGAAACTTCACTCATTGTAAAATATACACCCATATCATTATTACACCACCTAAGTCTTTACCTTTCTCCTTATTTAAAACCATCACTATCACTTCTACACATTCATTTCTGCAAATTATTACCTCTTTTATCCAAATTTTGTTTTTTGCAATTATTATCATGTCACCTACAGATATTAACAGAACTGGAATTCTTAAGCCTTCATTTTGTAATTTATTTCACATAATTTCACATCCATAACTAATGCAAACAGTATACAACTTATTGGGCATTCCTGTCTTACACCACTCTTCATATTCACCTCTTGACTTAACGAGCCATTTACAAGTATTTTCACTTTATTACTGCTATACACTGATATACATAATTTCCTTTCTCACTTATATTCTTTCATTATTCCCCATAAGATTTCATGTCCGATTGTATCAAATACCTTATTAAGGTCTCCTATCATGATTTTAGCTTCTTATTTTCTATTCATAACTGCATCCACAATTTCTCTAACTGTCATTAATAATTCTTGACAACCCTTTCCCTTTATACTATATATATTTTCCATAATATTTTCAATTTTAGTTTCAAATCTCTTTTGTATTACTTTCATAAAAATCTTAATAATTATTATTATTCAATATTATCAGTCTCCAGGTTTTTAAATCCGCGGTGGTGGTGCTGCGGTAGCATTGTCGCCTCACAGTAAGATGCTGTCCGGTTCGATTCTCAGTTAGAGCGTCTTCTGCGTGGAGACATGCGTGAATGGGCGTACCTTCGTTGAAGGTTGTGCATCAGGGCTGGCAACTTGGCATGTAATAATCAACTGCCAATCATTAGCGGATCGGAGTTCCGCTGTGGAGACCCCTAACCGGGAAAACACCGAAAGACACATACATACATTATCAGTCTCCAGGTTTTTAATAGTTTTCTATCTTCCTTCTTCCATATGAATTTAAGTATTCCACTACACAATTCTTTATACATAAAAGCTTCATTTAACCATTCATTCAAAATCTTATATATATATATATATATATATATATATATATATATATATATATATATATACTATGGATCTACTTCAGTAGACCGCACGTTCACTTACCCAACTTTAAGTTAGCTGAAATGAAAAGGCCGACAACCACAGAACACCACCAGCATCCTGGAGCACTGACTTCCCACTCCAGGTAAGTAACTGCTTGGCCACCCTGTTGAACTTTGCCCCTTATCCACGTGGTAGTACAATCTCGGAGTTGGTATATGTAGTTAGGGGGGGATGTGGGGAGCAAAGCTCCCCACATGGATGGGTTTACTTTCCTTTGGTTTTACTATTTTTTCAGGATGGCCAAGTGGCTACTTACTTGGAGTGGGAAGTTGGTGTTCTGGGATGTCGGTGTTCTGCGGTTGTCAGCCTTTTCATCTCGACTAACTGAAAGTTGGGTAGTGAACTTTCAGTCTGCTGAAGTAGACCCATATATATATATATATATATATATATATATATATATATATATATATATATATATATAAATTACAATCTGTTAGATTTTTATACTATTCCATCTGGTCCGGCAGCAAATCTATATTTATGCGTCCTAATACTTTGTCTAGCTCATAGAAAGAAATCTTCCAACTCCTTATTCTCTTTTTTCTGTTAACTTTTTTTTTACTTTCCATGTTTTCTTTTGTGAACTTCTTTTTTCTTTAAACATTTCTTGTTCATATTGTACTACACTATTCATAACCTTTTCCTGAGTTCTTTCTATTTCTCTCACTACACTACCATCATCCTTTACTAATCTGATACTTCTCTTTTTCCTTGTAAAAATATATTTGTGTTTATAACAATTCTTGTAGTTTTTTTCTTAATTTCTTTCATATATTTCGTTTTCTTTGTCAAAGTACATTCCATCATCACATTCATTCACCATTCAGACCATTTTTTATAAAATATTTCCATAGTAGTATGCTCTTACCATAACTGTATTACTAATCTCTTTCCTTCTTCAGTTCATCCTTTCTCATTCATCCTTTTTATTCCTTTGACTATTTTTATATATTCCTGGTTTTCCTTCATCTCTAGCCATATTACATGTTGATCAGAAAATTGTTTCAACTATCCCCTTCTCCCATAACTAGATCTTCTGATATTAAAAAAAATACATTTCATTCCTATACATACCCCTTTAGTAAGTCTATGAATTTTTGTCCCGTAGTTTTAACTTAACACATCTTATAACTTCTAACATTTTCTTATATCTTTTTCTTTATTTTTACACTTGCCTCTTAAATTACAATTAAAGTCGACTGTTAGTATAATATTCATATTTATTACTACATAGACTACAATGTGATGAAATAAGCTCTTGTTTTCATTACAATAATATTATAATTCTGTATACTTGTTCTTTCCATTTTAAATCTACAAGGGTTAGTCTTCCAAATTTTGCTAAAGTTACATCTAATATCTTTACTGTACTTCTACAGAATACGGCTATTCCAGAACATCTCTCATTTCCCAAATTCCAGATTTTCTTTCTTCCACATAGTTTCTTTGTTTGCAATCCTCCTTCATTTATTAACAATTTTGTGTCTTCTAATATAATCATATCTACATAACATTCATTACACCATTCCAAAATCCATATTCTTCTTACCATATTCTTAATACTATTCACATTTACAGAAAGCACACTAAAATGTTCTTTTTCCCTTTTACTTAGATTCATGGTTTCATAAGTTTATAGCTATTAGAAGGCTAGCTGCTTTAAAGGGCAATTCTAAGCCTATTCAATTTCCCTCCCACAGGTAAGAATCAAACACTGCACTTTGTGTCTGTAAGTCAAACAACTAAACCATTACACCATCCCCAACCAT
This sequence comes from Protopterus annectens, assembly GCF_019279795.1. NCBI lineage: Eukaryota > Metazoa > Chordata > Ceratodontiformes > Protopteridae > Protopterus > Protopterus annectens. The sequence goes on along the minus strand of NC_056739.1, from coordinate 1,538,318,602 downwards.
TAACTCTATGTATTATTTTTCATATACTTCCTTTCTTTTTTCTTTTGTACTTATCCTTTTAAATTGTATTTTCACTTTTACCAACAGAATTCCTTTTTTCTTTTACTATCTCATACTTTATGACTTCTTCATCACTTATTTCAGAGCCTTCCTCTATGTCATCTTTATTATTTTTTCTCATCTGTTTTTTTCTACTTCTAAAATTCCTACTCTTTGTCCATTTTCCCCACCTTCTTTTTCATTACTCTTTTCATTTTTACAATCCATCCATAAATGTCTAGTTTGTCTACATTTATAACTTTTCAATTCAAATGTATTGTATCATGTCCCATTTCTACACACATATAACATTTTTCATCACATTTACTTATTTTCTACAAAAACATGTTTTGGGCTGTCCTCAGTATTTTACAACACTGCTATTACTCACCACATTTATCATGCTTGGTATATGTATATATTTTTTCTGTTTATATTTTTAACAGACTATTGCAATCCCATCTGCCAGCTCATCAACTCCTTTCATCATAAACTTTTGCAATGTCATGTACTTCTTTACATTAAGTTTTAAATACCCTTTCAAAGACTGTTTCCACCTGTTTGAAATTGTACATGAATTTTCTGTTTTGTTTCCCTGTTAAATGCTTTTATCACATACAGATTCCATGGATTACAGTCCTTTTTTCATATTTTCCAAAAAACTTTCTAATTGAAAAAACAGTCTCAAATACAATGTCACAAAATGTTTCTTTGTTAATAAGAATAAATGTTCTTACCTTATGTTCATGTACACCCAAATTAGCTATTAAATTGTCCCACTCTTCACACCTGTCCATTTCTCTGTCTTCTTTACTTTGAATCCTTACCACATAATTCCATTTTTTTTTAATTTTCTTCTGACTCTTTCTTTTTTGCTACTTCCATTTTGCTTTTTTGTTTCTCTGCATGTGTTTCCTTTTCCATCTCACCACTATTCTTCAGGTTTGTCTCTACATCCCCCTTATGTATTTTCTCCATAATGTTCATCCAGGAAATTTCTCCTTCATTTTCTAGCTCTCTCTGCATCACCATTTCTTTAGGCAAATCATTTCACAACCCTCCTGACTGGAGTTGTGATTCTACATCCATCATTTGCCGACTCATCTCCAACAAACAGATTTCTTTGAAACAACTTTTCAGACTCCTGCGCACATTCTCCAGTCTCAGTATTGGCTTTCTCCTCCATTTCTACCACCACTCCATTTTCTCCTTCTCTCTCCATCTGCCTCCCTGTTTCTCTGGGTTACCTCCAAACCTGGAACAGAAACAGGAAGTGCTCAAGCAAAATGGGTCTTACTTTCAAAACCGATGAGTAGGAGGAAGTTCTCAGATGCCCTGGCCAGTTCCCCTAGTGGTATAAATACCACCTTATGTCTCCACTGAAAAGATGTCATAAGTCTATTGGGATTAACCCAGTCAACAAAGGAAGCACAGATACATATTTATTTTTTCATTTATTTAAGAGTCCGCAGGAGACAGCGCTTTTAGATACTCTGGGTAACATAACTAAGAATTTTTTTTTTTTTTTTTGGCAAGGGGCTTTTGAAGTTGTATTAGGTGTCTGGACAAGTATGTACTGAAGGGGGCATATTTTTGTATGGGCCTGATGAGGGATAAGTAGAGAGAACGATGATCTCTTAGTAATCAGTATTGGTCAAAGCAGAGTCCATTATCGGTCTCTAATGACATTACATGTTTTAAGGGGTGTGTCATTTATGAGGTAGGTGAATGAGAGTTAATGTTTGCCAAACTATAGAATGCTACTTTTTGTTTTTTGAATTCAGCTTTACATTGTGATCCCAACACCATATGTTTGTTCCAGTTAGGCCTTCTTGGGGGAGCCAGGTGCATTCTGGGGAGTTGATAACAGCTCTAAACTTGCAGTTCTGTGAAATTTGCCAGCCAGAGGCACTTAATGCCACATTTGACATCTGAAAAGTATATGCCAAATAGAAGTGATCACAAAACAGAGATCTGGGGTATACTGCTGGTGACAAGTCTCTTACAAGGTGTGCCATGAATTCTAACAGTACAGCAGTTTCTACCAGAGAGACTGTCAACAATCTACTTGGATAGACAGGGATTTATATTAAGTCAAACCAGTTTGTCGATGATGCCAAAGTGAGGTATAGTACAAACAGCTTTAGTCAAAACCAGGTAAGTTGTGTGCATTGGAGTTATCCTCATCTATTGTTTTTGTGATTCTTGCAAATAAAAAAGGTTTTATATGATTGAGCTACCTTCTCAAGGTCAAAATATTTAAGGCCTAGTAAGTTCCATATATGCCTCTTTATGAGGTCCACTGTGATATAATGAATGACAGGCTGACAGTGTTATAGTTACTAGAGTCCATGGTGAGGCCTCTCTTATGGAGGGTAACTGGTACAACTATTTTTCAGACCTTCAGCACACATTCAGTGAGGTGGCTGTGGCTGAATAGTTTAAGGAAATCTGGTTGGATGCTTCGTACTGACCAGGAAACAGACTGTTATATTATCTGAATCCATAGATCTGCTGTATTTAGTCTTGAAAAGTGCTTTTAATATATGCTAAGAGGTGATTATGGTGGGGTACAGATTGAATGCTTATTTATACTAGAAAATCTGAAGGTGACAGAGGGAACAAACAGGGGATGAAATTATCTGCAAGGATGTTAGCTATATCCTCAGGATCTGAGTGGGTGATAGAATTAAAGAAAAGCTTTCTACAAAACATGGCATTATTTCTGATGTTCTTTACATAATTAATATCTTGTGGTTATTCTTTTGCTGAAGTAGCAAGTTTTAGTAAAAAAAAAAGTAGCTCTGCAGGATTTGATCTTACTTATGAGTTCTTTGCTAACTCTTTTTAGGTTGATTATGATTGTTATATTCTTTAGGGTTTGAGTTTTTTTTAGGGTTTAGGGTATTCTTCAGTGCTTGTTTTTTTTTCTTTTTATTGTATTGTTTGTTTAGAACTGAGTTCTATCAGAGAGGTTTGTTTCTAAACTTGGAGCCATGAAGAAGAAAATGACACACTGTGCAAACGTTGAGATGGGAGTGTATGTTTTGTGTATTTATGATAACATTTTCTATAAGGTCATGAAATGGTGGGGTTAGAGAATTGTTACACTGTATCAAGTCATCACTGAGCATGAGGAACTTGGCCTTGGAGAAGTCTCTAAAGACGGCTAGATTTGTCATTGACCTGTACTAGCACTATATAGTGAATAAAACAGCATGGTGATCTGATTTGACCACTGAGGGTAAGACAGTGGCTGTGCAGCAGATGGGGCCGAGTTGGTAAGGAGAAGATAGAGAACACTGGTGCCTCTTGTGGGGGACTGGGGACTGTCCTATTTGATCAAGGCAGCAGAGGCCTAGCAACGGAAGGGCAAAAGGGACAGCTTCCCCAAGTTAGGGGAGAGTCTTTAGTGCATTACTGGCATCAGAAATGAATGCTAGTAGAACATCTGCATTCAGAACTAAAGTGTTGTAGTGCTCAGTGCCTTCAGGCTATTACCAGCATTTACAAATGCTGTTACTGTATTTGTGGTCCAAACGAAAGCACTGCAGTGCTCCGTGTATGTCATAAAGTGCGTCAGCTACTTGCTATATATGTAACACGCTGTTTGCTGCACTTTAAAACAGGAGATGACCTTATTTTTATTTATTTATTTATCTGGTTTCTAAGCATCTGAGGATAGGAGCTTTAAAGTCTGCAGTGTTAAGTGGAAGAAGTACTAAGCATATTTATTTAGAGAGGTTTATGTGCACTAGTTTATGAAGGGCTAGTTAAGATGTCCTCAATTATGGTCCTCAAGTTTAGTAACATCTATTTCATGTTCACAGACAAGGTTCTGTAATCAGCCAGGTTCTGGTATGTGGGTCTGTTTACCGACATTAGGAGATGAAGGAGTTTCAGGTCACGGTCATTGTCATTACCACTTAATCCAAATGTGATGAAGTTTCGGGTAAAGACACACATGCTGCCACCGGCATTACTGAAATCTATGCTTGTGGACGTAAATGAGTGGAAGCTAGAGAACTTCAATAAGGCGGCAGTGCTCTCATTCTTATGGAAACAGGTCTTAGTAAACAAAAAAACAAAAAAAAAAAAAAAAACTTGAAATATCCACATTTTTCAAAATTAGGAAGGCCTCAGGAGAGGACATTTTGTACTGTTCCAAACAAACTATTACATCATTATTTCTATACAAAGTACTACCTTCTTTTGCCATGTTCATTGTTCACCTCAGCACTGCTTTCACCATACTTACAGTCCCCAGTCTGGGGAGAATAATAAACATCCTGGTTTTCTGACCAAATTTCCATCAGGCACTGCAAACAGCAGCTCACCTAAGTCAGCGATGAAGAAAGGGATGAAGGACCAGTAGTCCTTACCTGGTTAGCAAATGCAACAGTATATAAAACTACATTCTTGTCAGTCTTATTTCCATTCAAAGTAGGCTAAAGGAAAAAGTGGACATGAGGTGGTTGATGACGCCCTTAAAAGGCTAGCAGGTGGCCTGACCATCATTAATATGTATCTGCCCGGTTTTATCCAATTTTTACAGCTGATTCATGAGTAAGACTGACAGGGGATCCATGTGAGCATCAACTACTCAGACTGCTTCAATAAGACTTTTGATGATGTGATGGAAAAGAAAAACAACATGAGAGTGGCAAGCAATTTGACTGAGTCATTTACAATCTGCTGAAGTACTTAGAGGGAAGATGTCTTGCAAAATTCAACTAGTAAGGTTCCTCAAAGGGATATTTTGGTGGGTTGCTGTACCTCGTGTTTGTTACGTTCATAAGTAACCAATGGCTATCTTTGAAACTGCAGTTTCATTACATCTCCTAACTACATACAAGTCTTATTGGCCTTAACAGAGCCACAATGAAGGGCCAAAAGTTTGTACAGCATTTTAAAAAGTCTGTCCATAGTACACACTGGAACATGGCTAAAAGAATATTAAGATGAGCAGTGAGCTACGGGGACAATGAAGCTGTGCTACTTAGACATCAACATGCCCCAGAATACAATGCTTGCGAAGCCAGATATCACCTCCACTCCGAAAACAATGCTGATGAAGCCAAACATTTCCCCTCTCCCAAGAATACAATGCTACTAAAGCCAGATATCACCCCCCAGAATCCACAATATAATGCTGGTGAAGCCAGACATCATCCACCCCCGAGATGCTGATGAAGCCAGGCTTCACCATTTCTGAGAATACAATGCTGGTGAAGCCAGACATCACTCCCACCCAAATGCAATGCTGATGAAGCCAGACATCACCCAACCCAGCATCCAGAATACAAAGCTTGTGAAGCCAGACACCACCATCCCACTAAATACAATGACAAATACAATAGTGTCCAGTTTGGGAGGGCATAACTAGAAAACAATAGTACCATTGTCACCATCAATGTCTTTTCTAAAGGGACTGGTACCACAATGTCAACACTCTGAGCAGATAACATTTCTAAATATCCAAACTTAAATTTTCACTTTGCTTTTATTATGTTACGATATTTTGTTTGCGTTTTATTTCATCTTCATTAACAGGTACAAAGTCCATTGAGTTCGGTCTAACATTTCCTGCGGCAATGAAGTATGAACGCTTTTACTTGGCAGAAGAGAAAACAAAGAAGAACTGAACCACTGAGGGCAATTTAATTATTTCTAAGCTGAAAGAAATCAAATTTATTTGGCGAGTGTCTTACAAATATACCAAAGTGCTTTTAAATTAAGAAAACCAAAGCAAAATACAGAACATAAAAGTGATAAGGGCAAAGTGATCAATAAAAATAGCACATTTTAGATAAATAACAGACTAATGCAGCCACATAGGTTAAAAGCCTGCTAAAAATATTATTAGGCCTTTCTTTATGTTTTTGAAATCACGGTTTCAAGGTAAACAGTGAGTGTTTCATAAGTTCAAAGGTACAAAATCACAACTGCGGTAGAATATAACCTAGCTTTGATACCAGCAGCAAGCCCTCATCACAGAACTGGAGAGAACTGATACAACTGTATCTTGGTAAGGACATGAAATTCCATACAATCAAGCAAAGGCAATCAGTAAAACGTTTTTAATGTACTCGAGCCCTGATCTTATTGTGTGGCTTTGCAGGCCAGTAAGCTTATTCTGATGTAGATGTCTGCCTATCAGAAATGCAAGACAGGCTAATACAAGTCCTAACACTTTGAAAACTAAACTGCAGTTTTAATAGAATAACGGTGAATTCCAAAACTCACTGTTCCACATTTCAAACATTTTCAGGAGGACTTTGCCTCCCAAACCTTTGCTAAACTCAGGGACTGCTGTAGTTCAGAGTAGAGTGACTATAGAGAGATACTACAGTCTCAGTCAGTATACATTTGATTGTTTGCATATGCAGTTCTGTCCTTCCAAAGATTTTAATTACTGTTCTTTTCTCAGCAAAGGTGTTATATAGCATGTCACAAAACCTATTTTCAAACAACTAGCCAAAAGAAGTGAAGAAGCATTTGATGGCAAATGCAGTGAAAGGATCTCGGCTTTAGGCATAACTCTAGATACAGTATACTATAGTAGGCAAGAGCTCTCCAGTCCTGCTTTGAAGTTGCTACAGAAGCGTCCTGAACAGCTTCCAGTGTGATTTTTTATAAAAATGTTTACCTTAATTTATTGCAAATATCACACAATTTTACAAAAATTAAAACATATCGATAATACCCAGCATAAAGAAATTCAGACAGTAGCACTAATTGCTGCACTGTTTCTCATTTCTGTCAGATCAGAGACTCCTAAAAAAAACAGATGTGTCTGCGGAAAACTCATCTGCTTCACATTTAGCAGACAGGTAATCTGTAGCAGCATTTTCCTAGGGCTGGGCTAACCAAACTGGATATTTGGAAACTTCCTGTTAGATCTTCCTATAAGATTGTACTAATTTTAATCTCAAAAATGTATTTTGTATACATTTTAATTAAACAGGATATAATAACTAAAATGGTTACATTTATTATGCACTTACAAATGTTAGATACACAATTCAGTTTGATACAGTTCATAGAACCTGTTTTGCCAAACTAGGACTGGCCGAAATCGTTTGTGTACGGATAAAGGAGGGGATATCAACTGAGCATACCTCTTAACTACTATGAATTTTGATCCTCAGATTTAGCCTTGTTTCTTCTAACTTCATGATTTTCTTTATTAAGTTAGACCTGTTTAAAGTTACAAACAAGAATAAATAACTGAACTAAACCAGTACATTATTATTTTTCAGTTTTAATTTAGTGGGTATAACACAGCTCTTAGTTTTACAATAAATCCAACTGCAATAAAAAGAATAAGCTTACTGTTGGAAGTACCTTCTCTTGACTACGTTACAAAACTGCCACCTTCAGAACATACTATTAAAAAATGCCAAGCTCATATTATAGTACAGAGTTTGCAGGGTCAGCTCTATGAAAAGGATATTCTACAGGTCACATCTCCTAATCACACCAAATTCCTCAGTATTTACCATTTTTGTGGGCAAAATAATGGAGTGCTATGAATTTCTGAGTGGCCCCTTCAATTACCCATTTTTTAAAAATTTTTATTTACAATGTTAAAGCTTTTTATGACTGATGTCATCATGCACTGTCACAGTATCCCGCAATGTCATCAGAGTGCAGGGGGCATGCGTGATGAAATCAGCTTCATGACGCAGTCCCTGTCGGACTCGGAGATTTAATAAAAATGAAGTTCAGACAGCTGTTTACACACACGGCACAGCCTGCCCACAAGTGACTTGTGGCACAGCCAACTAATGAGCGAGGATGTCGATGAGTCTCATTTGAATGATTTTAATTTGAGAAGATGCTTATTTAAGGATAATATGTATTTGAGATTTTTGTTTTCGCAGACATGTAGAGTTGATCTTTTTCTTATTGTGCTGCACTCTAAAAAGGTTAAATTCAGTTTTGACTACAATGTCTGTAAACTCTGGAAACTGTCTTGGTTTATTTGATGCTTTCTAGGAGAAGGTTGTAGGCCTCTTTAATGTATCCTTAAACTTCAGACAATTTAAAGAGATGCATTCAATCACTGAGGCTGTACACCTCCTGAGTACATACCTGCTTGTACTACCTACCTCATAAAGTTCCAAGGAATGACAGACAACGTTGCTTCGATGAGGGCATTTACAAGTATTTTAAGTATGCTTTAAACATTCTGGAGCATCTCTGATTGCAAAATACAAAAGCTAACATTCCTGGTAAGACAAGCCTTCCATTTTACAAGACAGGTTTGGAAATGCCTCAGAAAAGTTTTAATAATGTATTCTTATTGAAGGAATAACTATTTATTTTGATAAATCGATTTAATTTTATGATACTACCATTTCTACCAAATACATTAAATAAGACATTAACTGAAATGTGTGTTAAATTTCCCTTTACAAGAAATTGACCTCAACTGCTCAAACAATTGTGTCAAAATTAATTTTGTGCAGGTACCGTGGTTCCTTCAAACAGGTTAGTTTTCTTCATAGCTCTCAACTGTCCAGATTTTCACAGAATGCTCAGATTTATGGCTAATATTTTTGTTCTGTCCCTCATAAATTTTATGATTTTCTGGCAAATCACCAAGGATGGAAATCACTAAATAATGACAAACATTTTGTGTTTCAGTCTTTATATCCTTCAGAAAATGCATGCTAATGCAACAAAAAAAAAACTTTAATTCTATCAAGTTTTAAATGTGTAAGAGCAATATTTAAAAGCTGTCGCTAATTTTAGGGCTTTGTCCCCCCATTATTTTTGGCTTTATCTTGATTTCTTGGGGTAAGAGGTTGAGAGATAAGATTTTCATTATTTATGTTTTTTGTTGTTATTTGCCCCACGCAATTCAAAAGTGGAAGGGCTACAAACGCACACACACACACACACACAAACACACATGGTATCTGGCCAACCATCAGCAATATATGAGGGTTTCTAAATGAGGAAGTGAAGATTTTTTCCCATCTAAGCATATTCAGTTGTATGTCATTGGGACAATTTTACAAGATGGTGTGTCTGACTATTCAGATCCAGACCTAATCATTTTTTACACCATACTATTTCATTTGGTATATTTTATAACAGTGTGATGGTTTGCACTCTGCAAGATACAAATCTTTATTTTAGAAAACATCATGCCTGAAAGTACCCATTACCAATGTGTGACGGAAGGGTTTGTATCCATTACCAATGTGTGATGGAAGGGTTTGTATCCATTGCCGATGTGTGAAGGAAGGGTTTGTATCCATTACCGATGTGTGACGGAAGGGTTTGTATCCATTACCGATGTGTGACGGAAAGGTTTGTATCCATTACCAATGTGTGACGGAAGGGTTTGTATCCATTACCGATGTGTGACGGAAGGGTTTGTATCCATTACCAATGTATGATGGAAGGGTTTGTGTGCATTACCAATGTGTGATGGAAGGGTTTGTATCCATTACTAATGTGTGACGGAAGGGTTTGTATCCATTACCGATGTGTGACGGAAGGGTTTGTATCCATTATAAATGTGTGACAGAAGGGTTTGTATCCATTACCAATGTGTGACGGAAGGGTTTGTATCCACTACCAGTGTGTGACAGAAGGGTCTGTATCCATTACCGATGTGTGACAGAAGGGTTTGTATCCATTACCAATGTATGATGGAAGGGTTTGTGTGCATTACCAATGTGTGACGGAAGGGTTTGTATCCATTAACAATGTGTGACGGAAGGGTTTGTATTCATTACCGATGTGTGACGGAAGGGTTTGTATCCATTACCGATGTGTGACAGAAGGGTTTGTATCCATTACTGATGTGTGACGGAAGGGTTTGTATCCATTACCAATGTATGATGGAAGGGTTTGTGTGCATTACCAATGTGTGACAGAAGGGTTTGTATCCATTACCAATGTGTGACAGAAGGGTTTGTATCCATTACCAATGTGTGACAGAAGGGTTTGTATCCATTACCAATGCATGACAGAAGGGTTTGTATCCACTACTAATGTGCGACGGAAGGGTTTGTATCCATTACCAATGTGTGACGGAAGGGTTTGTATCCATTACCAATGTGTGATGGAAGGGTTTGTATCCATTACCAATGTGTGATGGAGGGGTTTGTATCCACTACTAATGTGTGACAGAAGGGTTTGTATCCATTATCGATGTGTGACGGAAGGGTTTGTATCCATTACCAATGTGTGATGGAAGGGTTTGTATCCATTACCAATGTGTGATGGAAGGGTTTGTGTGCATTACCAATGTGTGATGGAAGGGTTTGTATCCATTACCAATGTGTGACGGAAGGGTTTGTATCCATTACCAATGTGTGACGGAAGGATTTGTATCCATTACCAATGTGTGACAGAAGGGTATGTATCCATTACCGTTGTGTGACGGAAGGGTTTGTATCCATTACCGATGTGTGACGGAAGGGTTTGTATCCATTACCGATGTGTGACGGAAGGGTTTGTATCCATTACCAATGTATGACAGAAGGGTTTGTGTGCATTACCAATGTGTGATGGAAGGGTTTGTATCCATTACCAATGTGTAACGGAAGGGTTTGTATCCATTACCGATGTGTGATGGAAGGGTTTGTATCCATTACCAATGTGTGATGGAAGGGTTTGTATCCATTACCAATGTGTGAATGAAGGGTTTGTATCCATTACCGATGTGTGACTGAAGGGTTTGTATCCATTACCAATGTATAATGGAAGGGTTTGTGTGCATTACCAATGTGTGATGGAAGGGTTTGTATCCATTACCAATGTGTGACAGAAGGGTTTGTATCCATTACCAATGTGTGACGGAAGGGTTTGTATCCATTACCAATGTGTGACGGAAGGGTTTGTATCCACTACTAATGTGATGGAAGGGTTTGAATCCATTACCGATGTGTGACGGATGGGTTTGTATCCATTACCGATGTGTGAGGGAAGAGTTTGTATCCATTACCAATGTGTGACGGAAGGGTTTGTATCCATTACCAATGTGTGACGGAAGGGTTTGTATCCACTACTAATGTATGACAGAAGGGTTTGTATCCATTACCGTTGTGTGACGGAAGGGTTTGTATCCATTACCGATGTGTGACGGAAGGGTTTGTATCCATTATCGATGTGTGATGGAAGGGTTTGTATCCATTACCAATGTGTGACGGAAGGGTTTGTATCCATTACCAATGTATGATGGAAGGGTTTGTGTGCATTACCAATGTGTGATGGAAGGGTTTGTATCCATTACCAATGTGTGACGGAAGGGTTTGTATCCATTACCAATGTGTGACGGAAGGATTTGTATCCATTACCAATGTGTGACAGAAGGGTTTGTATCCATTACCGTTGTGTGACGGAAGGGTTTGTATCCATTACCGATGTGTGACGGAAGGGTTTGTATCCATTACCGATGTGTGACGGAAGGGTTTGTATCCATTACCAATGTATGACGGAAGGGTTTGTGTGCATTACCAATGTGTGATGGAAGGGTTTGTATCCATTACCAATGTGTAACGGAAGGGTTTGTATTCATTACCGATGTGTGATGGAAGGGTTTGTATCCATTACCAATGTGTGATGGAAGGGTTTGTATCCATTACCAATGTGTGAATGAAGGGTTTGTATCCATTACCGATGTGTGACTGAAGGGTTTGTATCCATTACCAATGTATAATGGAAGGGTTTGTGTGCATTACCAATGTGTGATGGAAGGGTTTGTATCCATTACCAATGTGTGACGGAAGGGTTTGTATCCATTACCAATGTGTGACGGAAGGGTTTGTATCCATTACCAATGTGTGACGGAAGGGTTTGTATCCACTACTAATGTGATGGAAGGGTTTGAATCCATTACCGATGTGTGACGGATGGGTTTGTATCCATTACCGATGTGTGAGGGAAGAGTTTGTATCCATTACCAATGTGTGACGGAAGGGTTTGTATCCATTACCAATGTGTGACGGAAGGGTTTGTATCCACTACTAATGTATGACGGAAGGGTTTGTATCCATTACCGATGTGTGACGGAAGAGTTTGTATCCATTACCAATGTGTGACGGAAGGGTCTGTATCCATTACCAATGTATGATGGAAGGGTCTGTGTGCATTACCAATGTGTGACGGAAGGGTTTGTATCCATTACCAATGTGTGACGGAAGGGTTTGTATCCATTACCGATGTGTGACGGAAGGGTTTGTATCCATTACCGATGTGTGACGGAAGGGTTTGTATCCATTACTGATGTGTGACGGAAGGGTTTGTATCCATTACCGATGTGTGACAGAAGAGTTTGTCTCCATTACCGATGTATGACGGAAGGGTTTGTATCCATTACCAATGTGTGACGGAAGGATTTGTGTCCATTACCAATGTGTGACAGAAGGGTTTGTGTCCATTACCAATGTGTGACGGAAGGGTTTGTGTGCATTACCAATGTGTGACGGAAGGGTTTGTATCCATTACCAATGTGTGACGGAAGGGTTTGTATCCATTACCAATGTGTGATGGAAGGGTTTGTATCCATTGCCGATGTGTGAAGGAAGGGTTTGTATCCACTACCGATGTGTGACGGAAGGGTTTGTATCCATTACCGATGTGTGACGGAAAGGTTTGTATCCATTACCAATGTGTGACGGAAGGGTTTGTATCCATTACCGATGTGTGACGGAAGGGTTTGTATCCATTACCAATGTATGATGGAAGGGTTTGTGTGCATTACCAATGTGTTATGGAAGGGTTTGTATCCATTACTAATGTGTGACGGAAGGGTTTGTATCCATTACCGATGTGTGACGGAAGGGTTTGTATCCATTACCAATGTGTGACAGAAGGGTTTGTATCCATTACCAATGTGTGATGGAAGGGTTTGTATCCACTACCAGTGTGTGACAGAAGGGTCTGTATCCATTACCGATGTGTGACAGAAGGGTTTGTATCCATTACCAATGTATGATGGAAGGGTTTGTGTGCATTACCAATGTGTGACGGAAGGGTTTGTATCCATTAACAATGTGTGACGGAAGGGTTTGTATCAATTACCGATGTGTGACGGAAGGGTTTGTATCCATTACCAATGTGTGACAGAAGGGTTTGTATCCATTACTGATGTGTGACGGAAGGGTTTGTATCCATTACCAATGTATGATGGAAGGGTTTGTGTGCATTACCAATGTGTGACGGAAGGGTTTGTATCCATTACCAATGTGTGACGGAAGGGTTTGTATCCATTACCAATGTGTGACAGAAGGGTTTGTATCCATTACCAATGCGTGACGGAAGGGTTTGTATCCACTACTAATGTGTGATGGAAGGGTTTGTATCCATTACCAATGTGTGACGGAAGGGTTTGTATCCATTACCAATGTGTGATGGAAGGGTTTGTATCCATTATCGATGTGTGACGGAAGGGTTTGTATCCATTACCAATGTGTGATGGAAGGGTTTGTATCCATTACCAATGTATGATGGAAGGGTTTGTGTGCATTACCAATGTGTGACGGAAGGGTTTGTATCCATTACCAATGTGTGACGGAAGGATTTGTATCCATTACCAATGTGTGACGGAAGGGTTTGTATCCATTACCGTTGTGTGACGGAAGGGTTTGTATCCATTACCGATGTGTGACGGAAGGGTTTGTATCCATTACCGATGTGTGACGGAAGGGTTTGTATCCATTACCAATGTATGATGGAAGGGTTTGTGTGCATTACCAATGTGTGATGGAAGGGTTTGTATCCATTACCAATGTGTAACGGAAGGGTTTGTATCCATTACCGATGTGTGATGGAAGGGTTTGTATCCATTACCAATGTGTGATGGAAGGGTTTGTATCCATTACCAATGTGTAAATGAAGGGTTTGTATCCATTACCGATGTGTGACTGAAGGGTTTGTATCCACTACCAATGTATAATGGAAGGGTTTGTGTGCATTACCAATGTGCGATGGAAGGGTTTGTATCCATTACCAATGTGTGACGGAAGTGTTTGTATCCATTACCAATGTGTGACGGAAGGGTTTGTATCCATTACCAATGTGTGACGGAAGGGTTTGTATCCACTACTAATGTGACGGAAGGGTTTGTATCCATTACCGATGTGTGACGGAAGGGTTTGTATCCATTACCGATGTGTGACGGAAGAGTTTGTATCCATTACCAATGTGTGACGGAAGGGTTTGTATCCATTACCAATGTGTGATGGAAGGGTTTGTATCCACTACTAATGTATGACGGAAGGGTTTGTATCCATTACCGATGTGTGACGGAAGAGTTTGTATCCATTACCAATGTGTGACGGAAGGGTCTGTATCCATTACCAATGTATGATGGAAGGGTCTGTGTGCATTACCAATGTGTGACAGAAGGGTTTGTATCCATTACCAATGTGTGACGGAAGGGTTTGTATCCATTACCGATGTGTGACGGAAGGGTTTGTATCCATTACCGATGTGTGACAGAAGGGTTTGTATCCATTACCGATGTGTGACGGAAGGGTTTGTATCCATTACCGATGTGTGACAGAAGAGTTTGTCTCCATTTCCGATGTATGACGGAAGGGTTTGTATCCATTACCAATGTGTGACGGAAGGGTTTGTGTCCATTACCAATGTGTGACGGAAGGGTTTGTGTGCATTACCAATGTGTGACGGAAGGGTTTGTATCCATTACCAATGTGTGATGGAAGGGTTTGTATCCATTACCAATGTGTGATGGAAGGGTTTGTATCCATTACCAATGTGTGACAGAAGGGTTTGTATCCATTACCAATGTGTGAAGGAAGGGTTTGTATCCATTACCAATGTGTGATGGAAGGGTTTGTATCCATTACCGATTTGTGACGGAAGGGTTTGTATCCTTTACTGATGTGTGACGGAAGGGTTTGTATCCATTACCAATGTGTGATGGAAGGGTTTGTATCCATTACCAATGTATGATGGAAGGGTTTGTGTGCATTACCAATGTGTGACGGAAGGGTTTGTATCCATTACCAATGTGTGACGGAAGGGTTTGTATCCACTACTAATGTGTGATGGAAGGGTTTGTTTCCATTACCAATGTGTGATGGAAGGGTTGTGAGGTTGTTGTGCTGCTGACTCTGCGATGTTTGCCTGATGTTGTTGTCGTATCTTAGTTGAGAACAGTGACAAATTCAAAACAATTCTCACCACTAACTCAGTTTTTAGGTTGAATACTCTTCATTTATTTTGCATTGGTTTCATTATTTCCAGCCATTTCTCTACCTTTATCTTGGGGGGAAAACTTTCATAAAAGATAAAGTGGCCTATTGTTTTTAGTGGGGAAGCAGCTTTGATTTTTTATTTCTTTATATGCAGTGATTTACTTAACTGCTTTATTAGTGCGAGGTCAGACACAAGAAGTAGATGACAAGATATCCATATAGTTGCTGAATAGGTTCAGGTAGCCTATTTTCAAAATAGGTCAGACAAAATGTAGGCGTGACTACTCTGAAGTTCTCTGTGGTATTCTAATGTCAAAGGTTTGAAAAAGAGCAGTTTTGTGTTGTATAGTAAGCAGGCATAATATACAGAATCTTGCAAAGTTTCTTCCTGATATGTTCGAGATTAACTGTCATACCTCTCAATCTCTTAGAGCAAGAAATCTGGACAAAACTAAAAATAATGGTGGGACAAAGGCCCACAAATAGGGACATAATTTAAATACTGTTCCTGTAAACTAAGATAAAATTTATACCATGAAACCACATATATTTATAATACTCAAGACAGTTAGAACCATGACAAAACCCACCAATAAAATTCCAAAGTCAAACATATATATGTATATTTTTAAAAATCAGCATCTCATTAAATAACTACCATAAAAAGGCAACAGCTGTCTGATGGGGGTAGTCATTGAGGCAGCCATATGGGTTTGTTCTTCCTCCACCTTTGAGAAAACCATCTGCTTGCACATTGAGGAGGTAAGGACCCTTCATTGTGGTCAGGTAAGTCAGGCTCTCCTCAGATCAGGGCCTATAGGAGACCTATCGTTTTAGGGCTGTCTGCAGCTAGCGTGTATGTCTCATTAGTCAAATGAGTCTGGTATACTCCTTGCACCAGGTCTCAAAGGCAACCTCTCTAGCTAGCACTGGGTGAGAGGCAATCCATCCACATATCTGTTTGCTTCATACTTAGCTACAGGCATTTTTCCTCTGCTCTTAACCCTGCTCTAATTCCTCCTCCCTGGTGGCCGATATAAGCACTGTATTACCTGAGGGCTGTCAATGCGCTCCCCTTTACAAATGCTCCCTAACAGTCATTGTCACCGGCCACATCTATGCCAACACAGTAAATGACCTCTGTGCTTGCACTGGAGAACTTAGCCAACCTATAACCACTAAAACTTCACCCTGGGCAGTCTTAATCTGGAATGGATGGCTAACACTTGCTGCTCACTTCCATCTCCTCCTGCTTGGCTCTTCCACAGCCTGAGTCACTCAAACTTGGTCATTTAGCTCATGGTCAGAGCTTTATCCCCCATGCCGCAAAGTGGGTTTGCTTTACCAAAAGCTTTTTTAATAAAATTGCATGTGATTACCTCCACTGTAGACAGGCTGTATTTGGCTCACTTTATTTATCTCCTGCATCGCATATTAAAAGCAATATGTGACTGTCTCAGATTCACAATCCATTTCCTGTGGGAAGGTGGGTTACTTCCCATTTGTCCCTGTACTTCTGACTGCCAGAGGACCCAAGCCTATTTCTCAACCCTTGCCATCAGGGAGGTATGTGGATATCCGACTTCTGCATTTTTCATGATAAATTTCCTTGATCTATTATAATGCTGAAGATGCTACAACTTACAATTAGAAAGCAAACAGGCTGGTCTCAGCATTGTAGTATCTCATGTAGCGGGCCTGAAATAATGAGAGAGAACCAAAGAGATACACCCATAATGCACGCTCATTCTCTCAGAGTGGCCTGAATAAAAAGGAATCACGTGCCATAAATCCTAACTTAACACTACATTACACCAATATTTAATGATACAGTTACTAATTATACATGACAGGCATAGTTCAAGTGAATCTCTAAATGGAGTCTTTAGTCTGACTGTCCCACATGCACTGACTACACTCTGAACAGGGATAAAATATAATAAACCTGTATAAAAAAACAGACACAGAATGAAACCAGGTACACCACAAGCAGACAGTTAGAAGATTTATTACTTCATGAATTAAGAGGAAATATTATGATTCCGTGGCAAAAAATGTATGTTACACACTCAAGAATGGATACGAGGCACAAAAAAGTACTGACTAAGGCTAAAATGATGCTATCAATTATCATTTACTTTCCTTGCACTGTAGCAGAGCGAAGTGTTTTGCAGAGGCTTGTTACAACGCAGAATGAATTGTGCTATTCACTTGATTAATATGCTACTGGAAAATAACAGAGTGCTCCAATTATACATCCAATGACAATGTCGAGTGTACAAACTCATATCAACAAAAACACAGTGCAATCTAAAGTTTCTTGATTCAGGAACCTAAAGTCTATTTTACCAGAAGTATTTTGACACGAACAGTGTGTGTATACTTTAATACCACTTTTAGGAGGGAGGTTAGCTGGCTCAGTATTTATATTTTACAGCACAAGTCCTAAATTTTGTTGGCATTTTGAAAGTACTGCCATTGTCTAATCCACTACAGATCATCATAAGAGGAAATATTACAGACACAAGCAGCTCTTTGTAAAGAAATATTTAAACAGATGTATGTCCTTAAACCAGTTTCAAGAACTCTTGAAAACTTATAATGGACTGTGTGATGAAAACCGATAACTTTGAATTTCTTTACCGCTCTTTGCTTTATATACTGACATATCAGGCGTTCTTTAACTCCACATATGTAAACAAAGACTGAGATTTTACTTGTTTTCACTCATATTTTCTATAATTTTCTTTTGCCTGGTCACAGAAAATATGAAGCACAGAAACCGTGGCCCCTGTCAAGACTAGGATATGCTATATTCCCACCTTCATAACTCAACCACAGATTGACTTTAACCCCTGAGACATTAAAAAGTCATTAGAGAGCACAGCCATCTCATGCAAGACAGGATGCTGACACTAACAATGCAGTTGTCCTGCTAACAGGTTATTTTATTTATTATTTATTTATTTTACATTTGTTGACCGGGCTAGTCCAGCTGGATTAATGTCCATTTTCAGTGGAGGCCCGGGGAGAAAAGCTCCTCAGTTTAGATACAATATTGGAAATACATAAGAAGACATAGTACAAGTGTGATTATACAAAGGAAAAATGAACTTACAAATATTCTAGAATTTAATTAAAACAGAACAATCCTCGTAAGAACAATATAATAAGGTATGAGATCATAAATTTTTTTTTTTTTTTTTTTTTTTTTAGGATATGTAATATTTACAATAAATAGCGGTAATATATCAGTTGCAGAAGAAGATAACATCCAAGTGGTTAAGAAAAGTTTATGATAGAGTTAAGGATGCCAGCAGGCTAGTCTGGGTTGGTACAAGAGCAATTGCAGAAGAAGATAACATCCAAGTGGTTAAGAAAAGTTTATGATAGAGTTAAGGATGCCAACAGGCTAGTCTGGGTTGGTACAAGAGCAAAGCCAGAATTTGTTAAGATGTTTTATAAGTTGTTTTTTAAAGAGTGGAAGAGTATGTAAAGAGGACAGATCAGATGGAAGATTATTCCATATTCCAGGTGTATACAGGAGCAGAAGAGAAAATGTCACCTTTGCAGAACATGCTTCTCCTGAACTGTACTACAGTGAGCCAAGAGAAGTAAAGAGAACTATACTCTAAGAATAAATAACATCTGAAACAATACTGAAAAGTAATACATTTAATCCTGTTAGATATAAGAAATGTCACTGGCTGTAAATCCACTGATCACCCAAGAAAATTATCTTTCTGTTGTATGGACATAAATTTATTTGCAATTTAACACTTAGCTCACTAAGCATTTTATAACAACAATGGTAGTACAATCTGTAATAAATACACCACTGTTCAATTTTTTTTCATTTAAATCTGAACTGACAGGTTGCAAAAATTCTTTCTAGCTTCTAACTCTGTGTTTTTTTTCCCAATTCCAAGTGGAAATGCATTTATTTGGTAATTGCACAGATATACCAAGATGACCAAGAAAGCCATAAAACAGAGTAGTACATATAACTTGCAAGTTCAAATTGTAATGATCTCCCCCCACAAATAAGCAAGCAATAATGCCTGACAGGGTGTGTGTTAATGTGTAATTAATGCCCACCACTCAGGGGTGTTGTGAGGCCTGACTTTGCAGGCAGAAGGCTTCTATACCCTTGGAAGGGCATTCATTAGACATTAACACACACCTTGGAGGGCATTATTGCACTTAGAGAATGGGCTATATGTTAATTTTTTTATTTACTTATGTTTTTTTTTAAGTACTATTTTATTTTTTAATATATTTTTTATGTAAAATAGTTCCTCTGCCTAATGTTTCATACTTACTGTAGTATATGTTAATGGTGCTGGAGGAAGAATTTTACATCTAAAATATATTAAGAAATAAAATAGTACTTAAAAAATACATAATTAGAACATAGCCCATTCTCTAAGCACTGGCAGAGATTATTCTCTCTTCACTCTCTCTCACACTTGCTACGAGGGGTTGTTGGATCACTTTCACACTTCAATCTCTCACTCTCTCTCTCTCTCTCTCACACACACACACACACACACACACACACACACACACACACACACACACACACACTCACACACACTCACACACAGTCTCTCCGCTTTCATGCAATCGATCGCCCACTCTCTCTTACTCTCATACACTCTCACACACATGCTTTATTTTAATTTTTTTGTCTTTTCTTATTTTACACTAGCTATTACAGCAAAAGCACTGCTTAGCGAGTGTAAAATAAGTGACATGCATGCATACACTCACACAGACATAAACACACACCTATTTTTGTTGTCTTCTTTCTTGTTTACGTTTTACACTTGCTAAACAGCAAAAGCATTCTTCAGTGAGCTTAAAATAATGGCGGCCAATTCGTTTTCTCAGTCTGAGCTCCATAGCAGCTTGATATGCTGCCTTGAAGTGCTGGACTCGTTTTTCAGCGGGTATTACTTGTACATTAATACCCTGCTGGAGAACGTTCGTTCTCCAATCAGGGTACTGATGTACAATAAGCCCATTCTCTAAAAGCAAATAATAATGGAAGAGTATAAGTAAGAAACATGCCAAAATCAGTATCATCCCTACATTTGTAGTGCTCCATTTAAGAACATTTAGTCCTGGGGGAAACCTGTCTTCTCAGCAGATAGGTTCTATAACACCATCCTGAGTCTTTTGAAATATGCCCATGTGTTTCAAAATTTCTTTTCCCTTATCAACTTCTAAACATTTATTTTTAAAGCTATAAAATGTTTTGCCATTATAACTTTTATGTGCAGTAATATATAATATTAACATCATTTCCAAATATAAACTATGAATAAAGCAAACTGACAGTTTTAAAATGAAATATCAACTATTGTGAATAAGCATGCTGGCCTAAAATGGCACATAATGAGAAGCACTGTGATTTTTTAGCACTCGTCCCAAATTCTGCAATCTTATAATACTTCACTTGAAAAAATCAATGAAGAACCCTTGACAATTGGACACAAGGAGGCATTATCCCGAACATGTATGCCTCTGTGTCTTTCCTGCATTTTTAACAATGCATGTTTTTCATATCAAAACAATTTATTCTAGGTAATAGAAAAATACATTTCACAATACATTTTTATGTGAACAGGTTATTTCATAAAGGTGGAAAGTGCTTTTGGGTTAAATAACTCAAGTTTTGAACTGATTTTTTAAATGAATCTTGCTATTTTATTTATAATGCACACACAAAAATATTTGTATTTCATGCTATAACACAAAAAAACATGTAAAGGCATGAACTAGGGTTATGGAAGTAATATATTTTTTCATGTTCTGAATTTTAAACAGTGTTCTGAAAACACACTGTGAAATGTATTGGCAAGCATTTTCAAGAATCATGAGAGGAACTGAAAAATCACCTTTCTGGACAGAAACACGCTTCATGAAATGGTGTCCTGTAGCTAGTATATAGAACATCTCGGCCAGAGAGGATGAAAACAACCATATTTGCCCCCTGCAGCTCCAAAGTTCATGATGGTATTGGTTTCAGTTTGTAGTTCAGCATGGACAGGAAAGAATAATATTTTCCATGAGTTATGATCCTTTCACTTCAAGTGCTTGTTGCTGTTGAATTAATATACATCATTGCACTTTGAGGGCATAGTCCTGGATATAAGAGTGAAAAATCTGGATTTTTTTCTGGTTTCTGGTGTACTACAGAAGTGGATACTGCACACACCAGTGTCAAGGTAAGGATAACAGGGCTTTAAAGGAGACCACGCTACTGCTGCAAATTTGCATAAAAAAAATTAAAGGAAACCAGCAGGGAAGGAGTATGCGTTGTCAGACAAGGGAGAAAATATCACAGGCTTTTAAACTGCTCATCATTACAGGGGAAACCTGTGCATGTATCCTACAAAGTTCATGTACGGGTAGTGTGCCTTTTATTAATGTGGGGAGGTTATTTATTTTTTTATGAACTACAATTGGTGTTTCTGCTCGTGGGATAATTACTTTTTGATTTATTAAGTTATTATTTTCATGACAGGTTCAGGAAGAAATGTTGCTATGAGAAAAGAACATGGAAGCAATTAACACGCACGTTGCACATCACTTGTCTGTTTGCTTGCTTGTTTATATTTTTATTTTATAGAAACCAATTTTCAACCCTTGCTTTTATGCAGCCTGGAACTCACTTTGTTGCAAAGATAACAAGGTAAGCTGACCAATGGATTTGTCTAGCCCACTTTGTAACACTAGGTAATGAATCTGAATGAAAAAAAAAAGTTTGGTATAAGCTACCTTGTATTTCAGTTATGCTTATGCTATGAGGAAATGGAGACAGAACTAGTAACATTTCTGAACTTCAGATACACTGTACAGAAAGTAAATATAATTATTACAATTAAAACAATGCAGTGTTTGATAGGGCAGCCCCTTGCTTTGATGCAAAGTGCATTAACACATATCAATAATAAGAGGTCAGGTACGCTGCTTCTGACCCCACCCCCCCACCCCCCACCACCATTCAAGGCCTTCAGTCTCCTCTAAATGAGTGGAATAATGCTATAAATGCATTAACAAGATGGAATATTGTCTTCTAATCATGTACTTCAGTAGTGGTTGTTAGTCTGATTAGCCATTTGGAGCATACGTGCAACTTGGCTCTGCTTCATTCACCAGGGGTGGGGGTGGGGGGGTGAGAATTTTTAGCTAAATGAAGCATGCTTGATTCAGAAGAAGGAGGTGGCAAGTTTGTTAGGTGTATGTATTCAGCTGGGCAGAGATCAGTATATCACTCCTAAAAAAAAACAAAAAAACAAAGACTGAAGGATATGCTTTGTGGAGGGTTTACATGGCAGTATGTCTGCAGCACTGGGAAGAGAGGAACAACTGAAATTGTTTCTGTGCTAAGAGTGCATGTGACATTCACAGCCATTTATTTCTTCCATGTACACAGACAAGCTATGAATATGCTTATCACAGTACCTACTGAAATTTTGTCACAGACTTCAAACCTTTTTTAAAATAGACAAGCAATGAATGTTTCAACAAAACAGTGTAAGCTTTGTTCTGACTACTGTTCCATGGAATCTTGAAGACCTTATGTGCTACATCATTCACATTCTTACATTATTAATTTTTAGGGTGCAATTAAATATATCAGATATACAAATCATTCCTTCTGATTTCTGCATATACTTCTTATTTTGCCAGTAAAGAAAGCACATAGCATCTGCAACTATCATTTTCTACTTTCATTTTTGTCTGCTTCCTTTTTCTCCCATTACCAACTAACTATTAGATCTTCCATCTTCTAGCTACCCTTTTGCTTCTCTTTAATGAGAGTTAGCTGTTGGTGCTATCATGCAGGCAGCCACTGAGGGTTTTCTTATATATGGCCTAACCCCTCCCCTGGGAGGGGAATGTGTGACCTACATCACTGCAGGGAGCAATGCTCCTCCCTCATGCACATGCATGCTTCTTGCATTGTCAATGAAGTCTGCTATGTGTTTGGTGAGTAGTGCACATCTCAGAATGTCTTATATGCCTTCATCCCTTCCTCCAAGAGGCACTGTGGTATCTTACAATCAGGAGAACCCACCGCTCAAACAAGAGGCATCCAGATAGCAGGAGATCATATTTCCACTATACTCAGCCCTCATTAAACTAATAATCAAGTAAAATGAACCCTTCTACATTATACTTGACCAGGCATTTATAACAGCTGGAGTGACCACATAGGTTTCTCACTGAAAGAATACAGGGTGTAAATAATAGGTCCTATGCACTTGGAGTCCTATAGACTACTGACCGGTGATCTATGCCTAACCTACAAGGCATTCTCTGATCTAACACTGATGGATCTGCTACACATTTGCAAAACAAACACCACTAGAATTACCCAATCTAAGGACCTAAATCTTGTCTGTGACATAAACAAAGCATGTCATAGGGACAGGCGTGTGTCTTACAGCTTACCCCTTCTCTGGGACAGACTCTTCATTCATACGAAACAGAGCTCTTCCCTAAGCCTGTTTAAGTGCAATCTCGACCAATGGATGGGAAAGTGCAAATTTATCCCTGGCTTGCTGCCGGTGGTCCATATGGACAAAGAAAGTTTGTAGATGCCCTAAGGCAATGGCATATACCAAAGCCATTGTAGCCCATGGGCAATGATAACTGGTAAAAGTCAGGCATGGATGGCTAAGCTTAAAAAGGATCTAGGGCCGTTAGCCTAGTAACCTCCTGTGATCATTAAGATCCCATGCCAGCTTCAGAAGATGCCAGAGCTGCTGATGAACAGTGATCACCTGCATCTGGACCAGGACTTCATCCTTCTAAACAAATAGAGAAGGCTGTCCAAAGCCTTCATTTAAAGAAAACTCTTAGTTAAAGGATTTTCAGTAATAGTGCTGCCACAGACAATTCAAGATCTGTGCAGGAGTTTTGACAATGTTCTTTCTGCACAGTGCTTCACTCTTCCAAATTTCAAAGGTTAATTGCCATTTGCTCTATTTTGTTTCAGCATAAGCCATTCATTGTATTTGCATTTATTATAAAAGAGATCAGTTTAAGGTACTGCAATAATGAGTGTACATATACATAGCGGCTTTAGGAACCCACAAAGCCTGCAGCCGTGAGGGTCCCCCATTAACTTGCTGCTGCAGAGATTGCGAGGAAGGCAAGTATGTAGCTGCTGGCTGCACTGAATGGAACATGCATGTGTGGTTCCATGACTGATCACAATGGAGTGGAAAGTTAACTCTTTTTTCTGTTTTTTTTTTTTTTTTTTTTTTAACAGCAGGCAAACAAAAGGGACCAGAGTGGATGTATCTTCGAGTTGTAATCTTTCAGATCTGTGTCCTGAAAGCAAAGGCCCTGATTTGTTACATTTTCTTACTTTTTAACTTCTGTTCTTTGAAAGACAATAAAACAGAATGGAGCAGATATCCTCTTAATCCTGGAAATACTACAAAACTCTTAGCATCCTGAAATAATCTGCCTGCTCTGATAACAAGGGCACTTGTTAAAAGCTTCGAAACGAAAAGCAGAGATTCAAAGGAACTTCAAATAAGATGCATTCATAAAAAATGATAAAGTTTATTCCAATGAGTGAGCGCTTTCGCCAAAGGCTTCTTCAGACTCTTAAAACAATGAATAAAACTGTTTGAATCATTTTTAAACCATCCTTAAGCTTCCTATTGGACATTACAAATTGATATGTCACATGTTATCTTGTCTTAAAGGAACAGATACTCAAAAAAGTTAACATAGTTAAATGCAACAATATTTAGAAGGAATACTTCCAAATATACAATTAATGATCAGAATGTCCATGCAAATAAGTAAAAATATGCATATACCCTGATACATTCTAAAAATAAAAGGAGCATTGTGCTTGGTCCTATATCATTCTACAATCATTAAAAACTGTTGCTACATTCATTAAAAACCCTGAACATTCTCTCTCCTCATGGTGTTAAAAACATTAAAATCCTTAGATAAACAGCAAGTTTTATCGCGTTTCAATATCTAGCATCTCTACTAAGATAGTGGTGTGTCGAATGCAACTTTGCATATATCAGGTTAAAAAACTAATATAGCGAGAACTCTGTACTAAAAATGTAAGCGTACCTTTACCACAAAACAACATAGCGAATGTAATGTATTTCGCGATGTGCCTCATCAAGGAGTCAGACCTCATCATATCGGTGAAAGGCTGTTGTCCAAGATTAAAAATTCCACAAATAGGAACCTCTTAGATTCCACGTAAAACAAACTGTTTACAAGTTGTAAAGTGCCGTGTGCTATAGGAACTCTGAATGCAATTGAGTACAACATAACTTCATGCGCTATGATAACTCAACGTGCGGTGAGCACGTTCTAAGCATCTAAGTACTGAACAACAGAAACAATGTTTAAATTTCTAAGAAAAAGGTGAGCCTATATTCGTGCTGTCCTGTGCCTAAAATAGACAGTATTTGTAAGCACGATTATGCCCTAGAAGCATATATTGATCACAAAGTGTCACTATTTAAAACAATGAAACGTGTACATATTAATGAGTACACTTATTAAAGTGTTCGCTGAACATGGCAGAGATGGCATTAACTAATACAAAATAAAAAGATAAAAACAGATAAATAGTGGAATGCTAGGCGTAACACATAAAAATTGACACAATAAAGCTTGAAATTAGCACAAAGCACACATATAATAATACCTAAGTATAAAGCTCCATAGATGATAGGGTCCCTAACTAGTAAAAAAGCAACTACTTCCATGTACATCGTTGGTGCTAAATATAACAACATTCTAAGTAAAAAAGTCAAATGAAAAATGAGAAGAGATAAACAATCCGCAACAATACTAAGCCTGTACCTAATGATAAAACAAAACAATCTATTGATGTATGGGGTACCTAGCTCAGTCGTAAAATAAATTCCAGCTACAGTGAACAAATATGTAGACGTATATGCATGCTTGTATATACATGTGTATATATTTACACACATGCATGTGTAAACTATGCCCAATAACCACTAATATATTTAGGTGGTGAAAGGAGGGGATGAAAAACATACTAGTATGTGAGGTATGGGCTCAGAAGTAAGGCTAAAACAAGAAAGCCGAACATATCCAAAGGTCCATCAGTTCCTGGGATTTGATACTAAGAACACATCTACTTGAGGCTATAAAGCTCAGAACATTAATACTATGAAAATAATTATATTCAGTCTACAAGGACTGATTCTAACACTGATTTGCTATAAGAGTGACATCAATACGTAGTTTTAAAATTACCTTACTACTCTATTTAGGTAATAGTAGGTTAAGTCATCTTCGTAGTCTTCTACTTCTTAAAAATGGTTTGAGTTGCACTTTATCATTAGTTTTTTAACCTGATATATGCAAAGTTGCATTCGACACACCACTATCTTAGTAGAGATGCTAGATATTGAAACGCGATAAAACTTGCTGTTTATCTAAGGATTTTAATGTTTTTAACACCATGAGGAGAGAGAATGTTCAGGGTTTTTAATGAATGTAGCAACAGTTTTTTAATGATTGTAGAATGATATAGGACCAAGCACAATGCTCCTTTTATTTTTTAGAATGTATCAGGGTATATGCATATTTTTTACTTATTTGCATGGACATTCTGATCATTAATTGTATATTTGGAAGTATTCCTTCTAAATATTGTTGCATTTAACTATGTTAACTTTTTTGAGTATCTGTTCCTTTAAGACAAGATAACATGTGACATATCAATTTGTAATGTCCAATAGGAAGCTTAAGGATGGTTTAAAAATGATTCAAACAGTTTTATTCATTGTTTTAAGAGTCTGAAGAAGCCTTTGGCGAAAGCGCTCACTCATTGGAATAAACTTTATCATTTTTTATGAATGCATCTTATTTGAAGTTCCTTTGAATCTCTGCTTTTCGTTTCATTGCCACTGGAGGGTCACACACTTGGATTTGGATTGCTCTCTTTTATGTTTACGTGAGTCTCCTGCCTCAACTGATAGCAGCACTGCATTTGGCTTTTTGACTTGTTAAAAGCTTCATTTACAGCAGTAAAGCATTGCAAATATAATGCAATTTTTTTCACTCTGCTTGCAACAATTTGGTGCGGGAGCTGAAGTTGCAGCATTTTGTTGCCCTAACCCTTCCACTTTTAGTTTAGCTGCAGACATTTCAGCAATGTTAGTTGAAGTTGTTCGATTTTTTTCAGTTCTTTTTCTCTTATATGTTTTTTATGTCATTATTTCTTGTTTTATTTTCTGACTTCAAGGAAGTTCACAGAATGCCACTTTAGCTTGTGTGAAGTGACAATATACTGTCTGTCTAGAAGCAGCAAGCTGAAATACACTATTTCATTTTTATTATTATTATTAATGTACTTAGATACAGCACTTTACATTTGAGCTCAGAAATTGGGGACAAAGCCAAAGAGTAATTGAGGATAAACTTATCAAATGTCCCTGGATGTATAGAATATCCCCAATTTTGACTCATTTTTGCTCTTCCCCTCATAAGTTTGACTTTATGGTAAATTACAGGATTACAATTATTCAATTATGGCCAACATTTTTTCTCAGACTCCAGTATCGATAGTGTACATAGAAATGGCTGTAAATACTGGGTCGGGGCTTTCTGTTTTTTGTTCTGTTTGAACTGCCACTAATCTGGCTTTGCAGGAATAGTGTGTAATTGTATGAATTAAGACTGACATGATTACTTGGTGTCTGAAACAAATAAATTACTGTGACTATTATTATTATTAACAATCATTTTTATCATAACACATCTGAAGTGTAAACAGTCAATAAAGTAGCTGGGTATGGATGCTGTCTGTGAATAAAAATGGAATACGCCTGGTGTTTGAACCAGCAGTCACTCATCTTGCATGGCAGAAGTAGTGCTACAAAATGAATTGTGATAGCTGAAATCTGGTAAAACTAGACTGTTATGACTTGTGTGTGTTTGTGTCCTGAGTGGGGCTCGCTAGCATAATGTTTCTAAACATAACACATTGGTTACAGTTTCTTTCAATTTCCATCAGCGGTGCCATTATGCACACGTATGTGTGTACATGTTGTTTAGGGGGTGGGTATTTAACAGTACATCAGCCTTGCACATGATAAGTGGCTGGGTATCTTTGGTTTGGCAGGAGCAGGATGTCTGTGAAAGCAACTGCTCCACAGTACAGTAGTGCAGTGAGTAGTTTTGCCTTTTCACAGCTTTTGGCTCTAGCTGAGTTCTAGGTTGTGGCTTTTTTCAGTTTGGAGCCTACATGCCATCCTTGTTTATATGCATGAGTTTATCCATCTGTTTTAGCCACTCTGACCCTTCAAAAACAAACCATGATGAAACGCCATTCCTCCTACTGGCCTGAAGGTGAGTGTGTAGCATATGTTTGGGTTTATAGATCTTATGATAGAACAGGTTTGTCAGAGGCAATGTTGAGCCTGTGAGTGTCTTCTCGTGTGTGAGTGTGTGTGTTTATGTATATATATGTATTTAAATAATATCACTATTGTTGTCTGTGGATACATACACATACACACATACACACACACACACACACACACACACACACACACACACACACACACACACACACACACACACACACACACACACACACACACACTACTGCTGGGAACATACTTAACTCTTCTGGGTATCACTATCTTTCAAAAATAAGGCATAAAATGCATCACAAAATGTGTAAAAGGTTGATTATGTTCTATAATTCTCTTGCTTTGTCACACATAAGTTTACATAGTCATTAGGGATATATTCATGTAACCATCCAGTCCCCAATTCATGTTGGCTGCGGTGCACTGAAATATTTCTAGTGCTAATAAAATCACAAAAGGTAATTCTAAAAAATATGTATACCTGTCCATGGGAATGTTAAGTATATATAGCACTCAGATTGATTCATACATTTTAAATTGGCCAAACCTCTGAATCACATAAAAATAACTTTGCATCATGCATTGCGGTCACTGCTTCTTCAACAGTCTGCAAAGGATAATGTTCCCTCTTGATCCACTTACTGAGACATCATTTGGCTATGTAGATTCACGTTTTATCTTGTTTATTTATAACCACTTTGCTGTTTATCCATTCAGTAGTTCCTTTCTGACTATAATACTTAGTGATTCCATGCATGTGAAGCACTGTTCAGTCCTCTCTATAATACCTAGAGGTACACTGTGATGAGTATGAATCACTGGTATCACTTCTGGTAATAATTTTAGCAATTTGATATGATATCATGTCTCCTAGAATCGAAGATCCTTAAATAAATCAACATCGCTTTCTAAGACATCACTGCTAGGCTTTGCCTTTACTTCAGCACTGTGCATTTACTGCTGCTGTGCTTACAATGAAGGACTTACCACAGAAACATTTTTTGCAGTTTCTCACTACAGTAAGTAGTTTAACAGGGAGGGGTGAATGAGAGATATGATGCTTATATCAGTGCACTTGTCTGGGAGTGGGGGTTCTGGTGGCTTCTCCCCTGGCACTGCATTGGGGTGTATGGCATAGGTCAAGCCCCTGAGACCAGGCCCTGGGAGGGGTATGGAAGCAGAAGGATCCACCCAAGCCAGTGTGGTAAACTTGCAGAGGTGTGTCAACCAGCAGGCATACCTCACTATTAGGGGGCATTGGTGGTCGCGCTGGATGACATGGTGTTTGCATCACCTAAAAGGTGTGGGGCTAGGCTGCATTCACAAAAGTGTCATAATGACTGCCAGAATGATAGCTCCAAAATTAACTCTCACTCAAGGAGGAGTGAATGTGCTGAGGTCACTTCTCACCCTTTGAGGAATGAATGGGATAATTGATATCAGAGTGTTGATGGTCTGCAACCAATGAGGTGCAAGCAATATAATACAAAATACAAATAAAACAAGAGTACGTTTAAGTATTCAGTTTTTGCTTAGGCCTTGTTGTGTGAATAGTGAAAAACATCTGGCACAAAACAGCAGGATCAAGAACAGGCAAAAAAAGGAAAGCTGCTTTTTCACCCCTACATTCAGCATGAAGAAAATGTAAAACATTATTTGTGACAGCAGGACTGATGTACAGTGCAAGAAACGTGTTAGTAAATATGGAGGCACTTGCATGACTGATGTACAGTGCAAGAAACCTGTTAGTAAATATGGAGGCACTTTGGCTTTTCTACTTCCTGGATGAGTATGAAAATTCTATTCTGAATGCTTCCTTTTTGGATGATATCAGATTTGGTTAGCCTTCTAGTGGCTGGCCAAAGGGGAAAAAAAAAAAAAAAAAAGCAGGCACTGACCATTGCATAGGTTCTCTATGTCACCTCCCCTACTGGTCACCTTTTCCTCTTGGTATTTAGTTTTATAACATGAGAGAGGTAGAGGGAGACTGCTTTCCAGTTTCCAATCTATCTGCAAATATACAGATCTGAGTATATTTTTTTGGTTTTAGAGTTTGTACTGTTAGTTGTTGCTTAGATCTCTGTTTAAACTGTTCCCCCCTTATTTTCTGCCGTGTCTTCAGTTGGTATAACTGGTTTTTACAGCTTGCGTGTTATCTAACTCAAGGATCATTTGCATAAAATTAGACCTGTTAGTAACCGACTGCATTTAATTGCTGGAACCTGTGTTCTGAGAGACTGCTTTCCAATCTATCTGCAAATATACACAGCTGAGTATAATTGTTTTGGTTTTAGAGTTTAATTGTTGCTTAGATCTCTGTTGAAACTGTTGTCTCCCTGTTCTGAGAGACTGCTTTCCAATCTATCTACAAATATACAGAGCTGAGTATATTTTTTAGTTTTAGAGTTTGTACTGTTAGTTGTTGCTTAGATCTCTGTTTAAACTGTTTTCCCCTCCCCACCCCTATTTTCTGCCGTGTCTTCAGTTGGTATAACTGGTTTGTAGAGCTTGTGTGTTATCTAATTCAAGGATCACTTGCATAAAATTAGACCTGTTAGTAACAGCCAGCATTTAATTGCTGGAACCTGTGTTCTGAGAGGCTGCTTTCCAATCTATCTGCAAATATACAGAGTTGAGTATATTTTTTTGGTTTTAGAGATTAATTGTTGCTTAGATCTTAGTTGAAACTGTTGTCTCTCTGTTCTGAGAGACTGCTTTCCAATCTATTTGCAAATATACAGAGCTGAGTATATTTTTTTGGTTTTAGAGTTTGTACCGTTAGGTGTTGCTTAGATTTCTGTTTAAACTGTCCCTCCCTATTTTCTGCAGTGTCTTCAGTTGGTATAACTGTTTTTTTACAGCTTCTGTGCTAACTCAAGGATCACTTGCATAAAATTAGACCTGTTAGCAACAGCCTGCATTTAATTGCTGGAACCTGTGTTCTGAGAGACTGCTTTCCAATCTATCTGCAAATATACAGAGACGAGTATATTTTTTTGGTTTTAGAGTTTGTACTGTTAGTTATTGCTTAGATCTCTGTTGAAACTGTCCCCCTCCCATTTTCTGCCATGTCTTCAGTTGGTATAACTGTTTTTTACAGCTTGTGTGTTATCTAACTCAAGGATCGCTTGCATAAAATTGGACCTGTTAGTAACAGCCTGCATTTAATTGCTGGAACCTGTGTTCTGAAAGACTGCTTTCCAATCTATCAGCAAATATACAGAGCTGGGTATATGTTTTTGGTTTTAGAGTTTAATTGTTGCTTAGATCTCTGTTGAAACTGTTGCCTCCCTGTTCTGAGAGACTGCTTTCCAATTTATCTGCAAATATACAGAGCTGAGTATATATTTTTTGGTTTTAGAGTTTGTACTGTTAGTTGTTGCTTAGATCTCTGTTTAAACTGTTTTCCCCACCCCACCCCAATTTTCTGCCGTGTCTTCAGTTGGTATAACTGTTTTTAACAGCTTGTGTGTTATCTAACTCAAGGATCACTTGCATAAAATTAGACCTGTTAGTAACAGCCTGCATTTAATTGTTGGAACCTGTGGTCTGAGAGATTGCTTTCCAATCTATCTGCAAATATACAGAGCTGAGTATATATTTTTTGGTTTTAGAGTTTAATTGTTGCTTAGATCTCTGTTGAAACTGTTGTCTCCCTGTTCTGGGAGAATGCTTTCCAATCTATCTGCAAATATACAGAGCTGAGTATATTTTTTTGGTTTTTAGAGTTTGTACTGTTAGTTGTTGCTTAGATCTCTGTTTTGTCCCACCCATCCTCCCTATTTTTGGCTTGTAGTTTAAATTTGGTGGCTTTTGCAGTTGCCCGCCCCACTGTAGATTTGATCTGGGACACTCCCCCAGTCTCATCTCTTTACCACATTCTACCTAATAAACTCTTTCTGCACTTGCTTTTAGTCCTTTTTAATTTAATTGCATTTTTAAACTGTGTTTGATCTAATATTGCTACATACTCAAGTGTGCTAGCGTGCACTGCACGTGAATTGTTTAATTGTTTTTACTACGTTTTTTGCTACTTTTTTGTAAAAAAAAAAAAAAAAAAAAAAAAACTGTAAGCCTGTTTTCTACCTTTCCTGTAACTACTGTTCCAGATACATATTTGCTGTATCCAGGACTGTATGTAAGCTCCTGAGCCCCCCAAGCCTTTCTGTGTTGAAGGGAAGCCTTCTAGATTATCAGTGGGAGTGGTAAGCACTAGGTAACCTGTCTACCACATAAGAAGTGGTTCTGGCCCAGAAATTGTAGTTACTGGCCGTTTGGGCAATCTCTTCCATCTCTCTCAACTTTCTGATTTGAAAGCCTGCATTTGCACTTGTTTCTGTCCTGTGACTCGTCTAGTGCAGATACAGATTCTTAGTTTTAGCACGTAAATTTGCTTATTCGTGCTCAGCACTTGTTCAGAACTTGTAAGCACTAAATAAGCTACTAATTACTATAGCACTCAACCTTCCTCATTAAACAGAGGAAAACAGTTTTTGTACTTACTTTTCTCACTTGCTTAGAGAAAAACAGCTCTTGTACTCACTTTCCTCACTTATATAGAGGAAAATAGTTTTTTATTCAGGCATGTCCAAGGGTCAGCTCTCCTGTCTATCTAATGAATCTGGGCATCTTGAGGTAATGTAGAAATTGCCTCATGTACACAGACAACCCTCTCCTCCTACCACCCAGCACTACAACCTGGGAGAGATGCACTTATCTAGCCAAACTGGAGGTAAAGCTCTCTCCAACCAAGACTGAACTTGACAGTCATGAGGAGAAGGTAAACATTTGCACCACACCACATTCATCACATAGTCTCACTAAATCTACACCACCAAAATCAACGCAAAGTTACACAAAAACATTTGCAGAGGCTCTCAATAATAATCTGTCTAAGTGATAGAGACCTCCAAAGAAGAAACACAAGCAACCTCCATTCCCCAACACAACCCAAATGACACATAGCCCACAGACTCAGTGTGCCACTCAACCACAGCCAATAATTCAAAACAATATACCCTACACACTAATCATAGGTGACTCTATAGTCAAGCACACTGATATCCCACTCACCAGGCTAAACAAGGAGAAGGTTACTATCAGCTGCCTGTTGGGTGACAGGATCCGCCACATAACCCACACACTCAGGTCACTCCACAAGTACAAATATGACTCTGTCATTATCCATGTTGGTGTCAATGACCTGAGATGTACCTCCCTGGACTACATGAAAAGAGACATGGAAGAGCTCTCCGATCTTGTAGCCCAGGCAGGTATAACCCTAGCCCTGAGTAGCATTCTGCCATTGCCTAGAATGATACCGCAGTACAAGGACAAAATGATTGACTTCAACAATTGGCTAAGCTTCTGGTGTCATTCTAAGGGGATCCAATATCTGTCTGCTTGGGATGACATGGTCGACAGACCACGATGCTTTGCCACAGATGGCCTGCACCTGTCGCCCCTGGGATTCCGGATACTGGCTAAGGCTCTTGCTGCCCCTATAGTGCCTTTTTAGGCAAGGTTCAAATAACAAATTCACCACCATAACAGGAACAGGCAAGCAAAAGCTGAGGGTAATGCTACTCAATGCTAGAAGTCTAAACCTCAAAATGCACTCACTCGAGGCACTCCTTAAAATGGAGAACATCGATATCTGTGCAGTGACTGAGATCTGGTTCAAGACTCCAAAGAGCACCCCTGCACTACTAGGCTATAACTCATACCACACTTTTTGGCCATGTAACCTGGACCGAAACACCAAAGGTGGAGGTGCGTCCATATTCATTAAGGATATCCACACCTCCAGGCTAGTTGCTCAGCATAATGCATCTGAGGTTATCCAAGTGCAACTAACTCTAGGCAAAACTATAATCCAAATTGTAGCTTGCTACAGATCCCCCACCATGCCCCAAGATTCCCACTCCTCTTTTCTTGATGTACTGGAAAATATTAGGGTTTAACCAAGCACCCTAATAATGGGCGACTTCAACTACCCCACCATTAACTGGGAAAACTACTTGTGTACCAACTCTTTAGCTTAACGCTTTCTGGAATTCATAAACTCCAATGCTCTGGATCAACTTATCCACACCCCTACCAGGGGCAACAATATCCTAGACCTAGTAATTACCAACATGAGTGACTGGTGTTCCACACCTGAAGTCAACTCCTTGTTGGTCCAATCCAACCATAAACTAATCACCCTTGATATCCACATCCCACCCCCACCCCTCATTAAGGAAACCACTGTAAAAAATTTCTCCAAAGCCAAATTCATGCTTCTTAAGACAGAAGTGGTGAACTTCATGACACCCATGCAGATGGACAATACAGTTACAACTGCTGAATCCTGCACAAATGCACTCTGTAAGCACTTACACGAGTGCATGGATCATGCTATCTCAAACAGAACCAAGACGCTATCCTCCAAAATAAGGAAGCCAATCTGGTGGACCCCTGCCATAAACAAACTGTACGACAGAAGGAAGAAACTGTTGCAAAAGAAAGTAAAATCCCATGAGTGGAGGAGCTCCCTGGTCAGCCTCAGTAAGAAGCTGAGATCCCTTATAAGATTCTCCAAAGCTAGCTACGAAAACAAAATCACCACTAATTCTAAGGACAACCACAAAGCATTCTATAGCTATGTCAAGAATCTTGATGGCAACACCCAGATCTGCTTTGAGTTACAGCACAATGGCACAAAAATTACAGAACCAACTGATACTGCCAACATCCTGGCAGATAGGTTCAGTGCTAACTTTACCCCCCCCCCCCCCACAACCCCTACAGGGCCCACATCCATACAGGAAGAATGCAGAGTCCCTGTAATCAAAACTATGCAGATAAAAGCTGCACTCTCTAAAGCCAAAAACACAGCATCCATGGGACCGGGCAACATCCCAGGCTGCGTTTTACACGAACTTCAGAATGAACTGGCTCCCCACTTAAGCACCATGTTCAATAATAGCCTCACATCAGGCTTTGTGCCCAATGAATGGCACACAGCAACAGTTATCCCACTCCACAAAGGGGGAGCCACCACTGATCCCGGGAACTATCGACCTATTAGCCTGACAAGCCTGGTCTGCAAGGCCATGGCACTTATCATCATGGAAGTCATAAACAAAGACATTGGTAACCTCCAAACTCTGGATCCCACCCAGTTCGGGTTTGTGAAAAGCAGATCATGCCTCCTGAACCTTATTGACTTCTTTGAGGCAGTCACCAAAGCCATAGATGAGGGTAAGGTAGTTCACATAGTCTATCATAACCTCGCTAAGGCTTTCAGCACCATCCCCCATTCTGGAATTATAGCTAAACTCACTAAACTAGGTATAAATCCCTATGTCACAAGATGGGTTGCCAACTGGCTCACTGACAGAACCCACACTGTAAAAGTTGCAGACTCCAAATCTGACTTCAAAGCAGTGACAAGTGGAGTACCACAGGGTTCTGTTCTGGGATCTCTCCTGTTTGGTATCTACTTCTCTGAGGTACAGGCTAACACAGAAGGCCTCTGGCTAATGAAGTTTATAGATGACTGCAAACTAGGAGCCATAGTCAAGTCCCCAAATGATGTGGACATCCTACAGAAGGGCATCGCTGAGACAAATGCCTGGTGTCAGAGCCATGGCCTCAAGCTCAATGTCAAAAAGTGCAGTGTCATCCCCTTTGGTAAAAACTATGTACCCATGAACTACCACAAAGGCAACAATCTACTTAACACCGAATGTGTGATAAGAGACCTTGGGACCCAGGTGAACAGTAGTCTCTCCTTTGATAGTCACATTGCCACAGTAGTCAGGAAGTCCTTCTACATGGCACACCTCATCATAAAAGGGTTCTCATCCAGGAAAAAAGAGGTCATTGTTCCCCTCTACTTGACACTCATTAGATCCATTATAGAGGACAACACCCCATTTGTAATGTATCTCAAGACATCTGCAGCAGCTGGAAAGGCCACAGAAGTACCTCACAAAGAGGATTACTGGCCTCAAACAAATGCCCTACACTGACCACCTCAAAAATCTCCAGCTTTACTCCATAGCATATCACCTACTCCAAGGTGATCTCTGCCTAACATATAAAGCTATAACAACCCAGAGCTGTTAGACATGCTATACCTAAAGAAATCCCAATCCCTCAGAGCTACACGCTCTAGGGACCTAAACCTTGTCACCACAATAAACAGGACATGCTGGAGGGATAGATTCCTGTCCCAGAGACTTCCCATACTCTGGAACAGGCTACCCATCTATGTCAAGCAAAATTCTTCAATAGCACTCTTCATGAAAAATCTTGATGAGTGGATGGGAAATAGGAAATACACCCCGGGGATCACTTCTGTGTCTCTGCTCGACAGTGGCACAGGAAAATAACTTTCTTGGGTGGTGTAAGCCAGGGAACCTTGTTGGGCCGATAGCCTAGTACCTACCTATGAACATGCTGCTTTATCCAGCAGTGCTAGTTGTATGGGCTACCTTTTATCATTGAAGCCTACAGTGTTTGAAAGGTGGAACACGCACAACACCTTTTTATCAGTGTGACACAGTTGCAGTACTCAATTTGCATTGAATGACTGCATTTATTTAGTTGCATACATGTCTGAAATGTATTTTGGCAGCAGCAGGAATCAAAGGGGAAGGCAAAGTTGCAGTCAGTACACTGGTCCTTATTTCTCAGCTGCCCTATTGCATTTAAGGGATGTAGGTATGGGTTGGGGAAATAGGAAGATGGGTCTTGCTCTTTCAGGAGGAGGAGTGCAAGAAGAGAATGTCAGTATCAAAACACTTTAAATAATATAAACAGTTAAGGAATCTTTGGACAGAAACATTGAAAAGCTGCCTGTCAAATGAGTTGGCTAAATTTAAGATTAATTTGTTTCAGTGGTGCTTCATCCACACTTAGCTTCACTGCATAGTTAACACTCATTGTCTGGTCTTCTGGAGAGTCTTGCCTCACTTTCATATCATTGTGTTACTGTGTTATGAATTACTGGAAACAACCTGCCACCCTGGATTTAAAGTCTATTTCCTGTATTTAAGAAAGTATTGTAAGTGCAATGGCATTTTGCAAGTCGTAACCTAGTTTTATAGTTGCGATTCATGTGTACAGTCTGTCACCCATACACTGAAAACATGAACAAATGCATGACGTTGAGAAGATTATTCATCTGATATGAAGACCAGACTAAGGATCTTGAATGGTAATGTACTGGTAGAACCAACCTGGAGGACAAGCTGACCTCAACATTTAGGGTGGGATGGAATGCTTTAAACTAAATGGGCATACAAAAGTCTCTTCCTGTTCTAAAGAGAAAGTGTAAAACACATTGCAGTCCGTGCTGTAGTGGTAGACCTGTTTCAGCCATCCGTGATAGAAGTGTTGTAATCATGGCCGAGTGGTTAAGGCGATGGAGTTTGAAGACAAAAGTGGGAGTGAAAAGCAGGAGTTAAAATGTGAGGCATTGGGCTAGATATGTTCCTACCAAGGTTGCAGTAGGGAAGGTCAAGTGTTTAGATCTAGTGAGTTGTCCCTCTGTGGGATAGGCCAACAGCTGTGAATTCTTAAATAGTGCAGAAAACAACCAGTCCATAGTCAATCCCTCTGTGTCTGAACTCGATGGGGAAGAGCACAGGGGTACATGCCAAGAATGCTGCCATTTGCTGAGTATGGATTTAGACACTTGCTTTAATTCCTTACACACCTGTCTTACTGCGCACATTAATATACATGTGACTCTAATAAGACCTAAGTTGATACTGATTTAATGCATCTGAATGAATAAATACATTACTGCTTGCCATTTTCTCCAAAACTGACGTGGTATATTCTTTAAAGTGGCATAAGATTAAAGAGCAGTAAAACTTTCCTTATCCAATGGCAATCAAACACAAAATCTCAATAAGTTGGAAAAGCAAAGAAAAGAAAGGTTACCATCCTGAATCTACAGCAGTATGCAAAAGGCTAAAATAGGAAGACACTGTTTACATAGCAGCCATTGCCAACTAGTAGACTACGTTCCTCTGATTTTTGATCACCTTTGGTTAAGTTGTTTCAGAACATTGCTTATATCATAAAAGAAAAGAGATATATATCAGCATCCATGGAGGGAGGAAAAGCGTCACTGTCAGATACTGCAGTGAAATGCTGATGGCATTTACTTGCTAAAGTGATAACGTTTGTGATCCTAGCCATGTCTGTAAATTCATGTTAGACAAGAGCTTCATGGAAAACACCTCCAAGCACCTAATCAATACTTGACCTAATGATACAGAAAAGAAACTCAGAAGTGTTGTTGTGAGCAGGTCTGACTTGATGTATTATGTCTTGCAACTAACAATTCACCCTGTACAGGAGAGTTCAGCATGATTCAAGAGAGAGACAGAGATTTTTTTTTTTAGCTTGTTAAGTTTGCAAATGCATGAGGCCCTTGTTGTTACGTGCTTATTTCTTGGGAAGGCAAGGAATTCTGTTTTTTTTCTTCTTGTTCCAAATCAAGAGTATCAGCAGTTAAGGATAAATAGATTAAGATGCCTTAAAAGACAAAGGAGGCGGTTACGTATTTGTGGGTTGTTTCAAGCAGAAAAGGCCAAAGATTTAAAGCGAAAAGGCATTGTAAAGATCTTAAAAAAAGGTCTGTTGTGGGGCTCAAAGGAAGATGTCCAGATTTGTATCTGATAACTTGCTGATAGTCCTTTATGGTCAGCAAATGCTTTTTGCAGTTTTGCAATAGGGGAGGTTTCTCTATAAACTAACGTTTTGGCTTGGAATGGATGTCATCTACTGTTTATACTAAGTTGTGTTTTTATGTTCTTTATGTATGGTGGTTTAAATTTTGTTACAGTATCAAGCTTTCAGAAATGTTGAGGTCTTCAGAGCTCCACTCATCAACTACTGCCAGCTGCAGCACACATATGTTAATTTTGGGGTATTTATACAGTGGCACAAAATTAGCTTTTTATGGCTTGCTTTTGACACCAGTTATCTCCCCTGTATCCCAAGGAAATAAATGCTGTTCATAAGCCCCACTGCTAATGATTATTTGTGTCCTAGATTTGATTCTGTCTCCACCTGCAAAGCTTGTGACTTGGAGCAGTTTAATTAACCAGACTAATAAACCAATGTTGCTTCCATATACATTCACTTGTGTTAAGTGACTACCTAGCTAACAATAAAAACAAATACTTTCATACTTAAATAAACATGGTGTAGTTCTCCTGGAAACTTAGACAGGTTACTGGCAGAATTATCACTATATAGATGGAATCTCTGAGTCGCCCTCTGGTAGGCCGAGCTACATAGATAACCTGTATAACAAGGATACCCTTTTTGGCAAGGACAGATATAGTGCTGAGTCATCCCTGAAGTAAACTAGGTAGCAGGCAAGTATCAACCATTTTAGATACCTGTCCCTAAAATGCAGACTGTACTTTGCAATTCCAGATATTTATCCCCCTACTTTTTCAATGGAATTGACTCTGAGGAATCCCTATCCTCTCCCTAAGTTTGTAATGATCCAGTTAATAATCTTATCTACAGAACGGAAACAAATCTGATGTTGTTCTTGTCTAAATTTCACTTTGGCTGATCAGTGTCCCTGAATGCAGTATTCTGACGTTGCAATTACTGCATTACTGCTGTATCAGACTCAGTTTGTGATACAAAGCATCCATGCAAAATAAAAAATTGCCATGAAATGGGTAAATAAAAGCCCATATTTCATTATAGCCTAGTTAGACAGTGAGAAGATGTAGCTATCCTGATATACTTGTAAGATTATATCATTTAAATAATGCAGTGATTCAAAACGGACCACAGACATGAAATAAAAAATATACAAAGAGAATCCTGAGGATTTTTGTTCTTTATTTCAAAGCCTTTTAGTATAATTTCCTATTACCTGCAATGGGTTAAGACTGCAAGTGCTGTCCTTGTGCTTATTTTACTGGTTACAATGGCACTTTAGTTTGTGAACCTTTGTCATAATTTGTGTGTGCGTATGTATATACATATATATATATATATGTGTGTGTGTGTGTGTGTGTGTGTGTGTGTGTGTGTGTGTATGTATATATATATATGTTGTGTGTATGTATAATACACACATATACATATATATGTGTGTGTGGGGTATATATATATATATATATATATATATATATATATATATATATATATATATACATATTACTGATTATGACTATGACCATAAACATGTTTACTGTGCTTGTTGAAATACAAATGCCCTTTTAAAATTCCTTCCTGGCATGTTTGTACAGGATATAAAGCTATCTGAGTCATATTTTCTGCAGTACAGCATGCTAAGACTTCACTCTCTTCTACAGCAAATACTATTTAATTTATATTATTAGCATAGTACAAGGCTTGCAAATACACAAACTGTTGGTATGGAGACAGACAGCAATGCCATTTGGAGTCTTAACTTGACAACACATGCTGGGCACACTGCTTACAGTACAAGAAAGGTGAAATTTTGTATGCTTCACTGTTTGTGCCTCCTCATAGTACCTTATCTATCTTGTATCTGCACGCATTGTTAAAACAACATGTATTTTTCTGTCTGGCTGCCGTATAAATATATGTTTACACAGATTACCCCAAAGGACTCATTTCTGAGGTTGCCAGACTGCAGGTGTCCTAGCGATAGAACAGATATGTCAACAATGTGAATCTTATGAATTTCCAGTTACAGATTTTTGTTTTGTTTTTCTGATAATTTTAACCATATCCACCTTGCTAGGATGATATTTAGGTGTGTATATCTGTTTGACTGTCTGTGTGTGTACACACACTCATAGACAGACATATGCTGTACATACAGAATTTAATGCTACCACTCACTACTACCAGCCTACGATCACACATTCTCATGCTCCCACCATCCTAAATGGCTTAACCAGCACCTTTCTTCCACAGCCTGCTGTCCCCTTTTTCCTAGCATATTTCTGGATAATTATCCATTCATAAGTCTATAGAACACATGCCATCCATGAAAGCACACTGTCAGCAGTCTGTAGCAAATGGATGCAGTGAAGACAAATTTTATTACTATGAACTTTGACAATAACAATAATGCTCTCATTTTAAAGTAAGATAGTTACAATTAGAGTAATAGCTTTCATTTTGTTGGCAATGACACACATTTTGCAGTTTGTGATTAGCCACTTTCATTTTTTTTTAGCACAGATTTGAAATTGGCTTGTTTGGTTTTAATAGAATGCTGCATGTCATGTTTTGTCAATGCTTCTTTATGTAGAGACACTGTGAGAAGGCACACTCAGTGGACCATTCTGGGAATATAGAGATACTTTTTTATTTATAAAGCTGTCACTAAAATGAATTCAGAAGTATGTTGTTGTTGTGTCTTTCGGCTTTTCCCGGTTAGGGGCCGCCACAGCGGAACTCCGGTCCGCTAATGATTGGCAGTAGATTTTTACATGCCGAGTTGCCAGCTCTGACGCACAACCTTCAACAAAGGTACGCCCATTCATGCATGTCTCCACACAGAAGATGCTCTAGCTGAGAATCGAACAGGACAACATCTTACTGTGAGGCGACAACGCTACCGAAACACCACCACTGCAGTATAGTTTGGAGTAATAATATGAAATGCACTTATTGGGTAAAGTGGGGGATGGAGCGCTGTAACTTCAAGGTTATCGTATGCACTCAGCAGTGCACTATTTTTAGGAGAATGTTTCCACAATGTATTGCTGATGTCTAGGAACAGTACCACACCATGCAACCGTTGTTCACAAAGTGACATTGATTCTGGAAGGCACTATACCAACTATGTACATATTTGCTGAGAAGATTTTCTTCTGTGAATAAATTCAGGTGCAAGGAAATCATCCAGTTCGGGGTGAAGATTTGCCACTGCGGGATTAGGACAAAATAAAATGAAAACATGATTTCCATCTCAATAGGGTTCCTGCCTTTTTAGTTGTCAAAGGGGGATATATTTTATATAATTATGAGATTTTGGATGGTAAAACATATTCCCATTAGGTTGAAAAAATATTTACACTTTAATGCTAAAAACAGAAGTCCCTGGTAGAGTATTGTAATGGTTTTCTGTTGTTGCATATCATACAGTATTTTAGTTCCA
Organism: Protopterus annectens; assembly: GCF_019279795.1. Classification (NCBI taxonomy): domain Eukaryota; kingdom Metazoa; phylum Chordata; order Ceratodontiformes; family Protopteridae; genus Protopterus; species Protopterus annectens. The sequence continues at coordinate 1,538,275,823 of NC_056739.1, read as the reverse complement.
TACAATATTTAGAGAATAGCTAGAAAATGTATTTTTCTCTTAAATTATCAGGACTTGAGTAGCACAGTAGTTAGAGTATTTGATTTTCTGGGGGCGGGGCTTCCATTTGGAGTGACATTTTGTGAAGTATTCATTTCCTTTTACCCGTGCTTATGTGAGTTTTTGCAATGCACTCCAGTTTCCTGTTGAATGTAAGAGTGAGCTGAATAAGCCTTCAAATTGTTCACAGGTGTGTGTGTGTGCGTGCGTGTGTACATGTGTGCACATTGTGCTTTGGAATGGTACATATTGTACAGGATTAGTCATCTGCCTTTTACCATTTGAGAGCTCGGACAGGATTCACCTCCCTCTGACCTGAGTAGGATAAACATGGGTTTTGGACAATGAAGGATTCACAGGACATTTTATCAGTTATCATGTTTCTTAATGGGACTTAGTTGTCCAAATCAGGAGGGTCATGCAAAAAGGAGAAGAAGGGGTAACTGTAGAACCATTCCCCAGTTTTTATGTTATTTTGATTTCTTCCAGCAAATAGGACAAATACTCCAAAAACTGAAAGGCAGAGATAAGTTGGTTATTAAAAAACAATAAAAAAAATGTATTTTTCAAAGACAGAACAGGATCAGCAGGGAAAAAGGTGGAATAATGAAAGCCACCAGCTGATGGCCCTTTTCAGTTCTCACAAAAAATAACTGAGTTTATGTACACAGCTGGTCTTGGCATTTTTGGGGCCTTTGGACACTTCCAGTCCAAGTATCATATGTACACAGCTGGTCTTGGCATTTTTGGGGCCTTTGGACACTTCCAGTCCAAGTATCATCGTGTCACTGCCATTTGTCCTAAGCAACCTTTTAGTTCATGCTGCAAAGCTTTAAGAGTAGGATGCATAAACTGAACTGCATCTACAATGCTGTTATATTAAGACAGACCTATGCACCACACTGTGTTGGCCCAGCTGAACTGGACAGTCACAGTGACTGGCATTTAGTTGCAATGATGTTACATTACAAAATCCTTTTATACAGGGTTGGCATTAAGTGAAATGGAGCAGTAAGCAAAGGCCTGCATGGTGCTCCTTAATGCCTACTGTTTAAACACAGACAGACAGACAGACAGACACACACACACACACACACACACACACACACACACACACACACACACACACACACACACACACACACACACACACACACACACACACACTCACACTCACACTCCAGATCCCAGGATCTTCACACCATGCACATTATTTGTTTTTTCCTTTTTTATATTTTACAGAAACTATGGCTTTCTAGATGCAATGATGAGCATTTTGATTTTTTTTAAACAGCAGCACCCCCATGTCTTTTCACTCAGTTAACCACAGCCTATAAGTCCATATCTTCATCAAGAAAATGGATGGCCTCATGGGCACCCACAAATTCATACACGAGATGGCCTCCCAACACCATTCTGATTACTTTTTTCTTCTTTCTCTCATTTTGTATTACCATTCAGCTCTTTCTGCATCCTTTTGACACACTCTAACTGGCCAAGATTTTGGTATAATAAGGTGGTGCTGCGGTAGCATTGTCGCCTCACAGTAAGACATTGTCCTGTTCGATTCTCAGCTAAAGCGTCTTCTGTGTGGAGACATGCGTGAATAGGCATATCTTCATTGAAGGTTGTACATCAGGGCTGGCAACTCGGTACGTAAAAATCTGCTGCCAATCATTAGTGGACCAGAGTTCCGCTGTGGTGACCCCCTAACCAGGAAAAGCCAAAAGATACAACAAATGTGGAAGAAATAACTGAATTAAGACAGGGATCTGAGAGGCCACTAAAGCCCAGAGGCCATGGGGTTAGAGATGCTATGAGGTGCGTTTTAGAGCATTTTCCCACTTTTTGATCATATGATTACATTAATAAAAATCACGAGCAAGAAAATAAGTTACGTCATTTTTTTTTCTTTCAGGGAAGAAATTAGTTGTAAATATGGTATAATGTTCAGTGCTGATGAAATGGTATTTCACAATAAACTGAAAAGACAGATGTTTGAGAGCATATAAAGGTTCTGCAGATAGTGTTTAATCCTCACACCTCCCCCAACCAAGAAGCACAGCTGGTTCAACTAGCACATTACCCCCTCAACTCTTCAAGTGAGCAGTAGAAAAACAAAGCTCTTCATTGGTGCTCAGGTCTATCCTAATATAACAACATTGTAAGTCATCAGCATATTACAGTTAGATCTACACCACCACATCCTAATATAACAACACTGTAAGTGATCAGCTTATTACAGTTAGATCTACACTCCATGTCCTAATATAACATTGTAAGTGATCATCTTATTACAGTTTGATCTACACCCCCATGTCCTACTATAACATCACTGTAAGTGATCAGCTTACTACAGTAGGATCTACACCACCACGCCCTAATATAACAACACTGTAAGTGATCAGCTTATTACAGTTAGATCTACACCACCACGTCCTAATATAACAACATTGTAACTGATCAGCTTATTACAGTTAGATCTACACCCCCATGTCCTAATATAACAACACTGTAAGTGATCAGCTTATTACAGTTAGATCTACACCCCCATGTCCTAATATAACAACATTGTAACTGATCAGCTTATTACAGTTAGATCTACACCCCCATGTTTTAATATAACAACACTATAAGTGATCAGCTTATTACAGTTAGATCTACACCCCCATGTCCTAATATAACAACATTGTAAGTGATCAGCTTATTACAGTTAGATCTACACTCCCATGTCCTAATAAAACAACATTGTACATGATCAGCTTATTACAGTTAGATCTACACCCCCATGTCCTAATAAAACAACACTGTAAGTGATCAGCTTATTACAGTTAAATCTACACCCCCGTGTCCTAATATAACAACATTGTAAGTGATCAGCTTATTACAGTTAGATCTACACCCCATGTCTTAATAAAACAACATTGTAAGTGATCATCTTATTACAGTTAGATCTACACCAACAACTCTTCCACTGAAGAGCAAAACAAGTAAAAACAGACGTTTCTTCTACTGGCACACCAACTAGGTGGCCAGATGCACAACACTCCCACGTCATCTTGACCCAGACAGGTCTGAAGCTCAACAAGGCCAAATGTTAGACTGGCACTGCATTCTTGAAGAACAAGGGTCAATTACATACTGTATATGGGTTACAGATAGTTACTGAAAAAGTTAATTCGACAACGAATGTGCAAACTCTTACTGACACCCTCTTTCTTACATGCGATTTTTGGGCATGATACACTGCCTGGTAAACTTCAAAGTACAATAATCAGAACAAAAATACATCTAACAAAGTTGATTGAGTATGATACAGACAGAGAAAGTTAAAGGTTTCTGTAACTGATGCACCAATGTTAAAGTAAATTGATGCAGTCTTGTCAACTAGACTGCAAGTGGAATACAGGTGTAATTGCAGGAAAGGAAGGCAGACTTACACCAGGAGTACTGACCTTTTGAATAGTTCCTGTGTTGCCCTTCTTGGATAGAAGGAAGCTTCTTTGTTCACCAGTGGGAGTGGGGAGCTTTCAGCAGCCTATCTGTCCCTGGAGGAGTGACCTCAGCACAAGAATCTTGTAGTTTATTGGCCGTTTTGGGCCAATTTCTAGCTCTTTAAAGTTCCCTGTATAAAACCCCAGTTTGGCGCGGCTTTGCACGATTTTGCGCATAGCACAGCATTGGGCAGCACCACTTAGCCAGGCTTAAACCATTCTCGGCTCCACAAAGTCTGCTCTTCACTTTTTCCCTTAGACCTGATCTATTCTCTCAAGTAAGAACATTATTCTAAACCTATAACCTAGCACTGCTCTTACAAGCAATTATATAAGTTAGCACTAAAAAACTAATAGCACTACATCCTCATACACTCCCTAGGAATACTCGTTCCCCTTTTGGTCCTTTTTGCCAACATTAAAGGAGTTACTTATACTATACCGGCATGTCCAAAGGTCAGTTGCCAGCTTCCTCTCCAGTCCAGCTGGTGAATCTGGGAATCCTGAGGCAATGTTACAACTGCCTCATGTACACAGACAACCCTCTCCTCCTCCCAACAAATACTAATATATGTGAGAGATGCAACCATATAGCCAAACTGGAGGCTAAGCTCTCTCAACGCAATACTGGCCCAGCCAGTCAGGGGGAGAAGGTAACCATACACACCACAAATCCAGTCACACATAGACCTACCACATCATCAAATCAAACACATAAACACACTAAAACATACTCGGAGGCTCTAAATACAAATCTGCCTAAACAGCAGAGACCTCCAAAGCAGACATCCAAGCAACCTCTACCGCACAACAAAAACAAATGAAACACATACTTCACAAAATTAGTGTGCCAAACAGTCAAAGCCCTTAAGGACAAACAACACACCTGATACACTTGTAATAGGTGACTCTATCATCAGGCACACTGACGTCCCACTTACCAGGCTGAACAAGGAGAAGGTCATGGTGAGCTGCCTGTCAGGTGCCAGGATCCGCCACATAACACAAGCACTCAGGTCACTCCATAGCAAGTACAAATATGACTCTGTCATCGTCCATGCTGGTGTGAATGACCTGAGCCGTACCTCCCTGGACTACATGAAAAGAGCCATAGAGGAGCTCTCAGATCATGTAGCCCAGACAGGTATGACCCTGACCTTGAGTAGCATTTTACCCTCACCGAAAATGATGCCACAGTATAAAGACAAAATTATCAATTTTAACAATTGGCTAAAGTTCTGGTGTCATTCAAAGGGGATCCAGTGTCTATCAGCCTGGGATGACATGCTCGAAAAGCCACACTGCTTCGCTAGGGACAGCTTGCACCTGTCACCTCTGGGCTTTCGGATACTGGCAAAGGCTCTTGCCACCCCCATAGTGCCGTTTTTAGGCAAGGCTCACAAGACAAACCCACCTCCATAGACAACACAAGGAAAAACAAACTAAGGGTATTGCTACTCAACACCAGAAATCTAAACCATAAAATGCAAGCACTCGAGGCTCTCCTCTGCATGGAGAAAATTGATGCCTGTGCAGTAACAGAGACCTGGTTCAAGGCTCCCGAGAAAACCCCAGTACTACCAGGTTATACCTCATACCATGCTTTTCAGCCCCAAAACTCAGACCGAACCACAAAAGGAGGGGGAGTATCCATATTCATCAAGGATACCCACACCTCCAGGTTAGTGGCACTGCATGAAGCATCAGAAACCATCCATGTGCAACTAACAGTAAGCAAAACTGCATTTCAGTTTATAGCCTGCTACAGACCACCATCCCAGACTCTGGAACCTCACATGGCTTTCCTGAGAACATTGGAGAATATGAATGTCTCTCCAAATACCTTTATATTGGGGGACTTCAACTACCCAAGCATAGACTGGGAACACTACTCAACCCTAACAGCCTAGCCCAGAGGTTCTTGGAATTTATAAACTCAAATGCTATGGAACAACTGGTCACCATGCCTACAAGAGGTGTAAACATACTTGACCTGGTCATCACAAACATGGGGGCACTGTGCTCTACACCAGAGGTACACCCCTCATTGGTAAGATCAGACCACAAATTAGTCTTGCTGGACATCCACATCCCGACCCCACCACCACCCCAAAAAAACACAGTAAAAAACATCTTCAATGCTAATTTCACACTCCTCAAAACTGAGGTGAAATCACTCAAGGCCCCAGGGCCAGTGGAAACTACGGCCCAAACAGCAGAGTCCTATATAAATGCATTCTATGGACATCTTCAAGAATGCATGGATCATGCAATCCCATATAAAACCAAGACCCAATCCTCCAAAGGCAGACGTCCTGTCTGGTGGACCATGGCCATAAATAAACTATACAACAAAAGGAGAAAGCTACTGCAGGATAGAGCAAAATCCCTCAATAAGAAGGCATCACTGATCAGTACCAGCAAAAAACTACGGTCCCTCATAAAATCTTCCAAGGCCAGCTTTGAGAGAAAAATTGCACAAGACACTAAAGATAACCACAAGGCTTTCTTTAGTTATGTTAGAAACCTGGTTGGCAACTCCCAGATATGCTCGGAGTTAGTCCAAAATGACAAACAATACACTGAACCCACAGACATTACCAACATCCTGGCGGACAGGTTCAGTGCAAATTCCCCCCCCTTCCCCCCAAAGGAGCATTTATCTACCCCAGCAGAGAGTCGTCTCCCTGTCATCACAGATGCTCAGGTGGGAGCCGCCCTCCCCAAAGCAAAAAACACAGCATCAATGGGACTGGACGGTGTCCCGGGCTACGTCCTACAGGGGCTCCAAGAGGAGCTAAAACCTCATATTAGGCTACTGTTCAATCTCAGCCTTTCTACAGGTTATGTACCCAAGGAATGGCTTACAGCAACAGTGGTCCCACACCACAAAGGTGGAGCCTCAATGGACCCTATGTTAGAAAAATATGTATTCACATATAAGCTGCTAGAAAAATATGTATTCACATATAAGCTGCTAGAAAAATATGTATTCACATATAAGCTGTTAGGAAAATATGTATTCACATATAAGCTGTTAGGGAAACATGTATTCAAACATTCAGACATATGTAAGTTGTGTGGTCAGATATATATAAATGAACTTGAACATATATGAAGTGCAAAGATTGAAAAATAGAATAATATGTAATGCATTTAATTCTGTTTTACTAGAATGATAGTAGAAATAAACTTGCTTGAAGCATAAGCTGCAGTGTGATTAGAAACTTGGCCTTGGCAGTTACCAGCTCGGCTGGCTCATGTCTGTCAGTGAAAGATTATTTTGCAAAGTTAGAAAATAATGAATCTGTGTGCATGTGTATCTTTTTCTGCTTCCACCAGAAGAATGGCCTTGTGCGCACTATCAGAGATAATGTCCAGCTGGTGAACAGAGAGACAAAGAAATGTATTAAAGAGACATTCATCCATTGTATTCGAGCTAATCTAAGAGCCTTGAATTGGCTACATCCTCGGAAGGACACTGTGACTGACCAGGTGCTTTGCAAGGCTGTAATATTCTCATGGGAAAGTAACTTTTCAAAAATTGTAATATCAGCATTTTTCTTATGAATGGTCATGATGTAAAGACCCTGTCACTGACCACGTCAGTGAGGTGGGCAAAAGCTGATTGTAAAACATATAAAATGTCAGGTGTTTCCTGAATAAAGTTAGACAAAATTCTGTACAAGTTTGTGTATGGTTTTTTGCCTCCTAATGTACATTAGAGTATATGTATAGTAGATACCTGAGAAACCTGCATTACTGTTTGTTATTGACTGTCATTTTAAAATGCCAAATGATTTTTACAGTCTGATTTTAACAATTTATCTAACATTTTGGTCCTAATCGTGCGAATTCCTTGGTAAGCTGCAGGTCAGAGTATATAGGTGGCACTGAAACCTGCGCAGAAGAAGGAAAGACCTCCGACTGAATTGTCGTATGTAAAGAGGCTGTCCACTTGTCTGATCTGTGGCCGAAAAGCGGAAAACTGGATCCTAAAAAGAAGCATAACAGTAAGCGGGAGGCTCGGGTAAGCAGAATTCCCCTCTTTGTTTTTGTTTTAGATCAGGGACCAGGTTACACTGTGCTATTGCTAAGGTTTATGATAGCAGGGAGAGAGGTAGTCGAAGTATTGTATCTTGAGTCATAGATCAGGGAATAAACAAAGCAAAGTAAAACAGTTATTCTAGACACTACTGTGGATACGGGGAATAAGATACCACGTGGTACAAGAGAAAGGGTTACGTAACAGTTCTTTTTTTTTGAAGAGACATGGGAAATGAATGCACTAAAGGGTCACGTGACCCACCCCTAACAGAAGACGCAAAGTATATGCAATTGCAAAGAGCAGATAATGTGAGACATTTTTCAAAATGGGTCAATAAGTATGAATTTGATGGTAAATTAGATAAAATATCACTAGTAAAACTTTTGAAACAGTTAAAATCTGACGCAGAGGGTCAGGCAAAAAAACAACGACAGTTGGGCGTTCCTCAAGCACATAGGTGGATTGAGGAAGTGAACCGAAGGGAACAGAAAAATAAGAATGCAAAAGCATTATTTTTAGATAAAGAGGATAATAATACAGTAGTAGCATCGGCCCCTCCCCCACCACCTCCTCCGATGCCTTACTTAGAATATGAAGCGGGAGGGCGGGCTGGACCCCCCCCACGTTATCCGGAGACAACAGGGGTATTCAGACATCCATTTGTAACAGAACCTATCGAAACTAGATCCCGAACACGTCAAACACTTATAGATGTTCAACCAAGCGGAAATTCATTAGATGAGAGTGAGGAAATCTGTCCATTAATTGAAGTACCAAACCCACAGGCAGGACAGGAGGGCCAGGCCTCAACTCTCTTAGTGTATAGACCGTGGACACCGGAAGACATCCGGAAAGCTACAGAGGGAATTCCCCATCCAAAAGTTAACTTTGAGAAATTTGTACAAGATTTACAGGGTATGAGATTGAGTTACCACCTGAATGGGGAAGAGGTAGAAAAAGTAATTAGACAAATTTTAGGTCCGGACTGGCACATGATTTGTGGCGCCTGGAATGCCCGTGACGCGCAACTCAGGCCACTCCTACATAGTGACGCAGAACTAGATACTAGATTGAAGGGTCTTACAGACCGCATTACTGAAAAATGGAAACCTAGAGCAGATTGGACTTGTATTAACCAATGCGTGCAACAAGATAATGAAACAGTAGACGCATACTATGGTAGATTATTAGAATGTTTCAATAACCATAGTGGTATGACTATTCCTGAAAATCAAAAAAATGATAGCTCATATGAACAACAGTTGAAGAATGCATTTTTAAAAGGTTGCATTGCCCCTATCAATAGCTTCGTCACGAAGCATATGATAGATCACCGAACGAGTAGGCTCCAAGCCTTGTTAGAGTATGCTAGACATGCCGAAAAACATTTTAACAGTAAAAAGAAAAAGAAAACGCAGGTCTTCACAGCTGAAGACGGTGCGGAAGTTTTTGTAGTACAAACAGCCAAAAAGGGTAAGCGAAATGCTCAGGGTAACAAACGTTCTGACAGAAACTCAGAGTTCTATGAGGACAGGAAAAAAAGAGGTGAGTGCTTCAATTGCGGTAAGAAGGGACATTTGGCAAGGGATTGCAGGAGTAAGGCACCCGTGGAAAAAAAGGATAAGGATGATGAGGATTGACTAGATGGCAGTTATACTGCTCAACAGTCATTAGGAGAGACTAATGAGCAGGGGAATAATGTAAATACCTTAGAAGGAACAAATGACATGCAACCGGATGTAGAAGTTGGGGAAAGTGAAGTTTTGGACTTGGCACTACTGAGCTTGGAGCTCTATTTAGCAGACACTAAACCGGAAGTTACACTTCTGGTGGAAGGGAGAGAAGTCAAATTTTTGTGTGATTCAGGAGCATCACGAACTTTGATACACCCTTCAAAGTTACCGGAACATTCTGAGTCACCCGATTATATATTAGTGAAAGCAGCAAACGGACAACTGTACAGGGAACCACTTTCCCATGATATAGCAATAACTGATCCTGTCTCGGGTATAACCCAGAGAAGTAAAATAGTACTTTCTGCCAAATGCCCCATGAACTTATTAGGAAGAGATCTCATGCAACTTTTTGGCATAGCAGTAGTCCCTACCATGAAAGGTATGGAGGCACAGAGACAAACTGATGCTTTTGTGGTACGATCGGAGGGTGAGGCCTATTATTGGTACAGCCAGGACCTGGTTACAACCGGTCCAGGGCAGTGACCAAGGAACTGATGAATGTAGCCACCAGCAAGATGCTTCCCCTCGATGTTGATCAACAACATTTGTTACATTGTACCCTATATTATTGCAACTCATCAGGGCCTGATTAAGAATTTGAACAAAATTGTTCAGGAATCCCGCAAATAGATTAATACTACGGACTTTATACTGGGACACTGAGGGCAATAGTGTGGTGAGTTGTTCATTACCTCAGGAGTTCTTGGAATTGTACAGATCCAATAAACTACCGCATGTTAGCCTAACCAAAAACAGGAATGTTAGGTGGGTAGACTTGGGTGACAAAGTGACAAGATGGGAGAAACTGACTGACTTAGAGTTATCGGACCTAGGAGTACAGAAACAGAAACTAAATTGGTTAACGCAAGCACGCCCAGCTGTACACTTACAACAGAGTGAAGACAGCTGATTGGCGTTCTTGATAGAAGAAGAAGAAAAAGCCTTGAGTAAAATACCAAATGTTCTTTGGTCAACAGGGAAATCGGATGTAGGGCTTATTCGAACGGCAGGGCCAGTAATTATTACACCAAAATCGGCCTTTAGACCAAGAAAAAGACAATATCCTTTGAGCAAGGATGCGGAACAGGGAATCAAACCTATCATAATGGCATTGCTTAAGAAAGGGATACTGGTAGAATCCTTGGATTCACCATGTAATACTCCTCTGTTTCCTGTTAAAAAAGCAAACGGGAAATGGCGGATGGTACAAGATTTACAGGCTGTAAATGATGCGGTAATACCAAGGGCACCTACGGTGCCAGACCCACATACCTTGTTAAATGATTTGAAGCCGCAACAAAATATTTCACCGTGGTAGATATTAGCAATGCGTTTTTCTCAATACCTATACACCCTGACAGCCAGCATTGGTTTGCATTTACATTTCAGGGCAAAAGGTATACACACCCGACTACCACAGGGATATAGTGAAAGTCCAACAATATTTGCACAAGAGATGGCTAGCAACCTGGCGGGATTTTCTCCACCAGGCGGCAGTCAAGTATTACTTTATGTAGATGACATCTTGCTTGCAGCCCCTACCCAGCAGCAATGTAGGGAAGACACAATAGCATTGTTGAAATTTTTGGCTGAGCAAGGGCATAAAGTGAATAAACACAAATTGCAACTTTGGAAAGAGCAGGTTAAATACCTGGGATATGTGATATCCAAAGAAGGTAGAACATTAGATGAAGATAGGAAAACAGCAATCTTACAAGCACCTAAACCAACTACCAAAAAGGAAATGATGTCCTTCTTGGGAACGACTAATTTTTGTCGAAGTTGGATACCGAATTATGCTTTGAAAACGGCTCCATTGGCTGATTTAATATTTAAAACACCAATGGCAGCACAAGAAACACTGCATTGGACATCGGAAGCAGAAGCAGCTTTTTGCAGACTAAAGCAACTGGTAGTTTCATCGTTAGTTTTAGGGCTTCCAATTACCATAAGAGATTTTTCCAGACTGTAGATTGTAGGCGGGGATATATGACGTCAGTACTGACGCAACAACATGGCAGCAAGCAACGCCCCATAGCTTACTATTCATCACAGTTAGATCCGGTGGCACGATCATTGCCACCCTGTGTACAAGCAGTTGTTGCAGCAGCTATGGCAGTGCAAGCTTCGGCCTCAGTGGTATTGTTTCATTCTCTCACGTTGAGAGTACCTCATGCAGTTGCGATAATTTTACTGCAAGAAAAAATAGCATTTTTGTCCCCTGCCAGACATCTCTCTTGTATGACCATACTATTGAGTCAACCTCACATGACGATTGAACGATGCACAACATTAAATCCATCGACACTACTTCCGATTCCTGTAGATGGCACACCACATAGTTGCCTACAGGAAATGGAACAAATAACCACACCCAGACAAGATCTCACTGATGTGCCTTTAGCCGATGCAGGGGTGACATTTTATGTGGACGGGTCCTGTAGACGAGGACCTACAGGAAAGAACCTAGTGGGTTATGCAGTAGTGACAGATAATGAAATCATAGAAGCACAACCCCTGCAACATAACCTGTCTGCTCAAGCAGCAGAATTGATAGCTTTGACACGTGCTTGCACTCTAGCGAAAGACAAATGTGTTAACATATATACTGACAGCCAGTATGCTTTCTCTACAGTGCATGTCTTTGCACAACAGTGGAAGAACAGGGGAATGATAACATCTACTGGCAAACCGATTAATCATGCACAATTGATTTTGGACCTGTTAGATTCTATTCAGTTACCCACTAGAATAGCTATTTGTAAATGTGCAGCCCATACCAAACAACAAGACAAAATTTCAAAAGGGAATGCTCGGGCTGATGCAGCTGCAAAGCAGGCTGCCTCAGACCTAGAAACTGTGTTTTCAAATGAAGAACTACAACCTTCTGAGACTCTAGATTTAGAAATGTTAAAAACAATGCAGACATTAGCTACAAAAGCAAAAAAGCAAAAGTGAATAAAACGAGGAGCAATCCTTGAAGAGGGACTGTACATCTCCAAAGAGAAAAAGCCAATATTGCCATCTAATTTATTTAGATATGCAGCTTTGTTGAGTCATGGGCAGAGCCATGTCTCAACAGGGGGGATGGTACAGTTAGTTAACAAAACATTCCAAACATACGGATTTACGAATTATACACAAAAATTTTGTGCAACATGTCATATTTGTAGCAAACATCATGCACAGGGAGCATTTAAACCGAAGCGAGGGAGCTTTCCGACACCACCCTATCCGTTCCATACTATTTGTATGGATTTCATAGAACTGAATAAATGTGAAGGGAAAAAATACTGTTTAGTGATCATAGATATGTTCTCAAAATGGGTAGAAGCTTTTCCGACCAGGAATCCGGATGCAGCAACAGTAGCAAAAGCCTTAGTAAAAGAAATCATTCCTAGATTTGGCATACCGGAAAGAATTTATAGTGACAATGGAACACATTTTGTTAATCAGACAATACACCAGCTTGGGAGATTCTTTGGGATTTCTTTGAAGAACCATTGTGCCTATCACCCCCAGTCAGCAGGACTGGTGGAGAGGTACAATGGAATTTTGAAAAACAAGTTGAGAAAATTGATGAGTGAGACTCAAAAGACTTGGATTTGCTGTCTGCCTTTAGCACTGCTGAGCATGAGAACTGTTCCAAATGTAATGAGAACTGTTCCAAATGTAAGGGGTTTGACCCCTTTTGAGGTAGTATTTGGAAGAGCATATTGTGTGCCACAATGGAAGGCCCTCATGCCTGCAGAGCTGGAGGCCGATAGCTCATTAGCTAGTTATATGAAGAAATTGTTAACAAATAAGACTGTTTTGCAGTTGAACTCTTTTTCAGACAAAAAAGAAACAAAACCGGAGGCCGTGCTGACCCCGGGGTCCTGGATCTGGCTGAAAGTCATCAAAAGAAAGAACTGGGCGAGTCCAAAGTGGGAAGGTCCGTACCAGGTACTATTGGCAACACCTACTGCAGTAAAAATTGCTGAGAGATCATCTTGGGTTCATTTGACGCACTGTAAACCACTCAAAGAGTTTAAGTTGGACAAACATTTTTTAACTGACATACCACAGAAACAGGATGGCCAGAGGCAGGGTGAATAAAAATGCAAAACAACCCCAAAGACATTGGTTCACTGGCCTACTGATCATACATTTATTAACCATGTTTGTAGTGACCTTTTTGTTGTTATGGTTTTTCTTGCGTATAACTACAGAAGTGAAATTGATAAAACGTGATGATGAACTGGCTATAGACTGGCACCCGAACTTCAACACATACCTGGCTATGAAACGAGTCTATGTAGAGACTATGAACGTTTCGAATTGCTGGGTTTGTACTGCAATACCCACAGCATATGGAGGACTTTTAATGTCTGCTGTCCCCCTGGGGATAAATGAAACTTGGGAAAACCTATTTGACACGGGTACTGTGAGATCACAAGACAAAGTGGCATTATATTTACCCGTTACTCAGAAAGGAATTGTTTGCTTTGTTAAAAATAATACACTCCAGGTTGGTTGGAGTAATTGTAACATAACTGTGTCTTACAAATGTTATATAAAACCTGTAGACCAAGGTACTAGTTGTAGCTCGAACTATGGTTCGTATTTAAGCCTGATGAAAACAACGTTGAGAGATGTGCAAAAAACTCCTGAAATATATAGACAATTATCTGTTATAGATAAAAAAATGTTTCATTCAGGGTTAACCCGCATCAGTACTAAAGTAGAAAACTGTTATTTTGTTTGTGGGAAAAAGGCCTATAAATGGTTACCTGAGAATTGGTCCGGCAGTTGTTTTTTGGGTTATCTGGTTCCAGCCATAAGACATACTGCAGAATTACCCCTGGGTAAAATACGCAATGTGAAAAATGCAGCTCAGCAAGCCGAGAATACAGTCAAAAAACCTGCTAATCCAGTGGGTAAGATTAAAGCAAGCTGGAAGGATCATTCGGCTGTGAAGGACAAAGAAAAACTAACCCATATGGACTTGAGTGACAGTGTTATATCCTGGGCTGGAATATTCCCAGCCTACGGAGCAGTCAAATCGATTTGGGAACTGAGGAAATTGTCAAAACTCCTCGAAGTAATGAGCAATGCGACTTTTTCCGCTCTTGAACTTGTGACTGATGAAATGAATGCAATGAGAACAGTCGTACTACAGAACCGAATGGCTCTCGACTTCACCCTAGCGGCGAGAGGTGGTACGTGCGCGCTTATCAAAGAAGAATGCTGTGCGTACATTCCAGACAACCAACATGAAATCAATGATCACCTGGAGGTAATACAGCAGGTGTCAGCAATGGCAGAACCAGGCCCAAACCCACTGACGAACTTTTTCCAGAATCTATTTGGGGGGGTGGGGGTCGGTCCTTATGAATATTCTGATTGCAATTTGTGTAGTACTGCTCATAATTGGAGCATGTGTCTGCTGCGGGATACCCTGTATGAAAAAATTAGTTAAAGACCTAGTTGACATATCAGTAACTGAAACTATGTACCAAGACATGGAATTAAATTTGTTGATACCAAGCGAAAGCCTATCTGAAATATAAAACCAATGACTTACTTAGCTGAAAGTCCTTGAAAGGAAAAAGCTAAGAAATGAAATGATGTTGTTTATGTTTCAAATAGAATGAAATGCATTAACAGGAGGGAGAATGTTAGAAAAATATGTATTCACATATAAGCTGCTAGAAAAATATGTATTCACATATAAGCTGCTAGAAAAATATGTATTCACATATAAGCTGTTAGGAAAATATGTATTCACATATAAGCTGTTAGGGAAACATGTATTCAAACATTCAGACATATATAAGTTGTGTGGTCAGATATATATAAATGAACTTGAACATATATGAAGTGCAAAGATTGAAAAATAGAATAATATGTAATGCATTTAATTCTGTTTTACTAGAATGATAGTAGAAATAAACTTGCTTGAAGCATAAGCTGCAGTGTGATTAGAAACTTGGCCTTGGCAGTTACCAGCTCGGCTGGCTCATGTCTGTCAGTGAAAGATTATTTTGCAAAGTTAGAAAATAATGAATCTGTGTGCATGTGTATCTTTTTCTGCTTCCACCAGAAGAATGGCCTTGTGCGCACTATCAGAGATAATGTCCAGCTGGTGAACAGAGAGACAAAGAAATGTATTAAAGAGACATTCATCCATTGTATTCGAGCTAATCTAAGAGCCTTGAATTGGCTACATCCTCGGAAGGACACTGTGACTGACCAGGTGCTTTGCAAGGCTGTAATATTCTCATGGAAAGTAACTTTTCAAAAATTGTAATATCAGCATTTTTCTTATGAATGGTCATGATGTAAAGACCCTGTCACTGACCACGTCAGTGAGGTGGGCAAAAGCTGATTGTAAAACATATAAAATGTCAGGTGTTTCCTGAATAAAGTTAGACAAAATTCTGTACAAGTTTGTGTATGTTTTTTTGCCTCCTAATGTACATTAGAGTATATGTATAGTAGATACCTGAGAAACCTGCATTACTGTTTGTTATTGACTGTCATTTTAAAATGCCAAATGATTTTTACAGTCTGATTTTAACAATTTATCTAACACCCTAGGAACTATCGCCCCATAAACCTGACTGGCCTAGTCTGCAAGGCCATGGAGCGGATCATCATGAGACTCATAAACAAAGACATTGTGGAACTACAGACACTAGATCCTACACAATTTGGCTTTGTTAAAGGCAGATCCTGCCTCCTGAACCTGGTAGATTTCTTCGAAACAGTCACCAAGGCCATAGATGAAGGGAAGGTAGTACACACTGCCCACCTGGACCTCGCAAAAGCCTTTGACACCATACCCTACTCTGGCATCATAGATAAGCTCTCCAGCCTAAATATCAACCCCTATGTCATAAGATGGGTTGCAAACTGGCTCAAGGACAGAACCCACATGGTCAGAATTGTGGGAGCTATGTCAGACTCTACACCTGTTACAAGTGGCGTCCCACAAGGCTCAGTCCTGGGACCGCTCTTGTTCGGTATATATTTTTCAGAGGTACAGGCCAACACGGGAGGACTATGGCTGACCAAGTTTGCAGACGACTGCAAACTGGGTGCCATAATTGACTCTCCAGCTGACACAGGCATCTTCCAAAAGGGTCTCACAGAGATAGACAACTGGTGCCAAAGCCATGGCCTGAAACTAAACGCCAAGAAGTGTACAGTCATACCCTTTGGGAAAAACAAAGTGCCCACAAACTACCATATAGGCGGAAATCAATTAAGTACGGAGGAAGTAATTAGGGACCTGGGAATTCAAGTTGATAGTAATCTCTCTTTTGACAACCACATTGCCAAAGTGGTTAGAAAGACCTTCTATATAGCCCACCTCATCATGAAAGAGTTCACATCTAGATCCAAGGAGGTCATTGTGCCCCTCTACTCATCCCTCATCAGACCCATAATTGAATACAATGCCCCGTTTGGGATGTACCTTACCCGTCACCTGCAGCAACTGGAGAGACCACAAAAGTACCTCACCAAGAGGATCAAGGGTCTCAAACAGATGACCTATGCTGCTAGGGTAAAGAAACTCCAACTCTACTCAGTTGCATACTGCCTACTTAGAGGCAATCTGTGCCTGACTTATAAAGCTATGTCCAACCCAGAATTAATGGACATGCTCCACCACAAAAAATCCAAATCCACTAGAACTACGTGCTCAAGTGATTTGAATCTCAACACAGAAATTAATAGGACATGCTGGAGAGACAGATTCTTGACCCAGAGGCTCCCAGTACTCTGGAATAGAATCCCAGTCCATATCAGGCAGAACCCCTCGCTGACTCTCTTCAAGAGAAATCTTGACGAGTGGATGGGAGATCGTAAGTTCACTCCGGGGATCACTTCTGTGTCACTGCTAGACAGAGGCTCAATAAAGTAACCAAAAATAGGGCACAGTAAAACCCATTTTTAAGGGGTGGCGTAAGCCAAATACACTCTGGCTAGGCTGATAAATGCCCTAGGGCATATAGCCTAGTATCAACCTATGAAAATTAACAAATCAGGCATGTTAAGAAAGAAATGCTAGTGCTTGCAACATAGCTTGTAAAAACTGTCATGACTACATCTATGGGAACAATATCACAGTAGAAATGTAAGGCACCATACTTTCAGGTAAGCGTGTGATGGATGTATCAAGTATCTTATGTACTGTTTCTGTAATATGTACCAAATCTGTGGAGTGTAAGTTATGTGGGTAGGTTGGAACCTGACTTTGGAGAAGTGTGTGTGTGTGTGTGTGTGTGTGTGTGTGTGTGTGTGTGTGTGTGTGTGTGTGTGTGTTAGGTTGGAATCTGACTTTGGAGAAGTGTGCGTGTGTGTGTGTGTGTGTGTGTGTGTGTGTGTGTGTGTGTGTGTGTGTGTGTGTGTGTGTGCGTGTGTGTGTATATCGAGTGCTTCCACATACTTCTTGATATGTTTCCTAATACACTTCTTTCATTGCAGATATGACATAGGTCACTTAAAAATCTGCTCTAGAAAGTTTGGTCATAATGTCTTCCACTCTGTCATTTATAATGGCCATCTACCTTCTTAGGAAGACAAGGAGATGGACTAAAATGCTTCCAGGTTAAAACAAAAAAATGACAACCTTTATTACAGGTTTCTTCTGTGGAACTACTTCAGGCATATGATCCTCATCTTCTTCCACAGATATCAGTTTAACAATTTCCGAGTAAAATGAGATGAATAACAGGTGGATCCATGGTGGACCTCATGAGTCTGAAACTCTATACAAGGAAGTACAATGCAGAGAGGAACTATAACAGGGAGGGTCTCTGTCCTTAACTACATCAGATTCCAAGCCCTCTAGGCTCACAGAATCCTTTTCACAAGGGGAAAATTGATGATGACAGAGATAGTACCCAACCATATCTCCATCAAGGAGCAGTTTGAAGTGTGAGGAGACAAGCAAATTAGAGGTGGGCATTGAGTGTCAGACCTGTCAGTGCTCACTGAACTGGATCAATAAGACTTTTATGACTCACAAATCAGTGTATGTATATTTGTTGAATACCTATTCTTCAAATCTACTAGTCATCGAACTGAGTTTTCAGTAAATATTTTCCTACGGTAAACCAACAGTTGGCCACCATTTAGAATATACCCTTTCCCCACTGTAGTGCAATCTCAAAATTGGAATATTTAGTTAGGGGGGGGTGCAGCCCCCACACTGGGGATGTGGGGGGCATAGATGTTAAGTTGTATGGTTTTGTTCACAGTCGCTAGAGTGGACTACCATTTGTTTGCCCTAAGAAAAATTTCACTAAAAAATCAGTTTGATGATTAGTAGCTTCAATAAACAGGTGCTCGACGAATAGGCGTTCGCTGATTTGTGATTCGACAAAGTGATACAGACTCCACTGAACTACAGTATGGAAGCAAACTTGGTATAGGTAAAGAGTGAAGTGGTCCCTGTATCAAACTATATACTATGCTTCTGAAGAGTAACCTCTGGATGTGTGAAATGAAAATCCAGAAATGTAGAAGAGCACATAATAAATCTGGTGCCTGGCCTTATGGGCACATTTGTAACAGGAGGAAATGACACAAATACCTCAATCCTAGCCAGAAAAGTACATCCTCTCTTCCTGAGTTTATACAAAAAGCCTGTGCAAATGTACTGAAGATTTGTACTTTATGAGCTGGCCAGGTACAGTATTGCTCTGGAAGGCTTTACATGGAAGGCTCAGAGCTGATAACTTGAAATGCATCTCTTTCAAGGTGATGACTACAGTGTACTTCTCACACTCATGTTCTCGTCAGTCAATGACCTGTCCAAGATTGACAGACTGGTCCCTCAATAGTAAAGTCTGTGACTCTGAAGAAAAGCAAAGTCATCACATAAGCAGACTCTGAAGGACAAGGTTTCAACAGCTGATTGGCCTACATATTGTATACCTTCTCTTGCCAGTCTGGCACTGACCACAGTTTAAGTGAAGAACCCTATGGCCAGTGCCTGTGCTAAGTACCCCATACAGTCCCCATCTTCTCACAGTCATGCAGGCCTCAAGCTTCTCTCACTAAATTTCTTACATCTGGCCGGAGTGAAGCTCAGAAACTTGTGTCACCAAGTTTGATACTGTGCTCCTTTCTCAGGCACTAAACACACTACTGGTGTACAGCCTGGCCACTGACTGCGGGGGCACTTTCAAAGTTTATATAGTCTGGCCACTGAACTTTGAACTTCCCTATTACATCTATTAGGAATTAATTCTCTACTTTGCAAGTGGCAGAGAACTGACAAATACACTCGTTAATCCAGCATGTAATGTTATAACACAGAAACTGAAGAGATTTCAGAAATGTCCAGATCTGGGCATGGCGTACTAGGAAAGTGCAACAGTTTTCCAGAGCAGTAGTCCCATGGAGTAGAACATGACCAATTATCAACCATAAAAGAGCATTCTTCTCTTAACAAGAGGCAACCCACCAATCACTGTGGTGTGGAGAAAGTTAGTTTTAAAAAACATCTGCAGTTGTTTATTAACAAGTTTTACACTCACATTCTCAGAGCATTTCAGGTTTATGACAAAAATGAAATGAAACAATCTCCCAACCACTACTGCAGTTAAACAAGAGAGCCATGGATCTAGCTAGGCTCATACACTGCAAGCCAAAGTGTAAAAATGTGTAAATTATTTTAAGAAGGCAGCATTATGCTCAGTACAAAGGAACCTAATGTCCCAGCTTTAAGCACTTAAATTAAATTAAAAGGGTGGAATTGAGCCAAAAAATAAGATGTGCCTGGAGTGATAAATGCATGCTATATTACTTGCTATCCAATTAATGGTTTCTAATGGAATAATTTTAGTATGCCTGCTGCATCGTTAGTTCTGTATTTGGCTACTCCTCAGCTTGGAGTGATGGTACAGTAACAGTATGAAAAATGGCATGAAATGCCAAAGATTCTGCCTACACCAGTATGGTTGTAGCCCATTAGTAAAAGGTAAAGAAAATACACACACACACATATATATGTGTGTGTGTGTGTATCCACTGCATGTGGGAAGGGATAACTGCACTACAAAAATAGCCATTCTACTTTGCAAAACAGAAGAAAATCTGGATTTTGCTGTGAAAAATGCTGGGAAATTCTAAACTTGGCATAGAAGAACTTTATATTTTTGCAGTGTGCAACCCAGAAACTCTGAATTTAGCTTAACAGCAAGTCCACTTTAAGTTCTACAAATCTGGGCTGCAACAGTAAGTAGTCAGTAATCTATTTTTTACAGGTTTTAGTGCAATAAGCACAGGAAATATAACATTAACACATTGCATACATGTAGCAGTAGAATTACAATTTTTTTAAGGAAGCCTTCAAATCAGGAAGTATTAGATGCAATAATTTAAGTGTTGCCTCTGTAACCTTGTGTAAAGTTATTTCTCTCTCCTGATGATGGTTTAATAGGACCCTATGCAGAAGTTGTTTACTGATGAAGCTGTGATCCATCTGCTATTGCACTGCAATTTGCTCATGTTATTCTACATGGTGCATTTAAAATTAGATGAATACAGTCCAAACATTTTTCAGTCTGTCTTAAAATGATTTTTTTCCATGAATAAACTTGAGGGCTTAGTTAAGGCCAACATGATACACGTCGACTGTTAACTTGTGCAATGTTACCAGTTTATTAAACTTATTTATGCATACAGTGCAGTTTAACATATGGCTGCTAATACTTTTCTCTTCATAAAAAAACTAAATTTCTTCACTGTTAGCACTTTCTTAACATAAGCTGATATAATTCATCCATGCAGAACGCACATGGGGTCGGGGTGTCACCAACAGTGACAAATCATCTACAGTCAAGGTATACACCACCGGGTGGCTAGCCCTGCCATGGTCATTCTTCCACACCAGACACTGGCACTCTTGGCCAATTTAGAGTGTCCAATCCACCTACTGCATGTTAGAATGTGGGATAAAACCAGAGCACCTGGAGGAAACCCACTGAATCCAGGGGGGACAAGCAGACACCGTACAGAAGGCACCCCAGCCAAGAATCGAACCGAGGAACCTCTCACTGTGAGGCAACAAAACTATCCACTGCAACACTGTACTGCCAAAAAAACACAATCCCTTGCTTAGGATTAATGACATACTTTATTGGAAAGAAGATACCCATCTGACAGCATAAAATGTGAGATGATACTTCATCTGAGCATTCTGCTAAATCCCAAGGTACCCATGTAATATACTGTACCATACTATGGCCCTGAGTTTAAAAGGGAAACAAAGGGCTTCCTATCCTGCCCTGCACAACCACCAAACTTCCTATCCTGCCCTGCACAACCACCAAACTTCCTATCCTGCCCTGCACAACCACCAAACTTCCTATCCTGCCCTGCACAACCACCAAACTGTCCGTTGCAGCTGCAGCACTGTACTGATGCACTTACTGCATGCCCATGCTGCAACACTAACTTGAATCCATAACAACAAACGTCAATACACTAACAAGTCCCAATTTGGGAACTGCAGCAGTAAAGGACTTAAAATGGTATTTATTTATTTAACATTTGTTTACTGGGAAAATCTGACTTGGAACACAGCCAATTTTCAGTGGAGGCCCAGGGAGAAACACTCTAGATACATGTCTTTGTAACATGAGAGGAAACCCACACGAATGCTGGGAGGACATAAGACTCCTCACAGAAAGCATCCCAGCCAAGAATCGAACTGGAGAACCTTTTGCTGTTAAGTGACAACGCTACCACTGCACCACTGTACCATCCAGTCAATTTAATCTGAGTTTTTTTTTGTTGCTGTAAGTAGCTGTATAGTGATATAAACACCATTGTCTCAAAGTACTTGTTGGAGGAAAATTGCTGTAAATCATTAAAAACAGCAAATGCCTTAGCAGTATGGGGTTATATTCTGACTTAACAGCTAACCAGCTTTCAGACCTTCAAGGTATCTTCCACATGCCCAAAGCATTTCTTAGCTTGAGCTGACTGAGGACAGGTTTGGGTGCCAAGCCTTTAACGCTTTCCTGCCGTTGAACAGGGTGCTTCTCAGCAGGCTTTTGAGGATTGACAGTCTGGTGGTGCTGTTCCCTTGCTGGGCAAAGTTGCTTCCTTTAGGGAAGAATCTTGCATACAAAATATTTATTGTTTTAATGTACTTTCCTGCTTAGAAAAGTAATTTTTTAGCTAAGAGTTGGTATTTCAACAGACTGTCATGAGGCTTAACTGCAGTGCACTTTTGTCCTGTTAGTTTAAAAGTGTTTAAAGAAGAAGAAAACACATTTTTTCTCTAAAGAAATTGTATTTATTTTACTTTCTGAGTCTGGCAAAAGTGTTTTAAACTGCTTTTTACTGGGTTTTTATTAAGAAAACTGGCTTTTAATGGCATAATCAACACTGTTGGCCCAATTGTTCCTGTCAAAAAGAAACAGAAAACTAATCATGTATCTACTCCTCCTTAAATTTCCTTAGACAGGCGTAGTTCACTGGGTCTGACTCCAGATTTAATTCAGGATACTCATCCTTGTTATAAGGTGATTTCTGGTAAAAGAAAGAAGGATGCCTCTTTTCATGAAGAGATTCAACATTTTGAATTTGGACAGGAAGATGAATGGCAGATATGGGGTTTTCTCCTCAGATTTCTGGTTCAGACTCAGAGGAGAGCTCAGTGTCTGATTCTGAATGTTGGTGTTTCTCTTTCTCTAAGACTATTTCCAGAATGTGCCAGTGTTTTTAGTGGGTTAACACTGAGGTTTCTCAGTCCTTTAGAATACACTTTGAGTGTTACAGAAGAATTTCCAGAACCTTCTCCCATTCCTCCAATTCTGTCAGCTTTGCAGGATGTGTGTGGCAGTGCCTGCAATTCTACTGAAAGTCAGTCTGCTATCCCTAAAAATGTTGAGAGAATGTATAAAGTTTCTCAGTCTTTCCAGTTTTTATACACTCTTCCCAAACCTAACCGAGCATCTATAGTGTTAGTTAATCCTACTAATGCTAAACATCTGGTTAATTTCAATTCTACTACAAGTCAGTTGGAATCAATGGGTGGCTTGTGTTATAGCAGACCTTGACATGCATGGTTGTTTAAATATAGTGCTAAAGTATTTGAGTTGAGTCATTCAAATAATGATAAAAGGGTCTCAATACTTAATGTACGCACTAACTGAGGGGTAAAAAAAGGAGAGCACTACAGACACCTGTAGGTATTTAGTAGGTGTGATTAAGGTGAAAGGGGAATACAGTTCTACAAGGAGAAAAGAAGCCCTTAAGAAGAATGGAACAAAGAGTGTGAACAAGTATGGGAACTATAAATAAAGCTAAAAATAAGATCAGCAGAACACAAGGACTTGACCCATGATACATGCATCTTCAGAAGTTGTGATTCCTCAAAAGGAAACAAAAGTGCAGAAGAAAGTTTTATATGAAGGTGAGAACAAACCCTATGTGGAGTGGGATCACATACCCTGCTAAATAATATAATTAAGTCCAAGAGCAACATAACCCAAGCAAATAAACATTCCCCTGAAACTTTGACAGGCTGAGTCTGTAAGTGTACTGGACTTACCATAATTGCCACTTCTGGCACTACCCTAAATGCTATAATCAACCATTTCAGTTTTAGCGAAAGTAATTGAATAAACAAAGATTAGATACTTTATTAATTTATTTTTATTTAACATTTGTTGACTGTGAAATTCTGACTAGAACAGGCCTATTTTCAATGGAGGCCCAGGGAGAAACACTCCAGATGCATGTCTTCGGAATGTGGGAGGAAACCCACTCAGACACAGGGAGGACATGCAGACTCCGCACAGAAGGCACCCCAGCTGAGAATCAAATCAGAGAACCTCTTGCTATGAGGCAACACCGTTAACCGCTGCACCATTGTGCTGCCCAGCGGGTGTACGTCTGTGTTATAATAATCACAGAAAGAAATACATTTTGGGGGGGGGGGCATGTCAGCATTGCTTTAACTCAAAAAATGCACAGCACAGATAGATAGCAATCATAAATTACATATAAGAATAAAGAAAGACAAACTATGTAGCAGTGTAGTGATGGAGAAATACAAAGCTTTGGTGGGCTACAGAACTTTCTTCTGTGCTTGTTGATAAAACTTAGAGAAGCACAAGTCTGTACATTTACTGATGCTTATATGACTTGCTGCCCATTGATTAATGTTTACTGATCTGGATGTCAACAGCTGTTCTTCACAGTTTAAGAGTCCAAAGTCTGAGACTCAGCACTGACCTCTGGTCACTCTGTGGAGTTTGCATATTCTCCATGTTCTCCCTGTGTCTGTTTTTTTTTTTTTTTTTTTTTTTGAGCAGTCCAGCTGCGTCGCACTTCACAAAACCAAACTAATTCAATGATGCGATACATAACTGTGTGTTTCTGTGAGTGTGCAGCTGTGAATATGTATGTTTGTATGTGTGTAAATGTGTGCGTGTGCATGTATTAGTATGGTTATACTGGTCAACTTTCAGTTTAGTTAGCTTTCCTTCTACTTTTAGTTAACAGGAAAACTGTTTGTAGTATAGTTAGACTGACACAATACCAGAGTTGGGGATATAATGGTTAATGTGTTTACCTTACAGACACAAGGTGCAGGATTCTCACATGGGGTAACTGGCTAGGCTTAAAATGGCCCACAAGGGCAGTTAGCCTAGTACTAATGTATGAAACAATGAACCTTTCCCTAGTATTGTGCAGTCTTGGAGTTGGTATATTTAATGAGCTGGTGGTGTTGGGGGGTGTCCCATTGCAAAACAAAATTGCTTTTTTCCCATGTGATCCAAGGTTATTACTTGGAGCATGTAGGTATTATAGTCAAGGTTAAGCTGTTGACATTTTTTGTCCACATTTTGACCTTTGATATACCGAAGATTCAATTATCTTCCATATATCCATGTGTGTATGTATGTATAAATGTTTTTTTTTTTTTTTGCATTCTTACTCCCAGGCTGGTCATGCATGAATGGATAAAAAGCAGAACAAAAAGTTCACCTACTCATTAACAAATAGATGCATTCAGTGAATTCCAAATTACCTGGTTTAAACAGTAATTAAGTATACACATCATTTTTTTCTTCCAGGTTACTTCTGGGAACAAGAGTTTAAGCCTTACCTTACCTTACCTACGTAACAGAAGCATAGCATTTAAAAATAAATATGATACTGAATCACTACATCTACATTCTAAGAATGCTGGGGAAATTAGATTATTTGCACTTTTCTTTAAAAATATTTAATTTTAAAGATTTTAATAAAACCAAATTATCTCTATCACCTGTATGTTTGTTTGCTGATGTAATACAGAAAAACAGGTGTCAACTTCTGACTCAGCCAGAATGTCTCAAGAGGTGAAATATTTGCTAATTCTCATGCAGGTTGTGGGACTTGAACTTTGTTCAGACTGCTGAAAGTACCAGCCTTAGTCATGCTTATTTACACGTAATCACATACAGTTTCATGTTTGGATAGTACACCAACACTAATCCATAGTGTCCTTACTGTTTTGACATCTTAGGTTGCCTTTTCTATCTTTCTGTTAAGTTTAAAAAGAAAATATTACAAAAATGAAAAAAGAAAGATTTCTTTTCATCATATGACCAATTACAAACAACAGAGAGGATTAAGGCTATGGTATGTTAACAGGCTATGTCCTGTAGTCAAGGGTTTGATTCCTTCATCTGCATTTGCTACTGTGTGTTGCTGAGCAGGTCACTTAAACAGTGCTTCTGGACTGAAACTAAAAAAGGCCAATGTGGATCAGTCCTTTATTCCGTATAACAACTACAAACATATAAATATATCATCAATTTCTGCTCTCCTCCGTTAATCACCAATTTGCATTCTCGTAGAACTCACTACAACTTCTTTATTTCAGCTCATATGCTCTTGAAATTTTGAGCAATTTTGAGACTATTTAGTCATTACATTGGCTACATGGTATATATTTCACTCTCAGGGGAAAATGAGAAATGCTTTTACCCACTCCCTGACATGTCCTTCATCTAACAAACAGACGCCTTGTGCTTACTTATCTCTTTTAACTAATGTCATTATATATGGGAGTCACTTATTCTTTTGTGGTACTCTAAAGTTTCTGTCATGGCACTCCCATTCTTTTCATCAATGATGTACATATGATGGTCCTCCAACGTCTACATGCATGGCTTTTGGAGCAGAAATTGTACCACTTTAAACTTCTGTTTTGCACTGTCTTGCAGAAGCAGATAAATGGGTCTTCAAAGACTTTCACAGAGCACCACCAATTTTTTTTTTATAAGAACACTGTCCCACTGAATAAAAAACTATTGTATTATCATCTTTGCATTAATAATAACACACAATCTATAAGGTCACGTTCAGTTTTGAGTTCTTTATTCCTGTCCAACATCTGTATTCTGTTCTAATGGAGTTTTTCTGTTTATACTTTCACCCCTTTTTTATTGAATTAAGTCACCATTTTTGACTATTATCAAGTTCAAAATTTACCAAATCTTTTTCTTAACATTCCATCCACCAAACAGTCTGAACCTCTGTGTCATGTATGATGGCACATTATTTTAATTCTCTGATGACATTTGGACATGCAGCTTAGGAAAATCTTCTGACTCACTCTAAAGCAAGAATCATGAATTTAATTCCTTTTCAAATGTTGTTATAGACAGATTTACAGGTCAAAACAATGCTTTTGACAAAACAAAACTATTAATTTATTTTCTTGAATACTTGATTTCATGCCCCGTTTTAGCAAAGGCTGTCTCCAAGCTGATACAATACTATTTTTGCTATATTACTGACTAGACTCCAGCAAGGAAACATCAGCATTTTCTAGGAGAGACTGTTAAACTTCTACAAACTGTGTAATGTATATTTTACAGAAAAATAAATACCTACTTCAAAACAGCTTGTTCTCTTTCGATGGAAGCAGACATAACCGCACACATACTTCATCGTGCAAGTGGTCACCTAGGGCACATTAACGTAGAGCACAGCCTGGTATATGTGTGTAATAAATTTCCATATTAAAGGCATCCAATGAACAAGCAAAATACATACCTGAATTATAGGGTTTCACTAATTTTTATAGCCAATATATCATTGTAACTCCTGCTATAAAAATCCGGGCCTCAAAAGATAACTCATAAAATTAAAACTGGAAGACAGGGGAAAGAAAACTAGATTCAGAAAGACGTACATGCACCTCTTCTGTTTTTCCTTTGGCCTTTTCCTTACCTATACCTTATTTTATGCTTTTCTCTGATGCTTCTTAGAAAAATGCATGCAATAATCAATGCTGATTTATGTACCTAAACGGCTATATCATTTAGGAGGCTGTAACAGATGCTTCATCCTTATTGAGGTTTTTACTGTCAGGTCACATTTTTTGCATATATAACAGGAATCTCAATGGCTGAACATGTTGATACAGACAGAGAAAATACTGTTAAAATAGGATAAAGGCACGCTACCCAGGCAACAAAACACCTGAAATGGGAGATAAAGTAGCAATCATAAGATTTACGGAACACAGTTTTTTTTGGTTCAGAATGGAGAGAGAGAACTTTAGCTCATAACCACTCCTAGCAAGGGACAAGCAATTAACCCAGCATTGCCGACCGATAAGTACAGTCCAGTACAGCACCAGTAAGCTTCCCTTCCGTGTACTTTCATATAATGCCCATTCACTAAGCATGAGAGGTACACTGACTACTTATACAATTCTATAGTGTAACAAATACCTAATCAATGACAAAACGATCAGAAAGGCAATAGAACAATATTGCAAACTGAACTATAAGACCACATAGTGAGGAACACAACAGGTAGCACACTCGCCTTTTGTGTTGAAGGACGTAGGTTACTTTTCCATACCAGGTAGATGGATCGCAAACATTGCAGTGCATCATACGACGGGTGTTGCACTCTTGAATGTGACATCTTTCAAACGAGAGTTCCCATCTGCTGGAGCTACTAGTAGCTCAGGAGGATCTAAAAAGATCCTACGGTATCTATCAAAAAATGTTAAGTAAGTTCACTGGTGCCCTGGCCAAATCTCCCTGAGTAGTATAACTACCACTTTGGGTTTCCCCTGAAAACAGGCACTACATGGACAGACTGCAGAATTCAATGTGGAAAGTCTTGCAAGCATTCCATGTTACCGTTTCCATTCCAAGTTGGGAAGTTTGTGCTAAAACAGGAGTTAGCTTTTGTAATCACTTTCCTGGCTTCCCTGGACTTGGTGCAGAAGATTTAAACAAATGGAAACATACCACTAGTGCAAACTGAAAGAAACACTTAATATTAAAAAAATGGCAGCAAATCATAAGCACAAGGCATGGAAATATCTTACAAGCTACTACTATAAGGTGCAAAATTCTGAAATTACTGAATGCCTCTTTGCACACAAATGTATAAAATCATGTGATCTACTCAGTTAAAAACAGCATAAACATATATTCTCTGATTACTAACGATCACCCATTCGTTCTAAGTATGTAACTTGCACACATAATATGTGGAAGGCTAACTACATGGTCTGTGATAAACGTAACATCAACCAGGTAGCATATACAGGATACTGCTAATGGATTGCCTTGTCTTTGCTAACTGCGTTTACAGCAGTATAACATTCCGTTTCTTTGATACGTTGTTTGCTTCTTGTCTGAAATTTATTAAATGTGCATGATGACAGGCATATTTGTTTATGTATTTCACAAGCTAGAACACATGCTACATGTAGCTTTCAAGTCCATACATTCTTAGTGTGGGAAGGTCTTTCTTTACTGACATCATTAACAACATAAATCACAGTAAACCCTGGTGCATGTGAATTGCCTGCTTTAGCTTCAGTATTCTGATACAAGCATGTCAACATTTTATTACTGTTTGAGGCAGACACTGTATACTGTGATGTTAATTAGCTTGTTTACCTTCTGTGCTGCCAAATGAATCAGACAGTAGATACGTTTATATACCTCAGAGGCTAACAGGCTACAACGCCACAGCCTGAGATACCATGCATGAGAAGAATGAAACATGCATCTAAATTACATGTCACTATACCTGGAATGGAAGTGTGTGTGTGTGTGTGTGTGTGTGTGTGTGTGTGTGTGTGTGTGTGTGTGTGTGTGTGTGTGTGTGTGTGTGTGTGTGTGTGTGTGTGTGTGTGTGTGTGTGCGTGCATGTGTGCGTGCGTGTGTGTGCATATATCTCTCTATAAATAGTATAGCTATCTGTCTGTCTGTGGAGTTCCTGCCAAGTGCTCAGTCTATCATTAAATTTGAATTCCTGAAATACGGGCAAAATAATTTGAAAATTCACTTTCTGAAATTTTGTGTGCAAGATTATGGTACACTGGGAACTAGGAGTCTGCCCTTTCCCCAATGTAGTGTAATCTCAGAATTGTATATTTAAGTTGCAGAGAGTATGGGGGGTAGAAAGGGGAACTTGTCCCACTGGAAAAAAATTTTGCTTGTCTTATGTTTTTGGAACCTTTATTTTCAATACATACTTTTTGGTTCATTGTTTAATACTCAAAATTTTGACAGATAGATATGAGTCTATGTTAAGTGCTAGAACTATCTAGCTATCTATCTATAGTTAATCAAAAACTAACTAGGCAATATGATACTGGGTTATACAGGAAGAAACATCAGCAGCAGAAAACAAGAAACTGTAATGTCCCTTGAAGGACAACAGGTAAGAAACCATGTAGAGTATCTTGTACGGCTCCAGGGATGTCATCTTTTCA
The DNA here is from genome assembly GCF_019279795.1 of Protopterus annectens. NCBI lineage: Eukaryota > Metazoa > Chordata > Ceratodontiformes > Protopteridae > Protopterus > Protopterus annectens. The sequence goes on along the minus strand of NC_056739.1, from coordinate 1,538,245,745 downwards.
AAGACATAAGACAGATGCAGTTCAAAGAGTGGTAAACAGTGCAAGCTCTTCACTGGAAGACATGTAAAATCACAGCAGAAGACCTTAACAAATACAGGCTGGAAGATAAAGGCAGAAAAAAAAAAAAGAAAATATCTCAAGGGTCATATGTTCCGTGTGAGTACCACATTTAAAAATCAGAAGCAAAAAATATGATGGCACAATCTGAAGATACAAGATGGGCATCTCAGGTGACCTACAAAGATGTTTTTCATTTCCAAAAAAAGTGTGATAATAGTTATTAACTGTCTTCCTGAGGATGTCATGGAGTCAAAAGTGTGATGTAATTCAAGAATGCACGGCATAGCTGTAAGGAAGCTTTTGTGAGGGATATGAGGAAAATTACCTGTTTAAGTAAACATGAGTAGAATGTGTACCTTATCCTGTGGCAGTACAGAAATGAAAAGCAGCCCTTCCATACCCATGTGGAGTTTCTCCACCTTCCCTGGTTAAGCCCAATCTCCCAAAACTATCACAACTGATTCTGTAAATCTAGAACGTCCATACATATTATACATATTATATTTGCCCTTTCTATTTTGTCCCATGTCATGGCTGAAAATGGTCTGACGGCCAGTTCATATAACTAGTCAACAAATTAATGAATTTAAAAATTAAAAATTGAAATATAATCTGCCAACAAATGCTATGTTTCTCAGTGTATCAGACTGTAATGACATCCTGCAGCTTGTTTGTCAAAGCAAACCTAATTGTCAAGATTAAGAACAGTTACTTATCAAAATATCTCATGAATTAAGTAGAATGAACAACCAAAATGAATTATTTCTTGCTTCTAAATTTAAATACATAAACTTGTATAGATTTATAAGCATTACTAGGCTCTACTTTCTGTTGTTTCACCAAGGCAATGGCTATCATTTCCTGCAAAAAGAGAGAATGAATAATGCTTACTATAGTCCATATGAGTATTGTTTCAGTATGGTGATGGTAATAAACATAAATTAAGTGCAGCTGATGAGTGTCTTGGGGGAGTGCATAGGGAAATTATGCTGAACCAATGTATGTTTGCATCATATCAAAAGGCAAAGACAATCATTAGCTTACGGTCTCATAAGGCAGATATACCCAACAAAAATTTCTGGAATAGGTCTCCATGGAATTGTTTTTTGCAGTTTAATGATTACAGCATTTCAAAGCTTTAAAACAGCTATTTATTTATTTATTTTTTAAACCTTCTCAGTGCAGCTCTACTATCCCACTCATTCAACTATTTACACATATGCCTAACATACACACATACACACACACATTACTTGAACACTAAGCACAATTTCAGAGAAAGACCTCTGCTTAGCCACCATCAGAACTACAGATTGAAAGCTTCTCATTTGAGACTTGAACCCAAGACCTTCAGCATACCATGCTGGTATCACTACCACTGGACCCAAAGTGCATTCAATATCAGTCACTCTATGACAACTTTATGACATTCTGTGTCTTAATAATGACTTAGATAAAACAGAAACCAAAATTGTGAGAAAATAGTTTATATAAAAAGAATGTCAACATTTAGTAAACAGGGAAATCATGCGTGTGTCAGGGATGGTAAATGTCAAGTCTGTGTGACCACAATCAATATTTAGGAAATCATTTACTTAATTTTATAAACTCACAATAAAGTGAGAATGAGAGCAACACATAAAATGACGACCCATACTGCCAAAATATAGATATCTAAAGGAAATACCTATCAACTGCCCAGATTTTTGCCTCATATTTTTTGTGTGCTCCTCATAAAGTTGTGGGATTCTGGCATTTTAGGATTGAAGTCACTAAATAATAACATGCATTTGAGTTTCAGACTTCACATCCCTCAGAAAATGTATGTTAACATAAATCCTGTTATATGAGCAACTTTCTGAGTTTATAAGAGCGATATTTAAAATCTGTCCCTATTTTTGGGCCTTTGCCTCCACATTATTGGAAGCTTAGTCCAGATTTCTGTAGCTGAGAGATTAACATATTACAGGAGGGGCTAACACTGACAAATGACTGGTGTCAAAGCCACGGTCTAAAACTAAACACAAAATAGTGCATTTTTATCTCCTTTGGCAAAGAAGAATTCCCTGTTAATTACAGTATTGACAGCACCTCCCTAAGTTCAAATCCAGTGGTACGATATCTGGGAACACATGTAGATAGCAATCTGAACTTCAACCATCAGGTTTCCACAGTGGTAAGGAATGCTTTCTATGTTGCGCATCTCATGATTAAAGTCATCGCATCCAGGTCAAAGGATGTTATAACTCCACTGCACTCAACCCTCACCAGATCATTAATAGAGTACAGTGCTCCCTTCTGCATGTACCACACCAGACACCTGCAGCAGATGGACAGACCACAGGGGTTACTCGCAAAGAAAATACAGGGCTACCAAACCATGAATTATGTGGACAGACTGAAAGCCCTGTCACTGTACTCTGTATCATACAAGCTGCTGAGAGGTGACTTGTGCCTGCCCTATCGGTCAGTGTCTGACCCTGCCTTGATGGATATGTTGCACATCCGCAAGTCAAATGGCACAAGAGTCACTTGCTCTAGGGTTCTTAACCTAGGCTGTGACATTAACAGAACATGACAGACATATTTCCCAGAGATTTGTCGTTTCTCTGGAATAAACTTCAAATTCATAAGAAGCAGAGCTACTCACTGATCCTATTTAAGCAGAACCTGGACAAATAGATGGGAGACTACAAATTCACTCCGGGAATGGCACCCATGTTCCTCATGGAGAGAGGGAGTTGGTGTTTATCATAGACTCTCTTTGTGAATTACGCACATCTAACCAAGGACAATTGAGGTAACTCTGGAGTAACATGGCTAGAATTGTAAAGGCTCTAGGGCCATTAGCCTAGTAACCTCCTATGAACCTATGCTGAAAAATGTTATAACACATATGTTTGAATTCTGTGTCATTTTTTGTAATGAAATTTGTGGCCCCTAATCATATACACTTATATATACTAGATTCAAAGTTTCTTTCAGTCTGGCTGTCTGTCTGTCCAAATGATGCCAGACTTGATCATGAGAAAGGACTATATAGGCATATCTCAGCTGAGGAAAGTAACTGTTAAATATATATGCAGTACTTTATTTTTTATTGACAGATTACTGAAGTTGTGTACCTTTTGGCCCATTGTTACAAATACAATATATGACAATAAAACCTACTGTGCTTATATATGTGTGTGTGTTTGCGTGATTATATATATATATATATATATATATATATATATATATATATATATATATATATATATGCCCCCTTCAGAAACCCGAAATCCCACTTACCCGAAAACCAAAATACCGAGACAGAAATTTCAACATCCCAGAAGACTGACCATCTGGAACACTGACAAATCACTAAAGGTAAGTAACCACTTGGCCAGCATGCTGACCATTGCCCCTTTCCTTCACGGTAGTGCGATCTTGGAGTTGGTATATTTAGTTAGGGGGGGGTGGGGGGGGCAAAGCTCCCCACATGGGGTTTTCTGTGCTTCAGTTTTAGTGTGTTTGCAGATTGTGCGATTGGTTACTTAATGTTAGTGTTCTGTCAGTGTTCCGGGAGGTCAGTCTTCTGGGATGTTGGGTTTTTGTCTCTGTCTTTTGGGCTTCTGAAGGGTATCCATATATATATATATATATATATATGTGTGTGTGTGTGTGTGTGTGTGTATATATATATATATATATATATATATATATATATATATATATATATACACACACACATACACATGCGCGCTTGGTCATGACTTACTGCTTAGTTGCTATTTGAAAATCATATTGTTTTTACAATGATTTACTAAGGTATCATACTGAGTAAGCAAAAATTGACCCCCTATTGAAATGCTGGCATTCAAAATGCAAAGTGAAGACAAGATGACCCCCCCCCCTCAAAAAACATAGGATAAGAGTGACTTTTGAACATCACTCTGCTCCTTTAAACTTCTTTTTTTGTGGGAGCAGGCTCTCTTGCCCCCTCTGCACCTGCCAATGTGGGGGCAAGCCCCCAACCAGACTTGTATATACCAACTTTGAGATTGCCACACCTCAGAGAAAGTTAGCAATTGCATCAATCTGTGTAGCTAAACATGTAGCTGGCTACAACTTACAACACAGCAAGAGTGTAAACTAAGGAAACTAAACAGCTTAACTAAAACGTGTCTTGGCTCAGTCCCAGCTTTGAAAAGGGCTACATGGAGTACATGCAAGAAGTAAACAGAACAAGCATTAGGTAAACAAGTAAAAGAAACAAAATGTTCAATATAGTTGCTAGGCACAGTAACATGAATGCATAAATAATACAATACGTTAGTATCTGATACTGGGTGCATATACATGACTCAAATTATATGACTAGTTAACATGTTCTGTAAAACTACACAAACTGTTAATAAAGAGGCTCTCTACAGTGAAACACTAAAATAATTTGTATGAGATCTTAGTCATTCTGGAAGTGATTTTTGGAGCATGTCAGCCCTTTACATTTCTCAAGAAGTATGGTGTTAGTACAGGTACTGATAACCAGTTTGTGTGAGAGCTTTACCTTCATTTGTAATAAGTGTTTGGACTCCTTGCACATGGGACTCATTATGCAGTAATAGCAAATGCTTGTCAATAAACGTGTCGGTTTATGTGCTGGTTCAGGATGGCTAACGCCAGAAACTGACAACACACGGAGACTGAGGAGCCACGGTTGACTTTGAAACTCTTGGTGGCATACATTATGAAATGTTATAGAAACTAATGTTCTTGGTCTACCTAGAAGGAAGGGAGCAGTATAATCAGTTTACCATTGAATGCTTGAGCTGCCAAGGTCGAGTCGAGCATTCACCAACACCGTTCCCTGAATGTCAGAATGCAAGCCCAAAAGCTATATCAAATGCTGAAACTCCCTACTGCTCTGGACCCAGTATCAAGTGCTACCATGGGAACAGTTGGAATGTCAGTGATTGACATTCTGACATTTGCAATGCGGGGTTCGCACGACTCGACTCGACTCAACCTTGGCAGCTTGAGCACACAATAGTCAACCACATAATGCATAAAGTATAGCAAATCAGTGCAAAAACAGTGCAACACAATATAGTTGTTACATGATATATATAAGGGGACAGTGAAAACAGTTTATATAACAGTGCAGTCCAGTACAAATAGCACAGTGAAAATAGTTACAAAACAGTGCAAGCCAGTATAATACAGCAAAGTACATTACAATATGATACTGCCCAGCATTGTACAGCTCAATGCAGCTGAATACAGTACAGCTTAGTGCAGCATTATATGGATCTACTGAGCAGTAGTCATGGATGCCGCAGCATATTAACGCAGATGATGTTCAATAAAAGAATAAATGTGCCTGAGCTGAAAGCAGCAACAGTCCAATCTGGTGATTAGTTTCATAATGATTTATTAGTGTACGGCAGATCAGCAGGCAAGGATGATTCAGCACAATATTTCAGAAGCTATAGATCAGAGATAGTGAACCTATGACATGCATGTCAAAGGTGACACACGCCACCATGTTTTGGGTGACACAACAGCAATCACCAACACCTGGGTTACCAAAGACACTGGTTTTGCATTCATTGCTCATGTGAAGTGCACTGAATTATTTTTTGCCAGGAGCTTCTGACAAACCAAACCCAAAAAGTTTGCCTTTACTGCTATAGATACAAATGCCTCCAAGACTTCAAGTGGTGGTTAACACAATAAGCAAAATGTCACAAGGTTCGACTAACAGGTAATGCAGTATGCAAATGTTATAAGAGAAACTACGTACATACAATAGGCATGAGCAGCACAACTCAGTATTCAAGATTTCAACAGTAGACTTGGATGCCACATTATTAAATACAGTGCATAAAATTAATACAGCAAAGTGTGTGATACTGTCAGACTCAATCCATCACTGCAGATGTGACTGTTACATTCTATCTTTTAAACTGTTTTTCCCTGCATGTCTTTGCTTGTGACCATCTTTTTAGTCATTTACGGATACTTCTTTCTATTCTGAATTTCTTTTTCACAGCTGTTCTACAACAACACTAACTTGGTTAAATGGAATGCATCACAGAAGGATTCAATCAACACAGAACAATGAAACTCAAACCATCGCAGAAGAAACACTCTTGTGTTTTTACCATGGTCAAAGTGGTTCAGTAGTACTTCATAGGCATCAACCATGGGGATTTCATAGGCATCATGATCAACCTCTCACCACAGTATAACAAAAAACAATGATTTTCAACCCCTCTTATTTCTCCTTAATGACATATATTAGCTCCATGATTACACAGCCGTGAGCAAAGGAAAATCACCAGTGTTGTGCTATACTCAATAGAATGTAAGACAAGTATAGCACAGATCGACCGATTGTGAATTTGTCAGATTGTGACAGCCACACATTGATAAAATGAACACTCACCAATACAAATTGCTACCATACTTCTCTTAACATGTATTAATTTGTAGTAACTTGTATTTTTTTCTATTTTCTGTGTGGTTTCAACTTGTAGCTTATCTTTTGTGTTAAATTATTTTATCCCTGGTCTACTGCAGCCCATTAAAAAAAAAAAAAAAAACACACACACCAGTTTGACCAGTAACCAGCTTTATTGGTCCATTACTAGCATAAATACAAGTGATTCATTAAACTGTACACAAACTTCCAAATGCATTAACTCATTCCATCAACCTACCAATGAAAATAATTTGCAACGTTTATTAACTTAGGATAATGGTCTAGAATAAAACATGCTTAGCTGAAACCACACGAGATTCACAACTACTCACACCAGATCAACACAGGTCAAGAGTAGCACTGGAGGATGCACAGTATATCAAATCTCCTCGTACATCTATTCCCTTCCAGTAGCAGCACATCCACTTGCACAATCCAATGAGCCTAGATATCTCGCCACCAACTTGGACCAAGAAATGTAAGGGTACACCCTCCATAAAAAGAGTGTACCTAACTCAATCTCTGCTCCAAAACCCACCAAACTGCTTTGAAGACAGCAATCCACCAACAAATACTTAATTTACTATAGTGCAAAAAAAGGTAGGAGAGTGGGTTGGTGGGTGGGTCTGCTCAAGTTACCTGCACCAGAAGAGACCAGGACCCTTGTGACTACCCTATAAATACCTAGTCAGCCCTCCATTAACTCACCTTACTTCCTTTCTCACCTGATTCTAACCCCGCAACATAACTTCCTAGGTGGCCTTAGTGAACCAAGTTGGCCCAGTAGGACTCTGCTCCAACAGGAGGTCTCATACTAGGCTATACCAGAGTCATTATACCTTATGCAATCAAAAAATTTTGCTTGAAAGATGCTATACCTAAGTGCAAGGGATTTTTCTGCTTGTAGTCCTGTTGCCACAGTAGCTATAAGTCTTGTTAGTGCAGCATACAATATGTCTTCTCATGTAGTGTACTAATGCCTAGACTAGTGCTACTAATATTGCAGTATCACACCACTTGTAAGGTCCTGCCTAGGCTAGTACTACTAATACTGCAGTATCACACCACTTGTAAGGCCCTGCCTAGGCTAGTACTACTAATACTGCAGTATCACACCACTTGTAAGGCCCTGTCTAGGCTAGTACTACTAATACTGCAGTATCACACCACTTGTAAGGCCCTGTCTAGACTAGTACTACTAATACTGCAGTATCACACCACTTGTAAGGCCCTGCCTAGGCTAGTACTACTAATACTGCAGTATCACACCACTTGTAAGGTCCTGCCTAGGCTAGTACTACTAATACTGCAGTATCACACCAATTGTAAGGCCCTGCCTAGACTAGTACTACTAATAGTACAGTATCACACCACCTGTAAGGCCCACAGTGTTACCTGCTCAGA